>NC_137131.1:34670453-35020453 GCF_949319135.1 Squalius cephalus
GTCGTATTTCTACAATTATGTGATCGCAAACATACATTTCCACTCAAAAGTTTGGAATCATACAATGTTTTTGAAAGTCTCTAATGCCAAGGCTGCATTTATTTGATTAAAAATACAGAATAATAACAGTCATATTCTCTATTTTAATATGTTTTAATATGCAATTTACTTATGTGATGCAAAGCTGAATTTTTAGCATCATTACTCCAGTCGTCAGTGACATAATCTTTCAGAAATCATTCCAATACGCTGTTCTCTGTGATAATGAAAAGAATATTCTGAACTCAATGACTTAATTAACAGTAAAATTGTATATTAGTGATGTAACGTACATATATTGTGCTGTCAAAAATTGTCTGTAAATAAATTGTCTTGATGTTTTTATTGCCATGTTGCCAAAAAGTGTTGCCATACACACACGCACCCACGCACGCACACACACACACACACACACACACCACAAACACTCGACGTGTTCCCAGTTCTTTAATGTGCAGCTCTGTATAAGTATAAATGGTGAGCCTGTGCAAAAATGATCAGCCCCTTTTTGAAAGCTGCAGAGTGTCTGAGAGCAGTGGGAATGGGCTGCTGAAAATCCTGAGACGCAAAAGAAAGAAAACGCCGAACATGTTAGCATAGGAGAAGAGCAAGGGTCATAAGAAAGGCATGTACTCAGGAGACCAGATGGAAACTTTCTCCTCTTGTGGTTTGTTGTTTTACAGTGTAAGTGGTGGATGGGAGCTGGTAATGGCAGGCACTTTGATGTGATCCAATCTACAGGCATACAAAGAGACTGCGCTCTGTTTACTCCTGCGATCGGAATTATACAATCAATTACTCCCCCCCGCCGCGGACAAAATGAGCAGACCCAAAAGACAGGGGGAATTGGTTAAATGTTATTGTTGAGGAGACCATTATCCAACAATCGGGGTGGTTAATTCAGGAAAATGACATTCATTAAAAGATGAGGCCGGGATCAGGAGGAGGCAGCGATGAGGTTGACCCTTCATTCATGCCACGTCTTTGTATCTGTCTTCCTTTCCATTCACACACACACACACACACACACACATACACATACACATACACATACACATACACATACACACAGACACACACACACACACACACACACACACACACACACACACACACACACACGCATCCACGCACGAACACACACACACACACACACACACACACACACACACACACACACACAGGTTTTTGTTTTCACACAGGTTTCTTATTGTAATATGAGCCATTTTTCTTCATTATGATATCAGGACATTGTATTACCTTGGTATATTTGTTTAATTAATTTTAATTCTGAAATTAAATACATGCTTATCATAGAAGAGTTTTTTTTTATTATTATTGTATGTATGAATTGCATTTTTTATGTATTTTTATTATTTATTTTTTTATAAATGAATATATTTGGGGGGAAACATGTAATGTAATTGCTCTCTAAACAGTGCTTTCTTCTTGCGAGTATATTTAGATTTATGACATACTAGTACCAGCATTACAACCGGATTTAGTTTTTTGAGGTGTTGTCTTTGTACTTGCATTTTTAGCTTCCTGCTCACACATATTATCACATGCACAATAGATGTACACTTTCTTGTAAGAAAGCGTCAGCCAAGGACGAAACTGGAATGTGAATTAAGTGTGTGTGATTCCTTCTTGTTTTGGGCTGTAGAAAGTGAAAGCAGTTCACTAGATCTGTCTAAATGTTTCGAGTCAGATCTGCACCTCATTGAAAAAAAAAAAAGAAATACAACAACAATCACTTCGGCTTTTCTACAAAGCGTTCGTCCCTCACAGAATGCAGGGTGCAAAAATGATCTTTGCATAAATAAACATCACCTGCGCAGAAGAACACGAGACACGTGAATGTGCAACTGCAGCATAAAAGCAAACATCTGACATCACCGCATCTCTCTGACGAATTCTATCCAAAATGTGTCCAGATTATCAGACGATTCAGTTATTCATTCATGTTGCTGACACAGCCATGCTTTTTTTGTCATCTACAGAAGTTCAGACTTTTCGGAGACATGAGCCAAGCTGGTATAATTCATGTCAAGCCTAGAGCACAACATTCTATCAAATTGTCATGCGTAGGTTTGCGTGTGTGCAATTGTGTTGTATTAAGCTCCTGATTGAGAAACAGTTTCTATTTCTTCCTCACCGCTCACATGTTGTGTCTGCAGCAGCATGGGGCTGCACCACTATCTCCTACGCTAAACGAGCTGCTCCTTTCATCCTTCTCTTTTTCTCTTCATCTGTCTGTCACTCTGTCACTCTGTCTCTGTATTCTTTTTGAGCAGGTTGGACCTTCCTTTTGCCTCAATCTCTCAGTGTGAGGTTTGTTTCCCTTCATTTACTCAAGGGCTTTTCACACTTGAAACCGTTAATCCTGAGTCATGGTAAACTCCGGGTAAATGGACTCCTGGGATATCTCGCTTCACGTTTCACACTGCTTTTTATTTGTATTTTATTTTATTTTATTTCATATTTTTATGTAACAATTAATCCTGGGTATTCCAACGCTATCTCACGACCAATTCATACGAATTCGTTCGAGTGAGTAAAAGGTGGCTAATTCGTATGATCTCACTCGTGAGATCGGGTTGGGTATTCGTAACGTCCTTATTTGCATATTTGCAGCGTCACTGATGAACGCAGCAGTATGTTTACATAAAGGCTCTAGCATTGCAGATTTTCATATTATATATTCTGTCATGACAACTCTCGGGAGATTGGTATGGTAATAGAGATTGGCAATGTTAATGTATTTGGTCTTGGCGGAATAGATCTGCTACGCTGTTGCTGCTGCAGAGTATGTACCGAGACTTGCTACTGCCAATACATTCACATACATTGCTGTGAGCATAAGACATGCTGCTGCATATGTAACATACATGAATTAACCCCCGTAGCAGATCTATACAGGTGGAGCTGGGGAAGGTGGAGGGGTTCTGAAAGTGCGCTGCATTTTTTTTTTAATGTTGAGCCGCAGCTCATTGGCCGCTGATGCAACAACAACCAATCAGCTATCCCATGTAGATAATGATGTGATCATAACCAAATGAGTTAGACCTATCAGCCTGCGCCATCTAGAGTTTCATGCCAGAACTAGGTAATTATTGCTGACTGAACTGTCCAGTTCACCCTGTATGGCTTCTAAAGGTCAGAATGAAACGGTTGCGCTTTCTGTTACCATTTGACATTATTCCCCTCAACTACTGTTGATACAACACTTGCTGTCCAATACATGTAAATATGAGGCATGTTATTGGCTGACAGCTGCCAAGGATCTAGTCGTAACATTCTAACACCGAATCGTTTCACGCTGCACATGCTTGGCACCACTATGCGGGGTTAACACCACAAAAGCAGTGCTAACCCTTCTCAGGGTTTCATAACCCCAGGTAAAAATCTGTGCTAACTCCGCTTCTACATTACAAGTGTGAAACATTCCTTTACCCAGGGTTATAAGCGGTGTTTAGAATGATGATAACCCAGGGTTAAGCACATTGTGAAAAGCCCAAGAGAGGGTATCATCTTCTGGCTGAGATTAGGCATGGTTGTGTGATAAAGGGTATAAGCCTGACACAGCACCTTTACATTTACATTTATGCATTTACAAGAGAGAAACAAAAGCAATTTGTCAAGGAGCCAACAATATTTGAAATATAATGCCAGGTTTATTTGACAACTATATTAGGAAGCAAACAATAGACGATGAGAAATTCAGAGATGTGCATTGGTTTAAGAGTGTGGGGTGGTTAAGTGTTTGTGGAAGAGGTGTCTTCAGCTGCTTCTTGAAATATGTGATGGTCTCAACAGCTCGGGTGCAGTTTTGCAGCTCATTCCAACAGAGAGGAACAAAGAGGGTGAAAGTTTTGGAGGGTGACTTTTAGCCTTATTGTGAAGGAACAACATAACTCATTCAGTGACCTTAGCTGGCAGGAAAGAGCGTACACTTGTAGGAGTTAATTGAGGTAGGGACATTCCTTCCTTCCTTCCTTCCTTCCTTCCTTCCTTCCTTCCTTCCTTCCTTCCTTCCTTCCAATGAATCTTTCTTTCTTCCTTGTTTTTCCATCCATCCATCCATCCATCCATCCATCCATCCATCCTTCCTTCCTTCCTTCCTTCCTTCCTTCCTATGTATCTTCCTTTCTTCCTTGTTTGTCCATCCATCCATCCATCCATCCATCCATCCATCCATCCATCCTTCCATCCTTCCTTCCTTCCTTCCTTCCTTCCTTCCTTCCTTCCTTCCTTCCTTCCTTCCTTCCTTCCTTCCTTCCTTCCTTCCTTCTGTATCATGTGACTCTTAGTAAATCTGCATGTCCTTGGAGCTGTGGGAGGTGCTATTTATAGACCCTGCTGTGGTGAGAGAGGACCTGATTGGGACGATGGGGGGTTGAGAGAGGGAGGCGGGGGAGGAGAGTGGGGCCGTGTGGGGAGCGACAGTCAACAGTCTCATCCTCATTCCCCCATAGGGAGCTCAAGTATCATCAGCCAGAGTACCTCGCATCTCGGCAAGTCATTTATAGCTTCAGCTAATTCATGTTCAAAACATATGTTGATTTCATGTTCAACTTCCCTATCTATCTATCTATCTATCTATCTATCTATCTATCTATCTATCTATCTATCTATCTATCTATCTATCTATCTATCTATCTATCTATCTATCTATCTATCTATCTATCTATCTATCTATCTGTCTGTCTGTCTGTCTGTCTGTCTGTCTGTCTGTCTGTCTATCTCTCTATCTCTCTATCTATCTATCTATCTATCTATCCTAATTATCTTTCGTCTTAGAAGTATCTTACTGTAATACAAAGATGTGGTCAGCAAAATCATCCAAACAGAGACACTTATTTTGTTAATGCATCACTTTTTTTTTTTTTTTTTTTTTAAACATTTGAAGTGCATTTAATTTTTGTTTGTAATTTAGTTTAAAAATTAGTTTTTTTATTTTACTGAAAGATATTTTAATTAGGACAAATGCATTTTTTTTCATTAATTCAGATTATCAAAAGTTTACAAATTGAGTAAAAAAAATATGTCTGGAAGTGATTAATCACAAAGTGTGTTTTGTTTAGGGAAGCGGGCGGCAACTAACAAGTGCTGCTCATTTTAAAATAGCCATTTAGCACCAAACATTCTGAACTGCTGGCATCCGTGTTTCTTGTTTAGAGCTGCAAAATATCAAAATATTATAATTATTGCTATGTCAACCATCATGAGTTGTAGTGACTTATTTATTACACTGTGGACTCACTCCACTCAGTCAAGTCCACTTCATTTATACAGCGCTTTTTACAATACAGCTTGTTTCAAAGCAGCTTTGCAGTGATAATCTACTGTGTTTTATATGTTTCTAAGTAAACCACACACCTTAAACGCATTAATTTAGTGCTACATTGTTTGAGTAAAATTTACAAACAAAGAGTGAGTAACATACTTGAAACAGAGTATTGCAAAGTAAACTTCAAATGAGCAAGTATAAATTACTCAACAGACTAACTGGCCAAGTTCAATTTACTTATTCTCTACGTATTTCGTTAATTTTACGTAATTCAGTTAAGTAGACTCTACTTAATTAAATGACTTAATTATTTTAGTAAATTTTACTTTTTTTTAGTTTATGTTGGTGCATGTATAGAGATTTATCTTTGTTTTCCATTTGCCAGGTGGTGTTAGCTAGTGGTTAAAGATCTCATCTGGTAACAGATATATAGTTCAAACCCCACAAGGGTTGACTACTGTTGTCCCTGAGAAAGACACTTAACCTCATAGATGACAAGAAAGTAAAGCAAATACTAAAAAACTGAATAGTGTGCATACCATTCCGGTGGAGTGGGATAAAACTACAAGTTTCCTTTAGACTGTTCTGAAATGACAAATTAGTAAGTTGTACATGATGGATGCAATTCAATCTGCTGGTGTAAATGAACGGACTAAGAGAATGAATATGTATAGTTTTGTTTTATATGCCTATATATGCCTGTTACAACAAGATAAAAGCAACACTTTAATGATGGAGGAGTTTAACTGTTGACCCATCACAAGGCAGGACAGATGCAAGAAATCAAAAAAAGAAAATGATAACAATGATAAACGATAAAAATGTCTCAGACGTTTTTATCGAGATATTTGTTTGCACGTAAGACAGGTTGTGGGGACAGATGACAACGATAGTGAAACAGCGTGAGAGAGAACGATGTGAAAGTGGCCTGGAAGTGAAGACATCATCAAAGGAAGGCTATAAACAGTGCTGGCAATGGGAGAAATGACAGGGCGATTTGCTGTGATAGTTACCGCAGTCACAGGAGTAATCATTTACCTCACAACTGGACAGAAAAGACTGATGAGCCAAAACAGCCTCACAAATACTATGGGGGGAGCAGGAACATGAAGGACCTGGATAAAGCAAATTAAAGTTGAAAGAGAAGCTGGGTGAAAAGTGGCGGTAGTTAAGGCATTAGACTGCATGAAATTAGGGAATTATTGAATGATCATCAGGTAATTGAGTTATTATACATTAAACTATTCAGGAATAACTATAGCTGAGGGCGAGAAAGTGTGTGTGTGTCTATGCGTGGGCAGTAGAGTGGTCTGAATGACCATGATTCAGATGTCAAACAATGCGGTACTGTTTTCTGTTTGACTGAGAATATTTTTTCACATCTAAGCGAGACGGTCTAACCTTGCCATGTCCTTTCATATACATTAACCAGACACCTGCTGAGGTTATGATATATCTCTCACTACATCTCCACCGGCCGCCATCCTGATACCCTTTTCCGAGGGCCACCTTCTCCCTGCAATCAGGGGAATGATCATTATCACAAGGGACCGTTTTCCTGGAGATTCTGGATGGCTGAATTTGCATAATAGTGTCTCATCACCCTGATATTTTGTTTGTGCTACAACGAGTCGTAACATCACCCTTCTGTTGTGTCGTGGCGTATTTTGCAGAGAAACACACACAATATACAGGATCTGATAGTGGCATGTGGGCTACAGGTTTTCTCCTTATACCTCACTTATCAATTCTTATTTTGAAAACAAAATATTTTGAAAAAATACTTTCAATACAGAACATTTTTGCTCTGAAATTTAACAGAATAGTAGCCAGTAGTGATTATCACAAACTTTGGATGAAAGTTGAGTTGTAATATCGCCAGTTTAGCCAATTTAGAAATTAGCTAAATTAGGATGAAATCACTATCAAACAGTATAAACACTATCTTACCGAGGTCACAGAAAAAAGTATATACATATAAATAATTTACAGGGTAAAAACTATTTAAAAAAAAGTTACAATTTTACTTTGGGTAAATGGATGTTAAATGACAGAACTGGCATCATCTGAATCAGCAGATTATCTTGTTTATTATGATATATACTTTATATTTAATTTCAACCACATGTTTTTTTTTATTTATAAATTAACACTGTTGTTTTGTTTTTCTCTTTTATCTTAAAATCTTTACAATGAAATGGGGTGCAGTTCAGAGAAGGGATTCATTGTCTGAATGTTACAAACTGATGTTACTTTTTATTACATTACATCACACCCCATTTACTGTTACAAGAATAAGCAATCTTTGTACTTTACATTATAGTTACCAATATGTTGTAGATTTAAAAACAATTTGTAACAGATAAGTTTGAGGAAAGGATAAGACTGCTAACACTTTATTTTAATGTGTCCTTGTCACAAGTTATGTTTACTATAGTAATAACTATAAATTAGGCATAATTACATGCAACTAACCTACCCTAAACCTATAGTAAGGACATGCAGTTAGTTAATATTGCTCAGTACTTAAATGTATAATTACACATTAACAGGGACACATTAAAGTGTAACCAAAAGATGTCAGTAAATATTGCAAAAACACACTGAGTTACAGATCTTTTTGATTTCTACAATTATTCTCAGTGTGGCTCTATACAGATATGTTCAAATGTAGAGGTCTACAAGTGTTTCTTAAAGCTCACATCTTTCTGAATTGATTCTTGACCAATAAAAAGGGAACTACTGAGAAAGCCAGTATTTAGGTACCCCAAAGATCGAGCAACTGACTTGCTGTTTTCCACCTTGATTTGAACACGTAACGAGGGAACGAGGCCATTTTTAATTAGAATGTACAAGACCTCGGCTATCAGCCTCTTCTAGTTATTTTAGAAAACTGCAAAAGCAGTCCATTATGCTGCATGTTGTTGCAAACTAGTGTATTGTTTAAATTTAATATCATAATCACTAACACACAGCTTTGAAGGGAAAATGGATTTAATGACAGCACTTTGTCTGTCTTCTAGTTATTTACCTAAAGCGGCCAACAAATCGAAAGTCTGGCACATTCACAGGGAATAGCTTACTCCTGTATTGAAAAATAAGTTGGAGAGTATTATAAGTGCAGGAGTTGTAAAAGGAGCATTGTGGCTAGTTCTGCTCATGAACACACAGAGAGCAGACGCAGCAGACAATCACACGTAGAAGCTGGTCCTGGTTCCACTAAACCCGCTTCAGGCTCCTTTTCCACCGTATGACATCATCAGGCTCAGCAGCATTCCCACTGTTTATACTCCATAACAGGCACTCATTATGAAAGCATAAAAATGATCAACGTGGAGAGGCAAGGGCAAATGAATGATCTCACCATGCCACGGGTTCCCTTGCGCTAACTGTGCCAGACCATCCGACACATACACATTCGTGCTCGTACTTACACGCCAGAGCTGGGGCACATGGCCGCTAACGACTGCTCAATTAGGTGAAATTAAGGAGTCGCTGTGAGGTCCATGCTGAACTCATTAAGACGTGTGAGGGAAGGCTGAACAGTGTCGTGCAGGATTAATCCCTCCAGAACAAGATGGGGATTCATGCAGGTCAGCCTCCAACCGGGAGACTGTGCTCCGCTCTAATGAGACTGCAGAGAACCGCCTAATAGACCCTCAATACTGTAACATGGCGAGCCACTACACCAGTGCGGTTTAACTCCAACAAAAACGATAACACTGTGCCCTGCTGTTTTACTGGAGAGTAACCAAGAAATAAGATATTTACCCTCAAACACATGGGTCAAATTTTGTCTATTAATCTATTAAAATAATAGATTAATAATGTGATCCACATACAATGATTTGAATACACCTCTTATATGATGAGCATGATGATCACTACGAAGGAAAAAAAAGTCTCATCAAAAGAATAAAATAAGAGAAAAAAAGGACTTTGGTATAATTTATTATTTCTTAGGGAAAAAAAGGAATCAGTGAAGAAGTTAAATACTATATATATATATTTTTTATTTTTTATTTTTTTTTTTATTTTTTTTTTTTACTTTTGTCCAGCATGTCATGTGGTGCAACCACCATGAAATAAAAAATAAAAAAAAATAAAAAACCTGCACACCCTCATTACTGTGTGCCAAAGCCAATAAGGCACTTAAAATGTCAGATAATTTGACCTTTGTATGAAAAGGCTTTTTATGACCATTTTATGTAAAATGTAACTGGTGTGACTTCCCAAAAATATATGATAATTATTAATAAAAGTTTTCCCAAACGTTTTTAAAACATATTTTCTTTTTCTTTTTCGTGGAAACTCTTCAAGTTAAGGTGACTGCCTGATTATTCATCACAATGGATAACTTTTAGCACTGTTAAATTCCACAAAACATGGCTACATCCAATGCAATTTCAATCGCTATTTGTTCCACGTGAATGTCCGATCATGCTGCATTTGGTTTTGATTTGTGCATTAATTACTAATGCAATCTATACAGCTCTATTAATAGCTGTTACAAAGTACACCCTAGTTATGCATAAATCACACATCACTAATTAGAGTAAAATTTAAATGCATGTTGTAAAGACACATCGAGTGGCTCACACAATACTGAGGTGCCAAGCCATCATTGTACTAATTAGTTTGCAATTACGTTTAATAACTTCTCTGGAAGCCAATCTGCACTTAGAGAAAGAACCGGCTTTCACAGAAGGAATATACAATCACACTGCAATGTTCAGAAATGAAAACATCACAAAGAAAAGCGAGAGAGAAACACATCTGACAGCTTTTTTACACACTCATTTGTGTTATGCTGCACTTTTTATTCATCTTTAGTTAAACGAATGTTTATCACATACTGTATATATTTCAAACTGCTTTCCGATTATGCATTGTAGAAGATTGCAGCTACTTTAAAAAGCTTCCGGTGAAATGTGTCTAAATGTTGACAGAACGCACATTGTTTTATTGTGGCTTGGATGTCTCTATCCACTTCTAACAAGCGATAAACAACTGATGTTTCTTGCAGCCTAGCTGTGAGATCCTCATTTCTGGAAGCTTTTGAATATGGCGCTATTACCTAGGGAGGCAGACATAACACGCCACACACAGGAACAAGAGAGAAATACATTAATTGGTTAAACAACTGACAACTGTTACAACAGTCACCCCCAGAGCCCGTGGCAGCGCGATGGCAGGTTAGTGGGGTTCCGTCTGGTGGTTGGCTCTATCACCGCTCCGCTCGCGGGCCGGTATGGGTGAGTGGAGGGAAGCGGCCCGCTCGGTAGGCTTTGGAACGCGGCCCACTTCCTCGGCTTTAATAAGAGTAATCAGCGCCCCCATGCCAGGTACCAGCCTCTCCTCACAGCAGAGATATGGCACAGAACTACCACCAGCCTGGCAATGTTTACAGAAAACAAGGAAAATACACACAAACATACACACCCAAAATAACCATAGAAATAATCTCTCCAGCATTCAAGCTATGTTTATATTTATGCTCTAATAGATCCTCGTTCTATCACACACACGCACACACACACGTTCACTATCTTTGTGGGGACTCTCCATAGACTTAATGGTTTTTATACTGTACAAACTGTATATTCAGTCCCCTTACACTAACCCTACCCCTAAACCTACCCATCACAGAAAACTTTCTGCATTTTTACATTTTCAAAAAAATATAATTTAGTATGTTTACTAACCCATTTCCCTCATGGGGACCTCTGGCTGGTCCCCACAATGGAGGTGATCTCAGGTTTTACTATCCTTGTGGGGACATTTGGTTCCCACAATGTAATATAAACCAAACGCACACACACACACACACAAACACACACAGTCCCCTGAAAAGCATAACAATGGACCATAGTCAATACTATAAAATTGATCACCGCTGTACTACACCAGAGGGTTATTGATCAAACTGTGTGTTGAAACAATCTCTTTAAACACACCTGAGCTACATACCTTAATGAGCTCGAAAACACCCCGACAGCACAATTAGCAAATCCAGCTAATCATTCACAGGTCTGATCGCATTCAGTTGTCGGGATTTGTCACACATTTAGCAGCGAAGATCAGGTAAAAGCAACATTATTGTTCAAAGAGGCTATTACTGTATGAATTAGCGCTACATTAGTCTTGGTTTTCTATGATGACAAAAATTTACTACTGTATTAACATTTAAAGTAATCATTTGATACAATGCACTGGTTTTGTATGCATGCTTTTATACATATATTTTAAAAATGCCTTCATGGAACAAACCTGTCCCTAACCTTACCGGTATCCCTCCTCAATAGCAGCAAAAGTGTTTTGGGTTGTTTACATGTGTTACAATACATTTAATTACTGAGTAATATTAATTAACAACATGTGCTTACTACAGTGTTAGGGTTAGGATTAGGGTTTGGTTTAGTTGCATATAATTGTCCATAATTTACTATTACTAAAGTAAGTATATGTAATGTGTAACTAGGGGCGCCTTAAGATAACCAAAGGCCCCTGGGCTACAACATTACGATAGGTCCCGCTACCACAGAGATTTTTTTTTTATAGCTTCCTGCCAATTATTTATGTCGAAATTTATCTTGTCAATAACATTTAACATTCACAACACTGTGTGCAGTGCTATGTAAAAAAATATGGGTGGTGTATATAGGTGAATAGCCTATTCAAATTCACGCTTTGCCAGTAGGTGGCGCATTATATAGAAATTTTAGCGGTTACATTAACAAAGCAGTGATGCGCTTATAAACACTACATTATTATAGGCATTATATGGAGGTAATTTGAAAAGAAAACGGCATCGAAACTTTCCTGGCCGAAATTCGAATTTACTGATACCGTTCCATGATATAAACACCACAAATTAACGGAATACAAAATATTTGTTATCCATCAGCACACGATTAAAACAATCACTTGGCATAAATGTGGGCTATTTGGTGATTGCAAAAAGGAAGATAAAATTTGCCACACCACAGCTCCAAAAATAGTTTAATGTTCTCACCACAGGTGAAGTTTCGAGCCTAATGGCTCTTCATCACTATTTGGTGATTGCAAACTTCTCTAAAAGCGCGAGCATGTGGAACGCGCAACAGAACTGCGTCTTTATTTTGAAACATGCAGTGCTGGCGTTTAATTAAATCAAAATTAAATCATAGCCTTTAAAGTTTAATTGTCACATTTAAGCAATATTGTGATTCATGCTTTTCCGACCCCAGATTTAAAACCTCTTGAAATTAAAATTGAGACTTTAAAGCAGCACCGATGCTGATGCCGAAAATGTACTTTCTTTACACAGTAAACTACATTGTAAATAATTGCATAGAGGAAAGGCGCCAAATATAAACTACACCCTCCATGTTTTTATAGACTACATGTTAGTAGATTACGGTATGGCCTATATTACTCTTATTAAATATAAATAACACAGTTAGCTTGTTACATGTCTAAGCATACCTAAGCATGTCTAATAACACTCACATACACAAACACAAATGTCCCCGCATGATAGCTGGGCAAGACTGCTACTTCCTGAGGCCCATGTGAAAATATATCCCCTAACTTGACACTGCCGGTCCGTGTGGAAACGAGAGCTGAAGTGAGGCAGAGAGAGGCCCTCTAAGGACACAGTGTGTTTTATACAGTAAAGGCAGTGTGTGGAACAGAGTGTGAGACAGACTCTTCTCAGGTATGTGTAGTGTGATCAGACATCCCGGATAGAATCAGGACAGTCCCAATTTTACTACTAGCTATGTCTTGTGCATGTAATTTGTCCCAATAAGCTTAGTTTAGCTTTAGATAGCAATAAATAAACATTTTAAACCAACACCGCTGTGCTTCTTACTATTTCTATGATGAGAAACAAGCATCAATACGATGAAAAAAAGTATCAAGACCCTAGGAAAAACATGTCTAGTCAGTTTTTTGAATACATTCAGGTACATACTATTAAAAACAGGTTTAGAGAAAATTGTACCTTAAGGCTCCTAGTGGGCAAGGCAATGGTGATTTTAGCAAGCAAAAAAATAAAAATAAAACATAAATAAAACCCCTCAACAAGCTGTTTATGTGAAAATTGTGAGACAAACCTCCAGAGGAACCAGACTCAGCTTGGGGAGATCAACCTCTCTGCCAAGGTACACATTGGAGTAAATACATGACAAATATTATCTAGTTGCATAATATATGATAGGATTTTTTTTTTTTTTTTTTTAAGTAAATACATTTTATTGACCACCATCTAACAAAGTGATAAAGTTAACTTAGCCATTAAGTGACCCAAGGAGGCACTTTAATAAGATTTTTGGTCAAACGTATAACTTCAAATCAAACTACCAGGGCTGTTAAACTATTAAAATGAATGAATTCACAACACAACACAACACAACATATATATATATATATATATATATATATATATATATATATATATATATATATATATATATATATATATATATTGTTGATGTTTAAATTATGCTAATTAAACTCCACCCTTCAAAACCTGAAATTACTCAACTTTTGTTAAATGTCATATGTGGATTTAATGCACTACCTGGATCTATTTGTGTGTAGTATTTTATTGTAAAACTCAAAAATGTTAAAAAAAAATACACTCTCAAAATGGAACAATCAACTTAATTTGACAAATGAAAACAAGCACAATATATACACAAGGCTGAAACAATCAAAGAAACAAGTAACAGGTGTACAAAATTAATCAATCAAAATCAAAGAAATGTAAATAAATACTGACCACAAACTTTTGAATGGTGGTGTAAGCATTTGCTATTAGGTCTTTTCCATTTTTTTATTTATTTTTTACAACCAAAATGTTCAAAACTTGTCAAAGATTCATTATAAAAATAACTTTACATTTTTTTTATCATGGTCATCTGGTCACCTTTGCTATATTCATGGGGGTTTTGTGATTTAGGACAGACTTACAGCTACTGTGAGTTCCCTCACCAAGCATGTCTAGAGCTTTACACAGCATTGACCATCAATCTGCCCCTTCGGCAACTCTCTTGCTTGGTTTTGCTCTTTTTAGGTCAGCACCCATTTCAGGTACCTCTGTTTCTATTCTAATGTGCTATTTACCGCATTCTTGTTTACAGTTATTACAGTGGAGAGGAGAAGCAAATATCCAGACACTCCTCCATCTCTGTCCGTCCAGGACACCAATCACAGTCGGCAATAGGGGCAGATCAATCAGAGATGTCTGATTAGGTGAACGGAGATCTGCTGTCGTCTGTATCCCTCCTCCCTTTAACCACACAGGAGAGAAGAAAGCAATCCTGCTGAATGCAGATTGGGTGTCAGTCAAAGGACTGTCCACATGTGGACCGTACACACAAACACACACTGTCCAAACGCACAAATGTATTAACAAGCAGCTCTGATGCCCATAATCACAGCTGCGGCACACGGGTGCGACACCGGGGTAAAATGCCGAGCTTGACAGTAAAGAAAATAAGCTGGACGCTGCAAGGTGGTGATTTGCAAAGGTGAAGCAGTTATGGGCGCACACCGAGAGGGCCAATTTCCACCCCGTCAAATTGTGTTTAATTTTCTCTCTTCTCCTCCCAGTCTGCCAGTGGGATGAGCGTGTTTGGAACATTCTGGAAGCCTGTAATTGAGGTTAACATCACAACTGATTGAGAATGTTTTATACTTGTGCTTTATGAGTGTGACTGCATTCATTCAATGCCCTCTGTTTGCCGTGTGAAGACAACATACACAGAAAGGTCATTGATAAATAAGAGTGTTTATGATAAAAGACACATTTAAAAAGAAATCTAGTTTTATGCCCCTGTCCCAGATGAAAGATGACCAATCGCGGCGATTTCTGTGGTTGCGGCTCCTACAAATGGTGGTCCTAATAGTCATACAGTGAGAGAGGTTCAAAGATGGCCATGTCTTTGACAGTGTAGCCTGTTATAACTTTCTGACAGTGTCAGAAATGTAGCATGATAATCTCACAGTGTGTTTGCTGCTACTACCTTCGTCTACTGACTAGCCAATAAATGTGCAACATGAAATGGCGTATTGACCAACACGACATGGTGTTAAAACTTAAAACTACTTACCTCAAGCTCTATTTGCAAAATTAGCATGTCAAATTGGCATATTTTCCCATGACTGCGTCCATATTCTTCTCTTTCGGTTCCTCCTCTATTTTTCAGCGTACATAAAAATCACAATTGCCAAAGTTCAATTCATCTTGCTTTATTTGTTTACCACTAGCGCATGATGATGAAGTTTTATTCTTCTATACTAACTTGCATCGTAACCTACTGTATGATTTAATGGGTGTCATCATCATACAGTCATACATGTTGTACACAAGTTTACACACAGTGTGTAGCAGGCATAAAACGTGTCAAATTCTTTGAAACTCTTTGTATTTTCGTTGATTTCATATGTTTTTGAAAAACTCAAAATTTAAAACTCAATGACTCTTAAAGCGTCATGTGGTGTAATCAGCAAGTAAAATGTTATTTGTTTACACCTTGAATACATGTGCATGTACACATCTTAATCAGATATATTTTTTTTTACAAATATCAATTTTAATATCACGTGGTCGCACCAAATGACAGTTTACAGCCTGAGCTAACCATGACTAACTTATTGACCTTGGAACAGTCATGAGTGATATTGTATCAAAGATATCACTTCCTGTTTTGCGCTTTTTTAATCTGCATTTTAGTTGGCATCACATGCATGACGTGACTTAGTTGGTTGCTCCACATGACTTTGATTTGCCAGTGGAAAACTTTTGGAATATTTTTTTTTTTTTTTTTTGCAAATAAAACAAAATATTGAAATGAATGAATTTAAAATAAAAGAGTGTGCCAAACTACTTTTTTTCACCCTGGCATTTCTGATTCATTCCACCCAAAAAAATATGAAACACAATTTTAAGACATATTTTCATATAAGAGGTTTATTGAATGTATGAATTGCATTTTTAATGTTTTTTATTTTAGTACATTTATACAGGACAAAAAAAGAGCGTCAGTTCATTGACCCAGGAAAGAAAAATGACGGTTGTGTCTGCAGCTGCCAGTCTTCAGTTGGTACAGCTGTATCCAGCTGTTAACCACAAGCTAGCACAACCCAGAAAAAAAATTGTCATGGGACGATACTTATTCGCATCATTAAGGCGATAAATCTGACTTTCGGTTAGCGCACACCGGCCGTGCTTCCAGATCCCAATACGGAGCGTGTGTAGCTTGGGCAGAGAACAGAGGTGCTGGCCCTGCCAGGGCCGTGGAGGAAAGGAGCCATGTTTGGATGTTCTCTCCACGCCTCACTGACCTGCGCTCTTGGCATCAGGGCTCCACCGAAGCCTGCCAAAACGCCCGCCACTGGCTTCCACCTCTGCACTGGGGCTAGACTCCGACTGCTGGACAATAGAGAGTAATGTAGCGAGACCACACGCATATGCACAAGCAACATAAGAAAAAAGCAAAATCAGTTTAACTGTGCAGAAGCCATTTTAAATAACTGCATCTCTTATTTATGAGCCTAATATGGGATTTGAATATCAGACAGGGAGAATAAGGCGAAAGCCCATGAGCTTACTGTCAGCCTCTTGAGACGAGCATCCATGCAGACAGATAGCTTATGTGCTTCTCTTATTTCATTAAAACATCAACAAGCAATTATGACAGTAAATATGATCCTGTTTTACAGGAAGGAGACAATGGCATTAAAACAGCCTTTGATTTGACTGTGGGAGCAGGTCCCATATTCGCACACACTCTCTTTTTCTCACATAAAATCAGAATACCAATAGCCTCCCCACCCCCCACCCCCCTACCCGCACGCACATCCAGACGCACACACATCCTCTGGATCAGCAGGAGTCCAAATCAAGCTGATTTTCCTCTTTGATTCAGACGTGGAGCACAGCTCAGATTGGATTTCAGAGAGGAGGAGAGGAGAGGACACTGGGAGAGAGAGAAATGAAGTGGTGGAGGGGAATGTTTTGCATAATATAACGTGAAAATAAGAAACAGAGAAGTCAGTGCAATAGATCTCTGTCTTAGCAAGCTAGTCTATTGCTCTATTCACACACACAAAGGATAAAAACAGCCCAAAAACTGAGAATTCCTTCACAACCTCACTAATGTTATACTGTGTGCTTGTAATAGGATTAATAATGTTGTAATGATGGACTAGCCTCTTTTGTATATCCATATATATGTATGTCCAAAATCTATGTATAGGGTTTCTACCCAAGTACTGGCATTTCTGAATGGGCTGAGGGGAGGGGGGGGGGGGGGGGGGGGGGGGAGGAGGGGGAGGGGGGGTTAGTGAGTTTGATGTACGTATACTATGTGCGGAGAACATTCACTCAATATTATTAACTCATTTTTGACAGAGGTGGCTTTTAGAGAATTATGCATCTGAGGTCTCAAAATGAATACCAATACTGTACATTAGAATCTCATGCTGCCTAAATAATTTTTTTTTATTTAGAGAAAATAGTATTATAGAATAATACTATATTAAATTATATTTACAGACTCCCTGTCTGTAATTATTATGTTCACAACTTGTAATACTTTAATGAGCTCATGTAGACACTTGCATTTTCTATAAAGCTGCTTTGAAACGATATGTATTGTGAAAAGCGTCGTACAAATAAATGTGAATTGAATTGAATTGAAATAGAATTGAAATATCTGCCATTTAACGGTTATTGGCCAAAACATGAAAATAATAACTGGCTGACTGGTATCAGCCAGAATTTTTATATCAGTGCATTACATCCTATCTAGATGCTTTCTCTTCAGTTTTTAGAGGCAGCATGGTTGTATGATTCCATGAAATGACAATTGTAATTATTAAATATGTGCTTGATTATCCTTAAATCTCAGTGAAATTTGTAGACCTTAGGTACCATGCCCTGGCATAATACAGATCACAAACACACACATAAACACGTTTACTTAGCCATCTAAATGGGGACATTCCATAGATGTAATGGTTTTTATACTGTACAAACTGTATATTCTATCCTCTCACACTAACCCTACCCATAAACCTACCCATCACACAAAACGTTCTGCATTTTTACATTTTTAAAAAACTTTTAATTACTTTATTTTTATACCAGATTTACACAAGAGGATGTCCCTAAAGGGAGGTTTTTGGAGATTTTGTCAGGTTTTGGTCATTTCTGGGTACAAATTTGTCCCCGAAATATAGTAAAGTATATACATACACACACACACACACACACACACACACACACACACACACACACACACACACACACACACACACACATTAACTCTGACATATTGTATGTGTGTATGTGTGTGTGTGCATGTGTGTGAAGGTAAGATTCAATACTCACAGTCAGTGCTGGTGATAAAGTGTGTGTTCATTTGCTCAACCAGTGAAGTTGGACTAATGCAACACACCTGCTGTCCCTGCACCATCATTAGCCTCGGCGGCCCAGCGGAAAGGTCAAGGCTAAATTGCGATCTGCAGCCGTTCAGGAGGTGCGTAAACACGCAGTCGTCGCCCTGATCACAACTAATGCACACACTGATGAGTAGGTGGAAGCTACCACCGTGGAGAGATGCATGGTGGGAAAATAATTTCAACGCGGAAATCTCGAGGAGGTGAGACTCGTGAACTTCACATGCAGTCACAACATAATCATCCAAATGATCTATCCCATTCCAGCCCACCTGTGTGGCGCAGAACATTTTACTACGGGTTGAACATGAACCACGACGGCTATGTGTGCGCACGTTTGTTTGTCAGGGAATATTTTACCAGATTATACAGCAAGACACATGCTCACATATAAACATACACACCCACACAAACACTGCTTTAGCATACCTGCATGCCCGGTGGTAATTAATCGCTGTGGTATTTAGGCCTGTTGGAGTAGACAAATATGACAGAGACAGGGACAATTAGGATCCTTGTTCAAGCTACATTAACTCTCCGTGCTATTACAACGCGGTCTGCTTCTCCTCGTCTTGTAAAAAGCAGCGAGGAGATTGTTCCTCATGGGCCATGGCGATATTAATGAAAGAAATGGAAGATTGTGTTTATTGTAGTCATATAATTGCAAATAAATTTCAATTAGCCGGCGTGTCACCCCTGTAAGTGCGCGCTTGTGGGCTAGCGCTGACTAGCAACGTATGAATGGGAGAAAACGACAACCAAAGTGGGCAGTTTCGACTTTTGTGCAATTTCTTCCCTCCATGAAGTTGGGAGGAGGTGGTGGAGGAGTTCAAGGTCATTCCCGTGAGTTGTACCGTATATTTCTCTTCATTTTTTTTGTGCTACTAAATAGATTCAAAATAACTAGCAAAGAATAGAATGTTTTCTATGCCAGCATGTAAAAGAGACAGGAGTAGGGAGGAGGAGGGGTGTGGACGGAATGATGGGGAAAGAAATGAGAAGAAAAAATGAGAGGAGGATAGGGAGATGAGCAGGAAGGTGTTTAGTATTCTTCTCTGATCAGCAGTCGTTGTGTGCTCTTTGCTTTTCTTTTCCTCTAGCTGAAGAGAGGAGAATATTTAAGCAATGTCATCCGACAGGTCAGCCACAACACTGGACAGTGTGACCTTTTGGCCTGTGGTAGAGAATCACTGTCTGCCAGGTCCTAACATCAACAGGATAGAAATAGATCCAGTTCAACATGTTAATTCGGACTTTCTCATGCATCACCTTTGTGATTTTGTGTTAAGGTTAAAAACATAAAAGGATCGTTTTGTAACTTTGATTCATATCATTTCATTATCAGAATGAATATGTACGTCATTCTACAAAAAAGGTGTCATTTGTGTACAGTACCTAAAGCTGGGACCGGGATGGGTCAGGCACATTTTTCCAAGTTGGGATCTACCTAGCAAGTGCAATCCTGCATGAAATCCACGTGGTAAATTGACATGGGGCTATTATGGAATTCGTGGACAATCCTATATAGGGCCTATTTTTCAGCCCATTTCATACCCGTATGGGCCCCACTTACAAATGTTGGCTGGGTTAATATGCATGTGAAAAATGTTGAACTTTTATGGTAATTATTATATATTATATATTTTTTCTAACTGCATCAGATGTTTTTTTAAACAATTTTATTTTATGCCTTAATGTCAACCATGATTTTAGCAAACAACTGATAATTGAAAAGTGGATAGAAATGTCAGATTTAAAATCTGTTTCTAAGAAGCACATTGTTTGCAAATTAAAAGGTAAAACCGTCAGTGAAACCGTCAACCCTGTTATAGCTTTTTCACATATCTCAACTCAAGTCAAGTCACCTTTATTTATATAGCGCTTCATACCATACAGATTGTTTCAAAGCAGCTATACAGTGATAACGGGAAAATGATGCATTTAGGCTGTTGTTCAGCTGAAGTCAGTTCAGTGTTGATTCAGTTCCATTCTGTAAAGATCATCAATTATTAAATTAATTAATTTAACCCTTAAACGCATACCTTGGGTCTTTAGTGACCCGGGACATCATTCACTACCCTCCTCCTAATTCATTTTTTAAAGTTAGACATCAACCTTCTTAGTATTCCTCAATCAATTCATTATAAACAATATAACAATACAAAATAATACAATTTTAAAAGGATGCCTGGTTTTCCATTCATTTTAGTCTCTAACGACCCAAGGTGTGTAACAGTGTAAGTATTTTTTTTCTGCACAACAATAATTGAATCTTTGATGACTGAATAAATGTAATTCACCTTTATTCCACAAGGTGGCAAGGTCTGATACACAACGATGAAGTGATGTTTCATCCATAGTTACCGCAGGCAGAAAACAAAAGAATAGGAAGTATCATCAGCAAAAATGGCTCAGAGCGATTTTGAACGGCTCAGAACGCAATCAAATATTTGTGTCACTGTCACTTGATGGTGGATCTGATGAAGAAGTTGTCATCGATCAAAATATTGATTTTGAAGATGTTTAAAATTATGGTTTTGAGAATATGTTTGAGATTGTGAATATGAGCCAGACACTGAATGTACTGGGAAATTTGCTCTGATGAGGACAGTGATGATGGATAAAACATCTGCTCAAACTGAACCCATCCAAGCTCCAAAAGATAACAAAATATGCTTTATTTTATTCTTCTGTAATTGCTACTCTAATATTAGGAGAGTTTTATATTATTGCGACAGGTAGAGATCCATCTGTGTTAGATACTGTATATACCCAGGTCGCTAAAGACCCAAATATATAATAATGATTGTCGTAACATTCAAGCATTTAAGGGTTAAAAGTAGTTCTGGAAAAAATTATGTCATTGTCCAGCTAAATTCACTTCTCATACAACAGCGTCAGTGCAGTCAGATCAATAATATTTGTTGAATATTAAGTGTCCCCAACTAAGCAAGCCAGAGGCGACAGTGACAAGGAACCCAAACTCCACCAGGTGACAGAATGGAGAAAAAACTTGGGAGAAATGAGGCTCAGTCGGGAGCTCAGTTCTCCTCTGGCCAACGAATGAACACGGTGTGATTGTGACTCAAGATGCATCACAAGTCAGAATTCAGATCAGTATCGGTAGCGTTCAATCCAGCTCCTTTTGCTTGGAGATCAATTGAGGCCTTATTGCTGAAACTGTCTCATTGAACAGGGTCCTTCTTTAAAACAAGTGACATCTTTACTGCCTTACCAAACAGATTTCACTTGTTCACTGTTCAATGATGCAGTTCAAATTTAAACAATAAGGCCTCAATTTTATCATTAAAACAACAAAATATGTAGCAAGGAACAAATAAAAGTCCTAAAAGGTTTGTAACATTAACCACATTTTAAACAAATTAGACTTGTGCTTGTTCACTTTGCACGTGCAGGGGTGTGAAACCTCACATAGTGAAAAAGTAAAAGCTGCTAAATGAACAGACACAAGAACTTGAGCTTGAATGAACTTTTTTCATGACACAAAGTTCATGTGAACATGATACACCTTCTTCTCTGAAGGCAAACATTTTACAATGCATTTGAGAACTTAAAATTCTGTGTGAACATAAACATTGTGTCACCGTGTTAAAGACAACATATGTTTGCTTTGTGATAGAAAGAATGGAGCATGATTGTGTATTGATGCATTTTATGAAATTGAATATTCAGCGGTAATGATGTGACAGTCATTCAAAGCAAGAAAACAATAAGACAAAAATACATACATACCCCCACCTATATCTACAGTATCAGATTCAAATCATACATATGGCTGAACCCTGACAGACAGACAGATTATAGAGGGCAGACAATCAGAAAGTTATCTGCCTAGAAATATAACAATATTGTGCCAGACAGAATCCCACTCAGACATCATGCAGCACGTCTCCATGAATCCACAATGACATTCGCAAAAGCTGTGATTGAAAATAATCTGTCAAGATGGGCATGTTCTTTGTGATAATTATTATCATTATTGATATTACTATTATTGTTATTCTGTTTCTCCTTTCCTCTGGCAAAGATGATAACCTGTGTAGGCTTGCTGAATTCAAATGATACCACTTGATAGAGAGTCTGTCACGGAGGAGTAAACAAAATGTTGCCTTATTTATTTATTTATTTCTCATATCCAGAGCCGTGAGTGATCAGTTTACGTTCTGCCTCAGATTACAATCAGTTAATAACGGTGATTCTGGCTCGCAAAGGGGATTGTGGGAAATGGCGAAGGGTGGGACGGTGGCCCCTCGATCGTGTAAGACCAGGGGCCGCCGGGAATCCGGCTAACAAAACCCCCCGGTGGATAACCCACTGCGGCAACTTTTTGAAAGAAAGGAGTGAGACTGAGCGCAGAAAGACAGGAGAGCACAGGCGTTTCTAAGCAGGCTTTAAGATGGCAGATAAGGGTGTAAGAGAGAGACTGATCTTCTGGCAGGTCAGGAGGGATCCTGCAGCCCGAGCGTCGTATCAGCCTAAACCCAGAGCCCTCGCCCCCCCCGCGCACACCCCGCTCGAGGGCCAGCTGGTTGCCGTGGTGAGGAGCCGCGGGGGCTTGCCGGGGGCGATAAGCCAGCGTGAGCCAAGGGAGTCGGGGCAGAGAAAGAGAGCGACAGATTTCACAAAGGAAAAGAAGAGGAGCGTGGAGAGCGAGGAGCAGAGGGAAACGACGAGGGGAGGGTTAGAGAGGATACGCTTGAGTGAATAGGCGTGCATTGTAAATCTTCGCCGTGGCAACCTGCAGCTGTGGAGATGGGTGTGATGTGTGGGTGACAGGGAGAAGAGAGGACGCCTGTACAACGCTAGAGGATTTCTCCTCCAGCGCGCCGCTTATGACAGCTAACGCGGTGAGAGGAGGCGACTGGTTAGGAGGAATTACAAGAGCTATGCAGCCTGCCATCTTACAAATGAATCCCGTTTAGCCTCGGCATGTAAATAAATAGAGTTCACATGGAGGGAGAGAGAGAGAGAGAGAGAGAGAGAGAGAGATAAAGAGAGAGAAGGAGAAAGAGGGTGACAGAGGCAGGGAAGTGGCAGGAGCAGTAATCAGCTGCAGGAATGTTTATCTGCCACTAGCGCGCGTGTGTGTGTGGCTGCTGAAATTATGCAAGCGAGTAACAATGAGCAAATTGAACCCCCACAAAAAGCGGCACAAGGTCAGGCGGAAAGACGAGACATTGGGGTTGAGAGTGGTGGGCGTGAGAGGATAACAGATCATGATAAATTGGCTCACATTTTACAAACCGCTGGCCCTAATGCCCTGCTCCCAGCCAAGACTGCTAGGCTGGAACTTTCCGTACTGTAATACCTCCACTCAGCCATTTGTGATATATGAAAACCAAGCTGTGGCACTAATTGCACAATTACAAAGCGGAAGCCGAGCTGTGGTGAGGCAGGGTGTGCAAACTGGAGGGGGTATGGTGAAACATGCAGGCCCTCCCACTCTTTTTTGTTCTGTTTCTCATTCGTGGTCTCCTTTAAAAAAATAAAAAAAAACTGGAAAAGAAGTAGTTCTAGTCCTCGCGCACACTCTCATTGGGTAATTAGGTTCTTTAGTAGAGGCGCCGTTAAATATGGCACTCGCTTATTTCGGTTAGCCCAGGCTTTCCCCACGAGATCCCAGCTGGACACGGATTCTAACGCACACATTTCCTTCAGAAACACTGCAGGGCTGTATACCGTTCCTCACCTGCCTAGTGGCCCAAAAAAACCAGACCAGGTCTTCCTCCCGAGGGGGCGGGAAAAAAACGTCAATGTGTAAGTGTGTGTGTGAGTGAGTGTGAGAGAGAAAGAGAAAAAATTTATCTTCTACATCGATGAAAGGACAATTTATTACCGTCTGCTGTGGGAGACAGAATATTTTGCCCCAGTGCTTTGCTGGCCCTGTTGACTGTCTGAATGAGGAATGGGAGCGTATTAGCACCCGGGCTGCTTCTGCACAGTCGCGCCTGGCACAGAACCATCACAGCCCCCAATACCGCCCAGGGTCAGAGGTCAAGAGCGGAGCAGCGTCTGAGACTCGTGGACCGCTGTACGTTGTTTCGTCTCCCGCTGCCGCAGATTGATACATTATTATTAGTGCCTGCTCTTCCACGACTCTCAACAGCCTGAGAGCTGTCCTCAAGAAATTATGAGTGTTTTCAGAAAGGGCTTCAGACAAGGTATAAGACTGAGATAGCAGAAAATATTAAAAGCATTTGTCTTGAGAACATCCTGTAGTGGTACAACAGCAATGACATTTTGTTATTAGGCCTGTTTCACATTGCACTTTCAAGCAGAGTAAGCAAAAACAATGGAATATCCATAACAGCAAGCTGCATTTATTAATCTAAATTTATAAATATATTTACAGTATATTACATGTATTCAGAAATGTCTTATATGTTAATATATTGTATAAAATAAGTTGTTTCTGCTAATTATTAGCAGGGTTCTCTGGAGAGAATCAAGAATTATTATGAATGAAATGGTATTAATCTATGATCTAATCAATGGAACTCAACCCATAGCTTTAAACTGCTTATACTGTTCAGTCAGATTTACTGAATAGAAAATACTGTTTGGCGAACTTCAAATGTCCAAATCTCCCGTCCTTTGTGGATGTGCAAGTAGTTTAATTTTGTTGCTTCATAAAAACCGATATTACAAAATATTGTGTTAAATAGGTTTGTAGTGCATTTTTAACCTTATTTTCTGCTGAGTTCAGCACTTTATGCACTATTACTCGCACACTGCACGTCTCTGGAACGCACCACTGCTCTACTTGTGGCCAATATGAATATTATAATGTGTTAATATAGACAACAATATGCATCAAGACCTCTCTCAATCACTGGAAAACCCACTGGTACTGTCAGACCATGTTCTGGCACTCTGGCAGTTCCATAGAATTGAAGAAGTGTTCTGGAAAGCAGAGGATGAAATAGAAGAGTGGTGCGGGCTCAAAGGTTAAGGCTATAATTGTTTTGCCTCTTAGCAGCATTAAGATAATTTTCCTGCAAAACAGATGGTCACAGAAAAAGCCAGCTAGTCTTTTCCAGCCGTTTCCTCGGCTGAGGATGATCCCCAGAGTAATGCTTAATGTCTCCACGTATCTCAGGTGTAATCGGCGAAATGACGTTACTATTTATCTCACGTCTAGTTCAGCAATAGTTACCAACGACTGCTGGCATGACCTCGGGTGTGTGCACATTAATTTTACCTCAGTGTTTTCTATAGCATCAATTAATAAAAAGTGACGAGGTTTGGAGCAAATGAACAGCCCTTGATAAATGAGGGTCTGGACTTAATTGCTCAGTAAATTAAGAGCTCACAATTGTGACGATGCGGACCAGTTTTAATATTTAAAAAGTCATTAGATGTGGAAATGTCTGGCTTAGTTAAGTATGTAGTCACCCACAAGGACATTAAAGACCACATGAAACAAAGACAGCGTTAAAACATGATCAATGGTATACACACACACACACACACACACACACACACACACACACACACAAACTGCATACATATGCTTTCAAATATGCACATACATATATATACACACACTCTTAAAAATAAAAACCCAAATCTCTACCCAAATCCTGGGTTGAGCCTTTTGGGTCATTTTGTTTGGGTTATTTTTTCAGCATTTGGGTAGTTTGTGTGTAGCTCCTGGGTCAGACGTAACAACCCAGTGTTTGGGTAGTTTTCTTGTGTTACCCATATCTTATTTATTATTTATCGCGAGCTTTTTGCAACCTCTTCAGGAGAGAGCAGTGCAGCTCCGTCAAAATGGTGCATGTCTTCGGTAAAATACATTTTGAACGGTTTGTGTACATTTAATTGTATCTAGAAATTTGTTTTTGTGCTGTATATCGTTTAATTTTAGGCAAGTAACAAACAGGGGCGTGATGTGAGTCACCTAAACAAGTGTTGCATCGATCTTTTCGCCTGATGCCTGATGCTCAAAAAGATACAGAATATAAATACGTATGATATTAAAATATGTTCAAAGAACTGTACACTGATTGTTTATGGACAGGTTATGGAGCCTGTCACCGCATATTTCAGCTACGAGTGAAACGCATGGCGGCAGTCTGAAGTTCCCCCGCTGAACATGATACAAGCTCCGGCACGAGATCCAGCACCATTACGGTGGAAACGGGACAACACAGACTGGCCGATTACATTTGAATTACTTATAAATGTTTAATTTTTACTTCTAATATTTGTTAAACAAGCTTATATGTTGTCAATATGTATTAAAAATGATTTAAAATATACTATACTGTAAAATATGATTGAAAATAAAGGAATTATCATGCAAGCCAGTGGTTGTATCTAGTATTTAAAAAAGGTTTAGAGGATTTAAGTTAATCCGTAGACATTAATTAAAGTATGAAGTAAAAAAAGTAAATAGTAAAAGTGAATCAAATATGCTGGGTTAAAACAACCCATTATGCTGGGTTAAATAAACAACCCAATTTGCTGGGTAGAATTAACCCAACATGTGTTCTGTCCTATATTTACCAAGCCCTTGCTTAAAAACAACCCAAATTGGTTTGTTTTAACCCAGTGTTTTCTAGAGTGCACGCACATGTGCACAGATGCCACGAGGAATCAGGAGAACAGAGGTAAATACGCCACTTGTCCACAGAGTACACATCTAAATATATTTAATAATTCTATGGATTTGTTGTCACTACATTTGCATGACAACGGTCAGCTAGTAAACCAGCAATTGCCGCTGTGATACAATCTTCGTCATAATGGAGTTGTGATGGAGCTTCATGGTGAGGAGAAATTGAGCAAGTTAAGCCAGCTGAAGCCGGGGACGCTAAACGTTAAGGATGATGGATCACTTTCAGTAATTCCGCTTTATTATGATTGGGCAAGATCAATATTTTAACAGTTCGGTTACAGGCTTTAGTACAGTACTTAATATGTATTATTCATAACCTTTGTCAGCGCAGGAGGGCAGCGTGTCTCAGACTGAGTGGAGAGAGAGAGAGAGAGAGAGAGAGAGAGAGAGAGAGAGAGAGAGAGAGAGAGATACTTATGATTCTGCCAGTGGACTAAAAGAGCATAGAGGGATGTAGAATACTATACAGATGCAAAATGTAACATTCTTCACTACTGAATGTATCCGTTTGGTTTATAAATATGCATAAAAACAAATGTGGTCAAACAAATGGGGTTAAAAAACCTTGCTATTTATGGGATGGCATAAATGCCACAAAAGTCAGGTTAACTGTCCTGAAATCATAGGGAAAAAGTCTCATTAAAAGACAGTTTTATCATTATTTCTTCAAATAAAAAGAAGCAGTGAGGTATTTTTGTACAAAATATTGTCTGCCATGTGGTGCAACCAATGTGGAGAAATATGCAGGAAAAAAAACAAGGTTAAGGCAAGGGCAAGGTTAATGTAGGCTGTAAAATGTCATGTGGTTCAACCCTCCGAAAACTGAACCACCATTCAATTGAATCTTTTATTGTAAAATAATTTAACAAAATAAAAAAGGTTTTATTATTATTATTATTGTACTCTATTATACATGTTTATTAATAATATTATTATTTTCTTAGTCTTTGAACCTCTTTTTCATTGTCATTGACCATTACGATTTGGTAATACCATGGTATTTCTTTGGTATTTTACAATGACTAAAGAGCTGCCTCGGTTGTCTTTGAGTTGTTTCAGATGACAGAAAGTTTGTGTCAGTACAAAACACCTCCAAACTCCCTTGTGAATCATATCATTATGCCAGCCTCAAGAGTGCACCTCTGGCATCAGCTTCTGCATTATCTTGTAGGGTAGAAGGCTGTTGTTTCCTCAACTGTACATTTCATTTTTATGTTATTTACATCATTCACATCAAAGCTCAGGTGCTTATCTAACACCGTATAGAAGTGGTAAAAAATTGATTTTTTACAGGGATGGGCTGTGTAATTTGATTTCATTTATTTATGTCTGTCTTTGGCACATCCGTAGCCCAGTTGGCGTAATACTGATGTCTGCGAGCTGCTCGTGTATCGGTGACATACTTTCGGAGAGCTCGGAGTGAAACCGCTGGGATTAAACACAACGGCACATTCATATCTGGTCACGCGCTCAGCTGGGGCGCAGGAAGGTCTGTCACTATCAAAGCTGCCTGGAATCTTCTCCCAGCAAAAAGCCAGGGAAGAGGATTTCTTAGCAAGCTCCTAACCATCTTTTTTGAAAAGCAAATCCTTTGTACCCCTCCCAAAACTCCTGGCCTGGGCTCACCTCCCCCGTATTTAAAGTCCCTGTGTGGAACGAATGGGAGCGAGCCCCGGAAAGTTTGTCGCGGGGAGTGGGTTGCTCTGGCTCTGATTAGATGTGGAGTGGTAATAGGCTCCTCTACGCGCTGCCGCTAACCCTGCTGCTCCCCCGGCAGACACTGCGACTGGAATTAATCAGTCCTTCTGGGAACTTCCCTCAGCCGCTCTCTGCAGGCAAGCCACTCCGGAGTCATTTACCAGCCAATCCTACTGTCAGGCTTCTGTCATTTAGGCCTTTTCATTATGCCTTTAGCCCCCCTCCCTTTCTTTCTCCACCTCCCTACATTAAAGAGAGAACGAGACAGACAGACAGACAGAAATAAATTGGAACGAGTGACAGATTAGCCAAATGTCACACTGTAAAAAATAATTGTTGGTTTAGCTTAAAAAGTAAGTAACCTGGTTGCCTTAAAATTTTGAGTTCATTGAAATGAACAATTTGAGTTAATTCAAAGAAGGAGATTGGTTTAATCAACAGAATCTCAAAATATTATGTTATCTGAACCACATTAATTATCTATGGTGATTTGACAAAAGAAAAAAAACTGAGATAACAAATCATAAAAATATTTTTTTTTACAATGTGCAGGTGCTTTTTATAGACGGATAATATTTTTAGCCTGCCATTCGAAAAGCAGAGAGTGTACTAATCCCAAAAAATACTGGTGCAAATATGAAGGACACTGACTTTTCAGGTGACTGCTCTTGTATTTATTTATTTATATAGACGGTAATTAGGATCGCACGGATCTAATGAATCCTTCGTTCTTATCGGCACCGGGAGCGGCGTTGTCCTAAATGTGACAATAGGTGGGCCAGCTTTGTTCCTCGCTTATGGAACCCCGGAGTCATAACTACCAATTACTGTGGCTCTCCCTCCCCTGGGCATCAGGCTGCTGGATCTGCCCGCTCTGCCACGCTAAGCCCGCTTAAGTGACCTATTTTAGGCTCGCAAGCAGACTAGAGAACACCTCAAAGGTTAGATTATCCTATGATGAAATACAGGGCCTTCTTGCTGCAAATTACCCAGGGAAAGGGAGAAGTATTTCTCCTACCTCGAACCACAGAGCACGGCCAGCGGCCAAACAGCCCTGCAGCCACCCAGGAATGAGCTGCAAAAATATTCATGAGTAAACAAAAGGAGTGATTTGAAAAATGGCCAGAGGAAAGAACAGATTAATAAGAGAGAGAGAGAAACATGAATAGAGTATTATGAAACTATTCTGTAGCTCCATCTCGTCGAGGTCAGGGGGAGATAGCGGCAAAGCTTCATTAGAAGCTTAGCTTTGCTTCTGTACCACGTTTGCCCCAAACCCAGGGGAGCCAAGGACTGCTAACTAAGAGGACAGAAGAGAGAATACATGAGTGAACTGAGCAGGTGATGAATCATGCTGATCTAAACATTGACTTTTTTTGTTACTAGGTCGTTATGAAGAAGTCGTTTGTTTGCTTGATTGTTTTAGTTTTATATCGACCAAAGTGTCAAATGAACAGTGATCAATAAGAGTGTCCAAGATTAGCAGGAAATATCTGAAAAATCTGAAAAGTCTTTGAACACATATTCCAAGTTTTTAGAAATAACTCTTTGCTCTTTTAAAATTTCATATATTGGTTTCATTTGGTTTCGAAAAACATTCAAGAAAAAGTTTAAACTTATCATCAAGTAAATGTATCCATCAAGTAAAAAGTAATATTTCCTTAAAGCTTGAATATGTGTACACAACATAATAATTACTTTTAAAAATGTTGATATTAATTTCAAATTTTAATATATTTTTCAAATAAAAAATTAATACCATTATGTTTTTGGAGAGTTGCACCACACATCATTTTACAATGCAAACAATGATCTAACATTCCCGATTAACAAAATCAAGTCGTCCTAGATTTTTTTCTTAGATTTAGATTTTAATGGACAACTTTAGACATTCTTTTAACTATAAGAAACTTTGCAACTACAAGTCAACTAACTTTCATTAGTAGACTGTAGTAGACTGTTACTGTAAGTTAGGGTTAGGGATTGGGTTAGTAGAAAAAAAAAAAAGATGTGTAGTTACTTGTCATTAGAATGTCTGTTAGGGGAGCATCAAAGTCTACTAGTTGCAAAGTTACTTATAGTAGTAGAATGTCTAAAGTTGACCATCAGAATAAAGTGATACCTTTATTTCTCATTCAAGAAGCAGTTTCACTCGGTTATACATCACAATAAAAAAGAAAAGAAAAAAAAAGACAATCGCATTTTCGGTTTCACTTTTTCTATTTCAGTTTAACTTTTTGGTAACACTTTAGAATACTGTTCCATCATTAACAAATAACTACACAGGAACAAATGAGTAACGCATTATTAACACTTTATTAACTACTATTAACTAATAAGAAACTCAGATTAATGAATTAGTAATAGCACTCAGTTGAATGTGGTAGTTCACTAATAGCTAATAAGTAACTACTATTTTTTTCATACCTTCTAGACTCTATTTATTTGCCATTAAATGCATTATAAGTCACTTTGGAATAAACAGCGTTTCAGATGATAAAGAAAACGTGACTTATAGCCCAGAAAAAATGGTAGGCTGAAACAAATTATTTCGAGCACCCCCTGGCTATAGGTCACAGACCACCAAGGGTCCGCGGACCCCACTTTGAGAACCGCTGTCCTAGAGCACTACTAAGGACTACTATTTTCAGGTTCATAATTAATGTGAATAATGCATAATTAATTCTAAAGTGAAGGTCATGGTAACCCACTAGTAATGACTCAAGTATTACCAAATCCTTCTGAAGGAATTACTAATTATTTGGATCAGTATTCTAAAATGAAATAGATTAGGCCACAATAGTTTATTTAAAAACATTCTTTTAATGAAGCTTTTTCTTCATTGTGTTGAAAGGACTGTTGTGTTACCCTAGCATTTTTTTTACTTTATACCCTCCAAAAAAAATGGCAAAATTAATTTAAAATTAGAAATTAAAACTCAACATGGATGAAGACAAGACCTGCAACTGTACGCCTTTGGAATGCATTTTAGGACAGGGGTGCTCTAGCCTTGGGTTGTGACAGAGTCTGGAATTTATTTCTAAACTCCAGTGATTGATGTAGGATCCATATAATGGTAAAATAAATGGGCCTCAGTGCTAATTTCCCCCTTATAGCATCTGATGAAATATGCCTTACTCGTTTTGAGTGTCTGACATGAAATATTGGTGTGTGGTGGCCAGGGCAGACATGAAGCAGAGCTCTCGGCCACTGTACTGCACAACACAGACAATCCACAGAGACGGAGCCAATTAAGATAAGCCTCCATTCACAGGAAGAGGTTGTTTGACATGCTGTCATGCTAATAGAGACAACCGTCATTACGCTAAGGTATGACACACACCGAGGTACCTGCAGAATGTAGCCCTAATTGGTCAACTGTTCCTATGTAAGTCCTTTGCGCTGCAAAAGGCTCTCAATGTTTGGTCTGGTTCCTCTTTCAGACATGTCTGTTATGAGCTGTATTAGTCTGCCAGAGGTAATTTCTCTGCTCCTGCTCTTGCCATGGGGTGGATACACTCCAGATTTGACGTGAACAGTTAGGCCTTGCAATAACAAACTGCGGCTTCCTCTGAATAGTGTCAGTCTCTGCACACCTAGATCAGGCTGGATTTAAGTATTAAAAGATTTCAACTTGTCCAAGTGCTCAAGAGAAATATATACTTTAGGTTTGTATAAAACTAGACCGGGGAAGTGGTTGCATTGTAGTCCTCATAAATAGCATCAAAATGCAATTTTTCAAAGGTTTTGAAAGAGAGAAAAAACAAACACTCCCCAAATTTTCAAAGTGACGAACATATACATAAACAGAAGAAAAACAGCTTGTTGTATTCAATGGTAACACATTTCGATAGTCTATACTTTCGACATTCTACTAACAAGCAACTTTGCAACTACATGTGAACCACCAGTCAGAGTATTAGTAGACTGTCTACTTAAAATCTGCTAACACATTATTTTGATGGTCCTAAACAGACGTTCTATTGACTATAAGTAACTTTTCAGTGTGTCAACTTATTCTACAAGCCCTGACCCAACAGTTTACAAATACTCTGAGAGTTAGTTGACATGTAGCTGCAAAGTTAATTATATAGTAGAATGTCGAAAGTGGACCATCAAAATAAAGTGTAACCTTAAGAATTCATAAACTGCTTTTCTTTCCATGTATCCATCTCATGTAGTTTGGTCAAATTTGCCACAGAATGAAAGCTGTTTGTGAAAATAACTGCACAGCAGTTTCAGCTGAATGTAGAAACATTTATTTTGCCCTGTTCACAAATCTTTTGAGACCAAATTTAGACATTTTGTTTATAAAAATAAAATGGGAAATTTAGTTACAGTAAATGTTTATCCATTTTCCCCCCCTATGAAACTTAAGATTTCCCCCTAATGACACTAATTTCTGCTGTTACAAGGGCAAAACAACCAGCTAGTGAAGGTCTTATCTAAACAGACCTAGCATAAAGAGGATTTTGAACATTGGTCAAATAAACATTTTACATATTGTGTGTCCCAATTTGTGCACTGTTCAATGCCATGGTTCTAATTACTTCTAATGTGTTTGAAACAAAGCAATAAATACAAAATCAGCCAAGTCATTTAGCTATAAGCCACAACCAATTTCTTTGAAAAAACTTCATGGCAACTGCAGCTACAACCAGATCTGGATCATGTAGTTTTGAAACATTTGTACATTTAAATATGTATATGAATTGAGATTTGTGCTAATTACAATGTAATTACATAGTAATTACTAATTAATAACTGTGTAGTGAATTTTCAGCTGTTTTAGCTGTTTTAACACTTTAAATGTCTTCTAACCAGTCTAAGCAACACACTGAATAGCCCACGTTACAGATGGAAGAAAAAATAATGTTTGTGCCATGTGGAGTTTCGTTTTACCATCCACCCTTGTTTCGGTCTATCAATATTTGCCCTCATAAGTCTTTTCAGCAAGTGAGACTATCCAGCTATTTGAAGACCAACAGTTAGTTTGAACTAGACTGTTAGCTCATTGTGCTATCGTACTGTAATTCCTCACCGCAGGAGTTTCTCTTGGCCTGGCTCAGGCTGCCACCACAGTCATGGACGTTCACTGTATCCCTGGAAACCTCAAAAAGCCCATCTAGCATGTCACAGCGCAGTCGGGCAGTCGGTACACTGTGCAGGTGAGAGTTGCCCGCTGGAGAGCAGCCAGCGCTACAGGACGTGTTTGTTTGGACTCAGCCCGGATTTGGAGCCTGCCAGGAAATGTGCTGTTTCTGGCAGATTTCAGAAAAAGAGAGACAGAGTAAGAGAGTTAGAGCGGGCATGTTTTCAGTGGCTCAGAGAGACTAAATATGGCTGTCAGTGAGCATGCACTACTGAAGAATCACAGAACGTAGGCCAGACTGCAACAAACACCAGCGGCATATCTGCACTCCCTCCAGAGATTAGGAGAAGAGGTGACGTCTTATCGCCCAATCCTGACACTTTTTAGCGATATCCTGTCAAATTTTTGTTGTCGTGCTCATTACCATCATTGTACATATCAATGCACACTGAGCGATTACGGATTTGTGTTTTCAGTAAACATTTTCAGAGATGCAATGCTTGAAAATGCAGGTCACTTATATTCCTTAAATGTATTCTCTGCCGGCTTTGTGATAACCGCGACATTCTTTAACCTCCACACCCCCAATTAGGCGAGCAGGGAAGGAGAGGGATGCGAGGCATATTGCTTTGACCCACATGCCTTACTTAGAGGCACACTCCAGAGAGAGAGATGGTGCAGGAGGATATCACGGAGGGAAAACACTCCTCAAAACAGCCTGAGGCACTCCCAGCCGCTCTATCAATGCAAAACAGACCACTACCTGAGGCTAACAGGACTTTTCACTTTTCATAAGCCACCCTATTTCGTGCACCCATCAACCTCACCCCTTTTTTTTTTATTTATTATTATTTTTTACTTTATTTTATTTTATTTCATAGTGGTACAAGTATTTTGAAAGCACATGGGGTGGAGGGGAGGTGGAACAGGATAGAAGAAGGGAACAAGAAATTGAAAAAAAAGAGATGAAAAGCATCTTCAGCATGCCGGAAACATCTGGTTTCATATTCGAAGACTGAAAAGGAAATTGCACAAAGACAAAACTCTTATGTTTTGATTTATTTTATTATTTGAGGGCTGTGCCATGCCAGTCATGCAGTTCAAATCTGAGGCCATAAATACGCCAAACGGAGGGATGTGACAGAAGCATTAGCCTGCTCTCCATACGCTCCCACCCTGATGGATAACGCCGCTAATAACATCTACAACTGCTGCGTTCTGCCCTGAATTATACCACGCTAAGGGGCTTCTGTTAATGTGAAGAATGAATTCACGCAGTGAGAGAAAGACAGATATAATAAAAAGCAAATATTCTCCATGAGACTATCCCCTGCTTACTTCTGATACTTGCATTCATCTCCTTTAGTCTCTGAGGTGCACCAGTGAATCTGAGGGAGTTCTGCATTTGTAAGCTGTTGCTGTCAGTAAATAGAGGTCACATGCCAACGGCTAGCTCAAACTCTCTCTGCCTGTGAATCTGCTCACCTGGCATGACCAGGTTGGCGCTGCCATCTGGGTTCCAGACGCTCTCAATCACTACACTGGCAAGGAACGAAAAACCAACAATCTGCAGCTTCCAATTTACTGTGTTACTCTCAGATGAGCTAGATTTACAGAGAGCACAAGATTTTAGTTTTTCACCCAAACTTTTGATTAAAACCTATGAATATCTTTGATTGATATCATCTGTGAAACATGAATGTATCACAAGATTGATAAATTGGAGTCACTAAAAGGCATTGTTGTTACGTCTGGGTGGCTTTGGTGGAGTTGAGAGAAGGGGACGGGAAAACACTAAATCCTGCCTGGAGAGAGCAAGCAGACTGTTCCTAACAGATGGAGCGAGGTTAGCCACTGTTTTCTTCTACAGCGGGCTTGATGGACGACTGTCAGGATTTACAGGCGAAGCAGTGCAATAGAGCCCGTGAACATCTGTGTGTGTGTGTGTTTCAGTGACAGTGGTTAATTTAAGAGAGTTACAGGCTCTAAGAACAGCTGATGGACAGTTGTATTCCCCTGGCTGACCACAGTGTGAAGACATAGTGAAGCAGAAAATAAGCCTTCACTTCTTCTCTCTCCACACACGGCTTCTCTAATACACATGACTCATCCATTACAGACCACTAAAGCACAAAGATCAGCTTCCTTTTCCCTTAGTCAACATTACCACCAGATTTCTTGATATAAAAGAAATGCTACAAAATAATTTGTTTTATTCTAAGGTGTCAGTTTCAGTGTAATTATACATTTTAGTAATGAGTAATATTAATTGACTATGTGTACTTACTATAGGGTTAGGGTTAGATTAGGGTTTGGTTTAGGGTTAGTTGCATTTAATGTTCAACAAGGAAACTGTAAAATAAAGTGTTTCCAATTATTAGTGTCTGTTTGTTTTATATGGTTTTATTCATGCTAAACACACATTGCAAATACCTAATTTAGCTAGAATTTGGTCTCGACTCTTTAACTCTAAAATTAGTTTGAGTTATATTAAAGTTATATTAAATGTTCTTTTTCAAGAAAAGTTTAAATTTAATTATACAAAAATGTCATGTAGTGTAAAAATATTGTAATTAATATTGGTAAAGGCAGCTAGTAGAAGTAGTATATATATGTGTGTGTGTGTGTGTGTGTGTGTTGTGACCATGGATCACAAAACCAGTCTTAAAGGGATACTTCACCTCTGGAAAGATGAATGTGTATTTAAAATGGGTCATTTATGTAGTAGAAATGTGAAATTATTTTTGAATTTGGAGCCTTCTATACTGAAAAAAGCCAGAAAATTTATTTTTGGCTTATGTGGATGAAAGACAACAACTCCCAGAATGCACTTGCTTTGCTGCTCTACGAGGCCACTCCCAAGCCACGTCTACCGGTAAGAGCACACCGTTAAACAACAAGACTAGGCTACTAGTGAGTCTCCGTGACGAGTCTGCCCGGGATTTCGAGATCGCCCAAAATGTCCGGGATTCGGCTTTTGCGTTCTACAGTCGCCATTCATTATGTTTACTGTGGCGAGCAGGACGAGGCTGAGGGGCGCGGGAGAACGGCGCGAGGCCGGTGGCGTGATTACTGATGAGTGACTGAGGAGCGGGAATTTTCTTAGCAATGTTAAAAAGCACATCAACCAATCACTTGTTTAGTGTTCATGTAAACTTTACATTCAGATTCACCAATCGGAATGAATTCAGTTAGATTGAAACAAAAGGTGTGCATGTAAACAATGAATGGCGACTGCAGAATCCCGGACATTTTGGACGATCTCGACGGCCGGACATGTCCGGGAAAAAGAGGATGGTAACCCCTACTACTCAGCTTTCTCCACAGAACAAGAGCCTGCTAGCTTAGCTTCCAAAGAAAGACGGCTGACACTATGTGTACATTCTGTGAGTGAGATCCCCCCCTCTATGGGCGGGCTGAAAACATGCAGAACAGCCCCTACTACTGGCTGTAGTCTTCAGCCTCTGGCCAAAAAATCCTCCGATGACGCAAAATGAAAATTTTTGCGTCATCGGAGGATTTTTTCCAGACAAAAAATACATAAATCTCTCGTCTCAGGGGGACATGAGGGAGGAAAGCACGGTAATTCGAAACACTACGGGTTTTCTACTGATACAAAGCTTAATGCTAAATCCTGAAGTATCCCTTTAAGTCGCACGGGTATGTTTGTAGCAATAGCCAACAAAACATTGTATGGGTCAAAATTATCGATTTTTCTTTTATGCCAAAAATCATTAGGAGATTAAGTAAAGATCATGATCCATGAAGATATTTTGTAAATTTCCCACCTTAAATATATAAAAAAAAATATTTTTGTGAGTGGATGCAGCACAATCGCCAATAGAATTTTCTCAATTTTTTCAATTTTTCTGCACCCTCAGATTCCAGATTTTCAAACAGTTGTATCTCGCCCAAATATTGTCCTATCCTAACAAACCACACATCAATGGAAAGATTATGTATTCAACTTTCAGATGATGTATAAATCTCTATTTTAAAAAAAAATTACCCATAAGACTGGTTTTGTGGTCCAGGGTGTATATATATATATATATATATATTCGTTCTCCAAATCCTGCAGGTTGCAGCACAACAGCCAGCTGCAAATTTGATTGACAGTGGGGGAAACCTCTATTCCATTCACACTATTCACATGAGTACAAATGAAGAAAAAAAGAAAAAACAGACAGAGATAGAAAGAGTGAGATAGCACACAGTGGGGATGAAGATGAGGCCCAGACTCCCTCCAGCATACTGGGGAAGTTTAGAGGAAGGAGAGGGTAGCGGGACTCTCCCCAGGGCTCTGATCCCAGACCCCCTTACAGAAGGTTGGGTTTAGATGAAGCAGAGGCTGGGCTTTCCCTGGGGCTGTAGGCTTAGGCCACAGTTCTGTTTGATCTGGAGTGAAGACGAGGGTTCACTCAGTCATTATAAATAACCTGAGAAAGATCTATGACTGGCCTGCCAGTCCAACACAACAAGACACAAATAAAGAGAATACATTCACACAGAAAATGAATGTTGAGATTAACACCAACTAAAAAAAAATAATGCTGTACGACCAAGTTTCTGAAAATGCTGGTTGATGTTTTGAAAAAATAGTTGTTCGCTTACATTACCTATGAGGCATGACAGTGACCTCAGGCACAAATAGATTAAAACAGCTAAGGAGTGCAAATATGGGTCAGAGATCCAACCACGGCACCTCTCATTCATGTCTCTGGGTACTTTTTGCACTTGAAATCTTCATGCACATATAATTGTCTGACACAGCACTGTCAGTGCTTCTGGGAACTATAGTGCTATTAGGGTTGTGACCCAAATATCGGTCAGAAGTTTGATCTGACAGTGAGATTTATCACTAGCGGTCAACATTGGATAATTCATTTTTTTATACTCATTCTCTTATTCTAACATTTATCAAGTTGCAGTCCAATACAATGCTCATTTAAAGTTAATCTTTAAAAACAATAATAACATAAAACACACTAATAATTTAATCAGTGCATCCAAAGAAAATGTAACTCAGATTATTTTGCAATGAGGAACACACTGTGTTTCATGAATTACTGGCTACGGCGAGAATTTGACAGACAAACTAAACCATCAAAATTATAAAGGTTGGCTTGTTGGGTACCTGAACACATCACAAAAAACATCTTCAAAAAATAGTTTAAACAACAATTGAAATCCACTCTTTTAAGAGGAATTTGCAGCAGAAAAGGAGGATAAATTCATTGCCTCTCGTCTTGCTTCATTTCTTGACTTACCGCCATCCTGCCATTTACATATTTACTTGAGAGGGTTCCCACCCGACCAGACCCATCCCTTACCAGACAAACCACTTTTTCCAGCCTTCAGCAGCCTGTGCAAGCTCAACCTCAACCTACTGAGACGAGACGCATTGTCCTTGGAGAAGACGAGAGCTCGATTTTCTGTTTGCTGCCATTTGTCATCGCCCGCTAAGAGAGATCAACAGTCGTCTGCACACAAATCGATATTCTCTTAACCCAGACCTAATCTACAGAGAGTTTCCTGCAATTTCACCTTTCTGCTCCCCCATCCCAGATCCCCTCACTTACTTTCTCCCTACTTTTACTCTCCCTCTCCTCTCGTTTTCTGCAATCATTCTTAGTGTCTGTGAGACAGCCATTTTTCAGCATGTGGTAAGGATGGGTGACATAGAGGGGAATGATGCTGTCGACGGTCATGATGGATCAGAGGGAGCCGTGAGGACTGTTGTCTTCTTGGGCCCATGTGGAAAGATACTAGCTGCCTAATCATCCACATGACACCTGCAGAATGCCCTGTCTGTTCACACATATTCAGATTACTTCACACACACACTTGTCCCTCGCTGTAATCTCCCCATTTGGTCCAATCAAACTTGTCCATTTTTTTAAATGCGAAGATGTTATATATAATCAAACCTTTATCCATAAACAGCAGAGATGGGAGGGGGATCAACAGGCTTAAAATGGGGACCTAGCTCAAAGGCTCAAGGCTCAAAAATAAGAATAGCCAGTATGAGAAAATTGACAAAACAGTCACTTGCCCATTCAAGGTCATTGATCTTGTCCATACAAGTGTTATGCCTTGCAAACTTTGCAAAATGTGAATGTGCTATGTATTATATATTAGTATTGCAAAATTCAGGTGATTTGTCAAGATAGTTTTATCTAGCTGGCTAACATAGATGAGAAGGTGTGGGCGAAATATAATAAAAAATATATCACAATTCTCCCTCTCTCTCTCTCTCTCTCTCTCTCTCTCTCTCTCTCTCTCTCTCTCTCTCTCTCTCTCTCTCTCTCTCTCTCTCTCTCTCTCTCTCTCTCTCTCTCTCTCTCTCTCTCTCTCTCTCTCTCTCTCTCTCTCTCTCTCTCTCTCTCTCTCTCTCTCTCTCTCTCTCTCTCTCTCTCTCTCTCTCTCTCTCTCACACACACACACACACACACACAATCAGTAATGTTTCACTTTGTATGCCATCCATGTCTATGTATTCAAGGACTTTTATTTTTATGTTCTTTTGTCTTCATGTTTCTGTTTCAGTTCCTGTGATTTAACTCTCATTATAAAAATTCATTGCAAATAATGAAAAAAATATAATTCTTCTGTGCTGGGGCCATGGAAACATTGGCAAGGCAAATTAAAAATTGTAACTGAACTGTTATTAATATATATATATATATATATATATATATATATATATATATATATATATATATATATATATATATATATATGATATATATAGGTAAATAGTGATATATATATCATTGAGCCCAGTGTGCATTGTCATTATCCAATCAGTGTTGTTATGATCTAATTTTCCTGTGGCTCTATACACAATTAGTCACATGGTATTTACAGTTCAGGTGATTGGCTCAAAATAACCTGGCTAGAAAATGAGCTACCATGAGCATGGCAGATTCCAAATTATGTTCCTCCAGGGGTCCATGTGCTAGCCAAACAACTACCATTGAGATGAATGGGAATGCTAACTGATTGCTTTTCATATGATCAGACAGATCCAATTTTAGGGTTAGTGATATCAAGGGATAAGGAGGATGTTGTACCAGGAACATGTCCTTTATGGACATAAACCGTTGATTTGACTGAAAATATAAATATACATTTTCTGACTATTCCCTGGGTCTGAGCCAAACATGCCGATAGGCTGGAGCAGCAAAACAGAAAGTCTCTTTAGCTCTGCAACTCTGTAGTGTGTGAGCATCTCATTCCAGTATGGGACAGGAATTGAGGAGATTTGCTTCTTTCATGTGCTCCTATGTAACACATATGTAAATTCATATAGTACGCAACAGACATAAATACACATACAATAGCCGCTTTGTCAAAGAGTCTTCATGATGACACAAGTCAGCTGTTTCCTGTTGTACTTTATAGCCATAAACTCCCAGACAAGAGTCCTGTAGGAGATACACATTATATTGGACAAATGGGTACTTTAGACCAGTCACTGTGTGTGTGCTTTTCAGTATGACACAACAACTAACATAAACCAGGTCCAGTTTTCACACACCATTTGCAAAGTAAGAGTGATTAAAGTGTCAGCTCTAAACGATATTGTTTTAGCTCAGCGTCTTCCATTTCTCTTGATCTTTTTGATAGATTTCTTTCTGTGAAACAGAGAGCTTTTCCAGAGCAGGTCCCATGAAATATAGATGCAAAACATAACAGAGAGAATGAGAGATAGAGACTGAGAGAGAGTGAGAGAGAAAGCATCTGCTTGGCATTTGAATGATGCTTAGGGGCAGGGTAGGTACAGGAGCCTTGGGGTTGATTGGCTGAGAACACAGAGTCTTACTGAGATACATTTACCAGACTGCCTGAATGCCTGTTTACACGCAACACAAGCTGCCCACTCCAGTGTGTGTGTGTGTGTGTGTGTGTGTGTGTGTGCCTGTTGCTTCTGAAGCACATCCAGTTCTGTCAAGTGACTAGAAGGATTAATACACACACAAAGAACCAACAAATTATAAGGATGATGGCTCTGAATATGTCAAAGGAACAAAATTAATATTAGAGCAGCAGTGACTTTCAAATGGTTTTGCTTCAAGACCCAGATAGTTACATTAGGCAGCTGTTACAATTTGGAAACAAACACTATGGGCCCTATCTTGCACCCAGCGCAATTGACTTTGTACACCGACGCATGTATCATTCCTATTTTGCACCCGCGCACAGCGGACTTTTCCCTCCACAGACGCACGCCAGTAAACTAGGGAATGAACTTGCGCTCCCGGGGGCGGTGCAGCGAAAAGAGGAGGCGTGTTTCGGCGCAAACGTTCCCTGATGCTATTTTGCAGGTTTAGAAAACAATTCCGCCACTGACCAGGAGAAACCTAGTCTAAAGTCAGTGGCGCGTTGCGCATGTTATTCATATGCTATTTTAAGGGCGCATGCTTGGCCATAATCAATGTAGCGTGTGCACAACGCGCATACACTTTGCTTATCTCATCTACACACAGACGCAGCAGTTCTCATTTTTAGAAAACCATACATTATTACAAGGAAAAATATTAACACACGAGGGAAATCATTGTTGTGTCTATGAAGATGTGAAAAAATAGGCAGAAATCTAGCTTACACATTTACCCAACTTTTTATACGCCTGTTTAACCGAAGCTAATTTGGGTGGGTTTCTCCCATCCCCAATGTCACTTCTCTGTGTTTTACGGCCCTGACGAGAACGTCGGTCTCCTCGGCTGTGAACCGCTCCTGGCGTGTGCCTGGCAAATCCGCCGTTATAATAGCAATCCGCCATGGAACAAGCACGCCTGCTCTTAAAGGGAATGTGAGATGTCGCTCTGATTGGTTTATTTCACGTTACGCCCAAACCACACCTATGAATAATGAAGCTACTTCAGACCAACCCATTTTAGATTTGCGTCGGGCGCAAGAGTAATTTATCCCGCCGGTATAATACCAACAGCGCCCAAGACCCGCCCACAAAGTTACTTGCGTTTCGCGCTTGATACCTGCGTTTCAGATCGTTAAAATAGGGCCCAATGTGTATGTTGTGTATTGTATGGATTCATATTATTAATTTTAAATAATAATAATAATAATGCTTTTGAGTACTCAATAGATCAACTAACAAGTACTTGAGTACTCGGATGGGATAAGGTCATGATTTAACTATTTTAGTTATAACTGTTGATGAAAATATGATGAGAAAAATAGCACTGCTGGATTAATAAAGAAGCATCTTCAATGTTTGGAAAAATAAACATCTAAAAGAAATATGATTGTTTCAAATCCAGTCGTAGTCAAAAAAGTCAGGAATTGCTATCAGAGCTGTGTGAGCTGAAGCTGAAGAGTGAATGAACACTGATAAAGGGGTCCAATAATGTCATTTTCACAAGATGTAAAATAAGTCTCTGATGTCCCCAGAGTGTGTATGTGAAGTTTTAGCTCAAAATACCCCACAGATATTTTGTATAGCATGTTAAAATTGTGACTTTTTGAGGGTGTCCCTTTAAATGCAAATAATCTGCTGCTGCTCCCGGCACAGAGGGCGGAGCTTCAAGAGCTTGTGTGTTAGCGTCGATTACCTCACACAGACACACACTGGAAATTTTTAGCCTTTTATGTTCAAACCGGAGTCGGACAAAGATGGAGAGACTCAAGAAGGAGTGACAACATGTAGAATACAACAGGACATTTCTGAATATTTAGTTGATGAATTTATGTAGCTGATGTGGAGTTAACTATATTCTAGTCATTGATTAGCATATTCTGTCATGATAATCTATAAATCGTGTTCGGGGGCGGGGTTTATGTACATTTTAGGGTTAGTGATGTCACTAACATGTGAAGAAGCTCATTGTAGTCCCTAATAGCTGTTTGTTGTAGTTCTTAAAAAGTGATTTCTGTAAAAGAAAATATCTCCCTTTGCATTGAACTTTGAGCATTATGCTTGAACAGCGACATTACACACTAACTAAAGTTAAAAAGTGAAATCATAATCAACCACCCCTTTAAACTGAAGCACATTGAAGCAGGTTAATTAACTCAACCATACACATCATATATCAGATTAATCACATAAATGCCAAAAAAATAAATAAATAAAATAAAATAATAATAGCACTTTTTTTATAGTAAAGCACAGCTTTGGTAACACTTTATTTTAAGGTGAAATAGTTACATGTTACTACATGTACTTAGTAATAACAGTGAAGTATGCATAATTACAAGTTATTATATTTTATACATTATTATATTTACTTTATAGTAAATATGTAGTTAATTAAATTACTTTAAATTAAATACTTATTTGAGTTAGTAAAATGTAACTATGCCACCTTAAAACAAAGTGAAACCACAACTTGTATCTATCTATACAAAAAGATGTGAATACACAAGGGAACTTGAACTAAAATATGTTCTAGTCAGAATGTGTATTCCTGTAACAATGCGCTAAACACTGCAACTAAACGCAAAGAATTCGCAACACTGTATTACAATAGTGTCCTATTCATAACGTTACATATATGACCGCTTAGAGCTGTACATCTAGCACTTTGTATTTTGTCTACTTTATCAAGTGATTCCAGACATCACTGTGTGTTTTTGAAGCCATGATGAGAAAATGAAAACATACTGTCCCAGCACTAATCAATCAGACCTCAAGGCACCACACAAAATGGTGCCATGACCAATCAGAAAAAAAGAAAATATTATAATATAAAGTTTTGTACTGCATTTTTGAGGATGGGAGCATGTCAAACAACCTGTCCATGTTTACATCTGCCTAAATTGGCTTTGGTCTATCAAGTTTCAGAAAAAAAAACAAGGTAAAATACTGTAGAATTTGATTGGACGCTTGGACGCTTGGCCTTTGGTGTCAACAACATAAGACATGAGAAGCAATTCTTTCTCCACTTGTAAAAACTGACAAACCTTTTCATTTTGCAGTCATAACTATGCACAGTTATATCAGTAGTTTTACATTATTATTTGCATTCAGCATCGTTTTTTCCCTGCTGCCCACGACCCTATCCGAACACACTTGGGGTCTATTTTTAGGTCGTGGCCCAGTAGTTTAAAGCCACTGTATTAGACAACAACACTGTTGGCATCTTACTTCGTGTCTTTAGTTTTTTTTCATTCACTCCTCTGGTTTCCTTTATCCCTCTCTTCCAACTATCGACACTCATCTCTGTGGATTTCTTATCAGCTCTGTCTTTGCCTTTCTCTTGCTCTCTCTCTCCTGTGGTGTTTAGGTCTTTGGTTCGCAGGTGGTAATGAAGGGATGGTATGCAGGGCCATAAACTGAGAGGCATATTGTCAGTATGCATAAAGGATGAGACTGGAGGATGGTGGAGAGGTCAGAAGAGAAAGGAGGGAGAGAGAAAGGGAGAGCAAGAAGGAGAGGAACCTCACAGACGTGGATGTTTGAGAGCATATCTCAGCTGACTTGTCCCTTTCCTGTTGCGTAGGAAATGGAAATGCATGCACAGCGCCCCCTATAGATTCAGCACAGCCACAGCCGTGGAGCCTTTTGAGACAGCACATTAGTGAGATCATTAATTACAGTCATGGGGGAACCAACCAGACACACACAAACAGACAATCACAAACAAGTCTCCATTGGAACAGTGTAACAGTAAACCCACAAAAACAAACGTTTTCTTCGCAGTCAAAAGGTCTGTTTGCAGCAACGTCGGCTGCGGTCTAAAACTGTATTTTAGTAGTACCAACAGATTGTTTGTAACATAGCTAGCATTGTGGAAAAGAAGTTCTCCCCTCCCCCACCAGCACCCCCTTAAACTGTGAAGCATGCTTGATGTGATTAGCTGTCATGTTACACGGCTGCTAAAGCGGTAGAGAGGAGCGATACCCTTTTCGCTGCCTGGGTATCCCAGTCTGGAGGCAGATTTGTGTTCCCGAGTGTGTGCGTGTTTGACCGTGAGTGTGTGTTGGGGTGTTGAGACGCACAGCGAGAGTGTGAGTGGATTACACACGGTTCAGAGTGTGTATGGGGAAGCGTGGCACTAACACGGCTTTCTAATGGGATTTCGCAATCCTTTTCCCCGCTCTCTTTCTTGCTCTCTATCTTACTTTCTCTTCCACATAGGCTATCACGCACACAAACATAAGCACAGGTAACGCCCAAAAATAACCCACTATAGTGATGATCCCGCTGAGCTGTAAGCAAACTGTCTGCGGTGTACTCGTTCTTTCTCTAAAACGTAGGGCCAAAGCCCATATCTTGTCGAGTCTGCGCACCATAAGCCGGCAAAGCTGAAAATACAAAAAGGAAACCAAGCAAACTTGATTCGGTTCTCCGAGATGCTCAGCTCAGCTAAAAGCGTTCTGGAAAGGAAAGCAGACTCGTTCTGAGTGAACTCTTGTGTTTTCCCATTTGGACAGAAAACAGCGGGGATGTCAGTTACCCCCTGACTTACATGACAGACTATGACAAGGAATGGATCTTCCTCCCCAGAGCCGTAGCGGCAGTGTGCTGAAGTCTAGTTTGACAGTAAGATTAAATGTGTTTGTGTGTGGGGAGTTGAGCTCTGACATCTTGATGGGAATCCTCTCTACAGTTTGGGTGCATTCTGGGCCATTTCCAGAGGATTTGGCATGCTTTATATACACAAAGATTTTTTGTGTGTGTGTGTGTAAAGGAACTTCTTGTTGTGTAAAAAGCAAAGAGATCACAAGTGACCACATTCAAAGCTAGGTGTGAATGCGCTCAAGATGCAGTGTGATCGGATCACGATCAGAACATATTTCAATGCGGTAATTTGTTGCCAATACCATCATTTGAACGTGCCAATACTGATTCTTAAAACTGATTCTTATGAGCAAGTCCTCCTTGAATGACTCCTTCAAAAAGACCCACAAACTTTTCATGAAAGATTATACCTAAAGTTTTCTTGAGTATAATTTTATAATAGTTGAACACATACTTATAATAAATCAGCAATATAACAGTTATGTTATAACATGTTTGCCAAAAAATTGGGTTACACTTTATTTTACTGTATATGTGTCCCCATTACAGTGTAATTATACATTTAAGTACTGAGTAATAATAATTAACTGCATGTACTTAGGGTACAGTAAGTAGGGTAGGATTAAGGTTTGGTTTAGGGTTAGGGTAAGTTGCATGCAATTAAGCCTAATTTATAATTATTACTATAGTAAATACATGTGATGGGTAACAAGGACACATTTAAATAAAATGTTACCCAAACAATGCAATTTAAAGTTTACTTCAGCAGGAATCCACAGAGCAGTTTTTGTTTGTTTTGATTATAAAATCTGCATTGTTTGGTCCCTGTGGTTAATTAAAAAAAAAAAAAAAAGAAAATGAATATTCTTTGTAATGTACCAAGCTTACTGTATAATTTACAACAGCTGAGAGAGAAAAATTGGCATTCAAATGGCAATATGCCCAATTGAACTGGAAATCAAATCAAATCTAATCAAAATCATATTGAATCGAGAACTTCTGAACAGAAATCACATCAGGAAGTCTGTATTGATAACCCTTACAATGGGGATTTGCGATAAAATTATTAATATATGAATACATGTTATTTTGTCATTAAAGCGCTGTGTTGCGAGCCCTCACGTTTTCTTTTTATTCTTTTCTTGCAATGTGAAAAATACATTTAAATATTTCACTGGACTGGAACTACTACAGTGGTTCAACCTTAATATTATGAAGTGACAAGAATACTTTTTGTGCGCCAAAAAACTTTATTTTCAAAAAACGACTTTATTCAGTCATTTCTTCTCTTCTGTATCAGTCTAGGTTAAAACACTGTAGTCACTTGGACTATTTTAATGATGTCTTTCCTACCTTTTTGGGCCTTCAAAGTGTTAATTAAATAGCTGTCAATGGAGCCCACCCTGATCCATCGGATTTCATCAAAAATATCTTTGTGTTCCGAAGATGAACGAAGGTCTTGCGGGTTTGGAATGACATAAGGGTGACTAATTAATGACAGAATTTTCATTTTTGGGTTGAACTATCCCTTTAAATCATAAAATGACAAAAGAAGATCTGATAGGCCAACACGAAAAATAGGCCAAAAAGCTCACATTAAATTATAGTCCAGAGGCCACAATAAAGTGCAGGAGTGCAAAAAGTGAAAGGTGCGCAAAATGTTTTCACGTTCATCCCTTCATCAGTGCCATGGTTGTTCTTGTCTCCCCAAAAAGAACACTAAAACTTTTCTCCACTTTTCTTGTAAACCCTCTCTAAAAAAACGAAGTAAAAATAGGACCCAGTGTAATGAATGAATGTTCGGTATTGATTTTTCACAGGTGTGTTCCATTGCATTGTGTTGTGTTTTTGCAAACTTAATGGAAAATGTACTGGTAGAAAATTACTACTACCTTTTCCATTTTTCTACAGATTTTTTTTTTTTTATTACAGTGCTATCAACAGAAAGTACTTTGAATTATCTGTGAATGTTAACAACAAAGGGTAAATTATCAATCTCTCAAGTAATATGTGAGTTGCGATTCAAATTTTGCATGCATTTGAGACGCATTGAGATGAGGGTGTAAAATCAATATCCAGATACTATTCGGATATAAAATACAAAAGGGAGCCACTGTGACATTACGTTAAAGTCAGGTTCATAAACCAGTTCTCTAACGATTTCACACAGAAAAAGAGTCACTTTTACAAATAATGTAATGTATTCTTAAAGACAGCTGGTGCTTAATTAGAAATGTGTTCAGTTTGAACTGTGCACGTTACATAAAGATGAGTTTATCATCCCACTTGTGGGCTATAAGGAAAAAGTCTCTTTGAAAAATGAGTCACTATAAGCAGCATAAGCTTCGGTTGGTTTTTCTGGCCATGTCAGAGGGAGAGGTGAGAATTTACTGTGCTGTGGAAACTGAAAACACAAACTGAGCTTTTCCTACCCTCTCTCTTTCTCTGCTCTTCTCCTTGTAAGTCCATAACTCTTCCCTCCCTCTCTCTCCTTTTATTTTTCTCTTTCTCTCCCTGTAAAAAGCAAGGGAAAAGTAAGCACGAAAACTTGGGGCGCAGAGCAGCTGAGAGGACAACTGTCCTCCTGTCCTGAGTTCCAGCAGCAGCCAAGTAAAACAGTGGCGTTCCACTAGGAAATGGCAAGCCAAACAGAGACAGCCATGAATCTGAACTGCATGAATGTGAGGGTTTCTCCTTGCATTCCCCAAAGGCACAGCTGATTATAGAAGACTTCTGTAGTTAAGGACATTTCCCAAATGGTTTTAGCAGTGCTTGGAATTAAATATTTAGTTAAAGGCAGAAAGGTTCAAAAACACCACTCAGTACAGTGCGTAGCATGTTATTAATACATGATTGCTGATCTATCGCATGCTTCATTAGGACTCCACTGTATTCTGCAATCTGTTGTGAAAGCATAGGAGTTTCAATAAAACGATTAATTTCTCAGAGGTCCTTGTGTAAAGTAGCAAAAGATTAGCCTATAGATAAATATGTAATTTAGATGAATCCTCAACTAGATTTGATTTAAGGTTGTGAACAACAGAAAAACACTAGCATGTTAGCCGCACATCTGTTTGTGCGTGTGTGTGCGTATGTGTGTGTGTTGGCAGCGAGATAAAAGGCCGTGACCAGAGCAGAGTTAGTTTAGCGGGGGCGAGCAGGGAGAAGCTTGTGCATTAGTTAGTGGAATTATCTGGATAACTCCTCCGCCAGTGAAAGGTACAAACTCACAGTGGCAGGATTGGATAATGCTATTATCAGCATGATTGTAGCATTAGAGAGAGGCATTAATGTGGATCATTCAGACCATTCAGCACTAAGAATTGCCATAAAATTACAGCATTATCTGCAGATATGGGCGCCGGATATCAGCAAGGGGAAAAAAAGCCCAGGAAAGCAAAGCAAAGCTTTGAACTAACAGTTGTTTCAGCTGCCAATTTGTAAACATGACCGTTATATGGCTAATTCCACATCTACCACAACCTTTTAACCATTGCAACAAATTGACGATTTAATTGTGCATAAATAGTGAGTACAGCTACTGTATTTCCTTTTATTTAGTCGCGCAAATGGAAGTCTTGCTGCAGACAAAGCTGAAGTGATTTCTAGGCTAACGTATTTCGAGTCGAAGCCCCTCGAGTGCAGAGTATTGCAGAAATACTGTCCGTTGCAGATGTTCGGATGAGTTTGGGCCTTGTCTGTTTGTGCCTCTGCTGTAATTTCTACCACATTTCTCGATTTGCTGCTCATTCACTGTTCGGTTTTTCCCAAACCCTCCACGTTTTCCATCCTAGCCTGCGTACATCTATATTTTGCGCCGCTTCGCTATCTCTTTTTGCTTTCTTTTGCCTTTGAATGAGATAAATATACATTGTGCCATTGAAGCCCTAGTGTGGGAGGTCTGGAACTCTGCGGCTCAGAGAGGCGCAGACATCCGAGACATGCTCACACCGCATCCCAGGAACTCCGCGCGCAAAAATAGCTCAGAGATTTCCACATTTTATATTTGTCTGAGGGGATATTTGAATGCAAATGAATACAGGAATGGCAGAGGGTGTTTTTGTTGTGCGGAATTAGTGTTGTGAGGGCGCTTCTTCCCCATTCTTCTCCGTCTTTCTCTTTGCCGTCCAAATGACTGCCATTAAGGCAGGACAGACTCGAGCCAAACACAGGGCTCCACTTAATGTGATTTCCTCCAGAAGGGAAAGAAACAAAGGAAGGAGTGATTCATCAGGGAGAGAGAGAGAGAGAGAGAGAGAGAGAGAGAGAGAGAGAGAGAGAGAGAGAGAGAGAGAGAGAGAGAGAGAGACAAACCACTCATTCTAAGGCTGTCCACCTCCAAACGATGTTCAGCGCAAACACTGTGCATGTTCACGGGAGTGTTTATTTCTGCATTGCGCAAACACAGCTAGGATGAACATCAAGGAGCTCTGGCAGTAGGATACATTGAAAACAAAGATTCATTCTCCATTAAAACAGGATTATATTGCATAAGAACATTTTGTTGATCTCAAATAAACCCGCTGTTATAATTCATATGAAACGAGGCATATCGCATCGAGGAAATCACACGTGTTGCAATAATACAAAAGAGTCCTAGGGATTTGACGAGGCTCTAGCTAGTGAAAGAGAGACGGGAACTGGTTTCTCTGGCAGAGATGTTTGCAATGGCAGCTTTCAGCAGCCATATCGACAGAATTGAGTTTGACAGACTTGTTGAGTGGCGGTGATTGGCCCTGCTCCAGGGACACGCTACAGCAAAAAAACGTGTATAACACCAAAGGCAGGAGAGCAGAAGGGGAGGATGCTGTGGCCGCACAGATTGGCCTTCCCAACAGCAGCGGTGAGAACATGAGATAAGACGGCGAGCAAAAGGAATGAGAGAGGGAAGAAATGGCCAAAACAGAGGTGTGAGGCCAGGCTGCCATCTGAGGAGGTGAAGAAAACGAGGGCTGAGGGTGTTAATGTTAGCATGTGCGTCAAACACATACACGCACATGCTCACACTGCAAGTCTGTATGTACAGTATAAGCAACATGTGCAGAAGAGCTTCAGCAGTAATACATTTATAGTGCTTTAGCTTCCAGGCTTACACCAGCACCTCTAATTAGATTTTTTTTTTTTTTCATGGTTTGGTTAAATAAAGAGAGACAATCTAAGCTGATGGATGAAGTACTAAGAATTAAATAAATTACATATACATTAGTGATGCACAGAAATTAAAGTTTCATTTAGCTGAAAAGGTGATCAATTAAATGAGTTGTAGCAGAGTTCTACAGCAGCGAGGCACCTCTCTATAACTCAACTAAACACATGGACACTGACACAGTCAAAAAAATTAATTGTTAATTAAACGCTTATGTTACTGTCAATGTTTTTGGCCATGTAGAACTACTTCAGCCCAAAACTAAACTTGTTTTTTTTGTTTCGACCAAATAATGTGAAAGATCAAGTGGCTAAATCTTCTCCACATCATGACCAGCAACACCCCATAGCATTACTCTGCAGTTAAAACTTGTGGTATAAAATACTTTTATAAAAATACTGTCAGTGTTTAGTTTCATTGTGTTTTAGTATGGTTTTCCCTGTTCCTGTTACCCGAGTTCTCGTTCGCTGTTTGTTTCCATGGTTTCCAATTGAGTTACACACCTTGTTCTTGTTTCGTTTATTACCATCCCAGTGTATTTAAGCCCTGAGTTAGTTCTGTTCATTGTTCGGTGTCGTCTATGTTGAAGTGTAGTTGCCTTGTTTGTTCTCCTGCGTGTGATACTGGTTTATTTAAAACTTTGAATTGATTCTACATTGTGTGTGTGTGGAACTACAACGTGATGTTGTGCATTTATCATATATTGGAGAGTGTTATTAATTTGTGTTATAGAAATGTTTGGAATATTAGATTGTTTTTTAGGTCACTGTTACGGCTGTTATAATTGGATTATCTGTCTGATTTTTTTTCTTTTTTTTATGTTCTTCATTTTTCTTCTTTCAAAATATTTAACTGCATTGGTAATATATTGTAGTGTTTTCTTCCTCCTTTTTTAATAAGTAAAATTGTAACCTGGCAATGAACATTGTTTCATTGAGGTGATTCAAACTCTCACTCTTTTCTCCCAACAATTTCTTGGCTCCTCAATGGATTTTATCAATCAAAAAGTGTCAAAAAGCCCCACTGTTGTTTCAGTCTACTAAAACAAAATGCTACAAATGCACTTCACAAACAACTACTTTCAGTGGTCCAAAGGTTAGCTGTAATAAGCAGTGTGATGGAACAGGGCCTTCCACTGTGTGTCAGTTCTATGGGCCGTGGGGGGGTGAGGATGCTCCTCTCTCATAGATCAGTGTTTAATGTACCCAGCGGCTGCCTGGAATGGCCGGAGACGAATGACGGTGTTCAGGGCCAAATCCCAGAGCTGCTCGGCTCAGCGCGGCCACGGTCGTCTGAACGCGCTGTTTGGGTACTTAGCACACACGGGCCAAAGGTTCTCCGAGTCCAGGGCTCCAGCCCTGCAGCCTGCCACTCTAATGATTCCCTAGACTCCAGTTGCTGACCCCTCCAGCCCCGGCCATTCATTAGAGCAGCGAGAGAAGGAGAGAGAGAGACAAAATGAGTGAGTGTGACAGAGAAAGAATGGAGCAGCTTACGGCAGTCACTTTCTGCCACAGTTACACACTTCGTCCTCTTTGCTATCAGTGTGAGGATGCTCGCCCCCTGGGGCTGCCCACGGAGCCTGTGAAGTTCACACACACTCCATTATCTGAACGGCGTGTGTGTCCCTGAGCATTCTGCAGGACGCCTGAACCATTTATACACACACACACACACCTGCTGGTCGGCTGCGAAAACCAGACACATTTTTTTTTATCTCTCTGGTGCATCGCACGCAGAGGGACACAGATTAGCAGAGGGTAAGTGTAAACTGAATAAATACACATATGTGTGGCCCATCCTGGCCTAAAAACTCCACATCGAAGCGAGTTGCGTATTATAGTTAGCATTTTTCGCTTTTCTCCCTTGTTCCGAGCAGGATTAGTAGGCTTATAAAAGAGGTGTTGGAGACACAGTAAACTGGTTCGGCCTGGACTGGCACACTATCCTGTAGAGCCCAGACTTAATGATTTCTAATGCGTCTAAATGCTCCGGCGCCACAAAACCCCGCTTTGCACTGGGGACGAGCAACTCTCCCTTTGCCTGTTTCTCTTTGTTGATTTTACCGAGACGACAACAGAGTTGGCTTATCTCAGTACCAGGCCTGCACTGGGGGGAGTCTCCCAAAAGCCCAAAGCCCAAGCGTCTTATTAGAGATGCTTATAATGTTTGTCTGTTCTTCGTTTTAGCCCCTCACACACACACACACACGCACGCACACACACACACACACACACACACACACGCACACACACACGCACACACACACTATGATCAAAGCTGTAAGCCTCTGCCCTGCAGAGTTTTTGTAAGGCCAAAAAAAAAAATCATGGCCTTGTGTCTATCTAATCAAACAATTTGTATTTATCTCAGACAGCAGTTTTTGGACAGGCCATATCATTGAAAAATTTTTTTTTTCTTCATCAAAGATCTCCCACTCTGTAAAAAATGACTATGGCTATTAATAAAATGATATGATTCAGCACTAAATGGTAGACATTTTCCCATTGGCCCTACACTGAATTGTCTGAATGAATCCAAGAAAATGGATGGGAGCTTTGACCAACGAAAAAAAAAAAAAGCTGACAAAAACTTCTCATGAGTCATCACTGGTTACAATTTTTTTAGATTTCTTTCTTTCTTTTCTTTTTTTTTTAGTTACCCTCTTCATTGATCATTCACTGTAACATGACTTGTTATTGGAACGAATACCTAGTTTATAATGTGCCAGTGAACTGTCATTCTAATTTATGTTCCTCAGTTTTACTGCTTGCCCCAGGGTTTTTTTTTTTTTTTATCAACTTTCCCCTTTGTTATATAATACATTCAAACTTTGTCATAACTTTTCAAGTTTTAAAGTGCCTTTTATGTATATATTTTATTGTTATACTCTTGTCCCAGACCCAGACTTTTAATATTAAAATATGAAAATCCATCATAAACTAGTTAAATATTTATCATGTGAAAATGATATTGGATGGAATTACTTTAAGTTATATTTTGGGGCTTTTTTGCCTATTGGAAAAGACAGTTGAGGAGAGACAATAAGTTCCTTTATGTACACTTTTATGGTTACAAACCCTCTCTCCGCTGCCCTACACTCATATTTAGAAAAAAAAAAAAAAAAAAAAAAAAAAACATAGTTAAAGATCAATTTAAATGTTCATTATTATTGTTATTATCGTTATTCAGAATTTCTATAGTCATTGTGATAATATCATTATAGTTATTTTGGCCATGATAATGAATGTAGTGTAACTGATGACAGCACTGGCAGTGAATTTTAGGTTATATTTGTCCAATGTGGTCTGGGTTGAAATAGGTCAGTGGCCAAGAAAGAAAGCTGGTGTATTTTTTGGTCTTGTCAGAATTGCAAGAGTGGTGCAACTCTCTTTGTTACTGTAACCATGCACTCTAAAACATATGGAAGCTTGTTTCCACCACAGAATAACAAATAAAAAAGGTAACTGCGACTTTTTAATCTCGCAATTCTGACTTTTCAAGATTTGGAAAAGTTTATCAGTTTGTTCCTTAGAATTGGACATTATATCTCATAATTCAGAGAAAAGATGTCAGAACTGTGAGATATAAAGTCGCAAATGCGTGTTATGAAGTCAGAATTGCGAGATATAAACTCGCAACTGCGAGAAAAAAGCCAGAATTGTGAGTTTATATCTCGTAGTTGTGAGTTTATATCTCTCAATTGTGAGTTTATACCTCGCAATTCTGACTTTATAACATGCAATTGCGACTTTATATCACGCAATTCTGACTTTATTTCTCAGAATTGTGAGATATAAAGTCAGAATTGTGTGATATAAAGTCGCAATAATCTATTAAAATGTTTTATTCTGTGGCGGAAACAGAAATAAATAAAAATACAGCAACACGATGAATCCTCATCACTGTGCACCATTCCTCATACCACATCACCATGTTAATGCAGAGATGTGTTATCAGAGTGTCTCGGGTCTGTCTGTGTAGTGGAAAAGTTCCGCAGGCATATATTCAGAGTCTGAGCTCTTCCTCCTCTGCGTGGCCTGACTCTCCTGTCCTCCCTCATTCCACTGCGGACCTATGATAAGATCAGTTCTTTCTCTTTCGTCTCTCCTCTGTCTCACAGGAGAGCCCTCCAGCTCTTAGTTGGCCCTTTATTTATGAAGCCTCTTTTTATTTGTTTTTCTTTTGGTTCTGGGATTAATTATCATCACCATATGTCTGACTAAAAGCACTGGATTCACCAAGCAAGGACTGTTGTTCCTGTCTTGGTTATTGTCAAAATGATTTTGTTTTATATTGAGCTGCCAAATTAAAGTGCCCCTATTACGCTATTTTAAAGTTTCCTAATGTTGTTTTGGAGTCTCCTACAACAGGTTTACATGCATCAAAGGTCAAAAAACTGTTTAATTTCCTCATAATATACATTTGCACATCACCACAATCAATCTCTCTAAATCCTGCCTTTCTGCAAGCTACTCTGCTCTGATTGGCCAGACAGCTCAGTCTGTTGTGATTGGCTTACCGCATACACCGTGCGCGTCAAAAACAAAAACGCCCATTCCCATAACAATGTCAGCTGTCCTGAGGCTTCCTACACTGTAAACTAAAGACATTGAACAATGACCCGATTACCGAGTATTTTTGGTAATATACTGTGGTGAACACGTGGAAACTGTGTCAATAACAGTGCATGTATGCAATGTATACATTAGACGAGCTCTAGCGTGAATGACTGATGTGAATGAGTGGTGTAACATAAACGTTGGTAAAACAAATCTTGCTCCATGCTTAATCTTTCCTCAAAGTAGTGAGAATGACAGACAATCTGCATTAATAGACACATTTATAGGTAATAGTGGCCCACAAACTGATTAGCAGAAGTAAGACAGTGATAACGTGAGTTAGACAGTTAGCAGGAGACCTGCACAATATACAACTCAAAACTAAGTATTTTGAACACCATCTTTCAAGAGCAAGCGGTTTGCGAATCCTGCATTGAACTCCGAGATTTGAAAAGTAGTTGTCAGTGAAATAAAGGGAACACAGCAAAAGTTTAGGATTATACTGCTATGATATCATGGTAAGGATGAATTTTAACCACTGATTCTGTCAAAAACTGTTTTTACCTTCACATTGTAGAGCACAGCGTTTTCTCGACATGATGCTATCCAGTATCCACAGGAATCAGCTGCCGGTTTGAGGGGGTTCATGTTTTCCCTGGTGCCTGCTCGCGCAAGAAGTGGGCGGGCAATATGCTAATGTTTTGTCTTAGCATCACAACAAAACGGCTTATGACTCGTTTGGAAAAAAACACTTAATTTCATTGACTCAGAGTCGACTCTTACTTTTGAAATACAATAACTTTATATACGGTGCACTTTCAGATTTAATTACATTACTTACTTTACATTAAGGCTTTATGTTTGCACTTACATTGCGTATCTAATCCCTTAAACTATCCCGGAGTACTGATTTCTTACGCTTACTTTTAGTAGCACAGTCTTTCAGTAGCTTTCCAGAGCTTAGTTGCAAATGATGTTACGCACAAGCAACTGTTTTCTTACAAAAACCTTGTCAGCCAGTCGCCACACACACACACACACACGCACGCACGCACGCACGCACGCACGCACGCACACACACACACACACACACACACACACACACACTCTGTGACCTTGGTTAAAGCTAGAGTCAGGTTTGGGTGTAAATGTATGGGTTGTTTGCATGATGCAGCAATGAGCTGAATGTGTATGCTGGCCTCATCAGTGAGAACAGCCAATCAAGTGCTATCGTTGAATCCGAACGCAGCTCTCTGTCGGGGGCCACTCCTCACCTCATTTTTCACTCTGTTGGCAAAGGGCCCTGGAAGTTTCTCTCAAAGTGTTAATGAGTTCAGAGAAAATGCAGAGAAAGTTGCAATCGCCATCTTTGATATATGCTAAGTATTTTTTTAAGGTCGTTCTTAGACCTTGGGTTTTTGATTAAGGCAACAGGGAGGGAAAAAAATACACATGACAAACCATTTCCTGTATGGTGCAGATTGAAGTAAAAACAAGCAGAATACTATATGATTAATGACTAAAAACCACAACTGAAGTAATTCTGAAAAAAAAAATGTAATGAGTTTTTGCCAAGTATCTGACTGCCTTGCTGTGGGCCTACAACTTAAAAAAAAAACAAAAAAAAAAAACATTTCTCAGCTCCCAACATACAGTATAAGAGAGAGAGTTACAGTATGAAGTGAGCAAATGCATGGCCAAAGTTCTTTGATTATTATAATACAAAGATTTTCATAACACCATCTGTTAAAATTATGTGCATCTATACTATAATCCACTTTATCCAAGATGTGGGAGAGAAAATCTCTTGGATTTATGTTGGTTGTGCCACACTGATTTGGAAAGATTAACATGTTTTTCAAGACTTTTGAGTTTGATGTTTTTTATATATATATCAAAATTAATTTAATTCAGAGGTTGACTAAAGTGCATGTATGAACTGCATTTTTTTCTATTTTTTTTATTATTATTATTATTTTGTTTTTTATTATTATTAGATCTAGAAAAAAGAAGGGAAAAAAATCTCATGTCATTGACCCAAATAACCTAAATATAATATGTATAATATGCTGGGGTGTTAAAGACATTCACCTTTAGCTGTCACAATGATTATTTTTTTATAATAATGAAATGGTTACTGAACAGGCAGTGGTTCTGATGGTCTGGCTGTGTTTGACTCTGCAAGTTTAGGACCAGGTATTCAGCTCCGTTTCCTTGGTAATGACATGCCTGCCCGCACTGTTCTCTCCTCAGCTTTATTTCAATAAGAAATCATCCATTATTTAGCTCTGAGCCCCTCTGCCCCTTCTACCACCCCCACCCCCCACCCCCCAACACACACACACATCAGGGCACCCCGCTGATCCACTCTTCAAGGACGAACGTGGAGAAGAGGAGGAAGAAACCAACCCAGCCACCAGACGAGTTCTCTGAAGCGAAAGCATACAACAGAAAGAAAAGAAGAAGAAGAAAAAAACACTTCTGGAAGAGACGCAGAATAACGTGTGACCCAAATATACATCGCTTTGTACTCCAGTTCAAAGTACCCTGTCCTTTAGTGTGAAAAAAGTCCTGAGAAAAACAACAATGAATAAATCATTCTTCAACCAGAGCTTCCTCTTTTTCTTCTCTTTAAACTCCTTTCCTAGGCCTCTTTTCAACTACACTTTGTGTTTCACTTCAGCGTTTGATTGAGTCCATTCTAAGGGATGATCTGATCTGAAATGACAAGTGCACCAGATTTAACTGAAAAAATATCCCAAAAGGATTTGGTATTATACTTTGAGTGCTTCTGATGACATAACATGGAATAAAATCAGCGAAGTAATTGTACAAAACGGAATCAGACCGAGAGATGAACACATGTTGAGGTCCAGAGATGTTAAGAGTATGCAATATTTCTCTTAATAAAAATACCTTCATATTACAGAGCAGGAAATTATAATAAGAATTAAACACCCAAAATGTACCTCGATAGTATATTAATGCAATGGAACATAATTTCAAGAAATTATAATACAGTAGCACAGTGGTCATACATGTTTGCTTTTCCCAGCATCATGAATCAAGTAATGGTAACGTGTCTTTAAAAAGTTAGATAACTTTTAACCTAGCTACATTTGAGCTAGTCTAAAGAAACGACTTCTAATTAGGAGAGATAGGGTGTTTTCTAACACATTTTGTTTCATGTGTGTTTTTTGTGCTGTGTCAAACTTTAATATCCCCATATTTTCAGGTAAACACTAAAGTAGTTTAGAAATCTATACAGCATATCCCTAAATTGTGTAAATGAATGCCAAGCACAAAAATGGCTTGATACAGCCTACAACACTAGGCTGTAATACTATTTAGTGCTTTTCACACTTGAAATAGTTAACCCTGGGTCATTGTATACCCTAGGTAAATGGAGTCATGGGTTATCTTGCATCACATTTCACTGCTCATAATTTACCTGGGGTTAACAACTAATCCTGGGTATTCATAAGCTGCCATTTCATACTGTACAAACTAAAATAATTTCTCCCTTCCTTCTATTTGCGCTTGAATGCTTAAATTGGCAAGGTGCAAATGCATGTGCAATTGATAAGGTTTCGTGATGATTCAGTACGGTCTTTCACACGGATCATCGGGCAGTCCTTATTGACGAGACCTGACAGGTGAGTTTAAACCAGAATGCATGCGTTGCTGCTGGCAATACATAGACGGACATTGTGTGAAGATGTGGGGATTGTCAAAATAAAGGTGTCTCTTGAAAAAAAAAAAAAAATCGACTTTTTACACATTGCATTGATACATATTGTAAGTCATTTGATCGATGTATCGATGCATAAATGTATTGTTACACCCCTACTAATTAGCATGCAACCTGTTTATATCTAGCATTAACATTGTGTGTCCTCATATTATAATTTGCAGAATGCGGTGTTGGTGGGTAACACATTAACATAACGCAAGTTACATAATCAGATTACTTTTTTCAAGCAACTAGTAAATTAACACATCACTTTTAAATTTACAAGAAAATATCTATTCAAATAAGTAAGTAACGCAAGTTACTTTGTTTTACCATATATTGACTGACACCTCTCCTGTTTCCATGTTGAGAGAAAATGCAGAGGCATTATGTGCGCTGTGTAAACATGATGGTTATTGTAGTTCTAGACTAAATGAGAGCATGCATTTACTCGTCTCACTTGCACAAAACAGATTCAGTTTTCCTCAAAATGAATAAAAACAGTGAAATGCATACTAAGAATATTACACAAACCTGTAACAATTAAATGTTGAATTACACAAATATACTTTATGTATTTAATCTCACTTTAACCAATGTCTTTGCTACTGTCCTTCGATGATCCAATTCAACCATTCTAAAAGCAAAAATGTCTTTAGATAATCATCATATTTATATTTGTGGTTCTTTCTTTTTTTTCTTCTTTTTTTTTCAATGCTGAATATTCTTTTTCTTTGTCCTTATGCAAATCAGAATGGCAGGACAGCTGAAAGGTTTGTTTGAGCTGCGCCCTCTACTGTACAGGGGTGAATTTCCATTTCCTTCAGCCTGAGGCTTATTCATTTCACTTTTGGTGTGAAAGGGCTTTTACATTTGCCAAAAACAGATTTTTATTTTATTTTTACTAAAAAACAAACAAGCAGCCCCAGCCCAGATGAGAAAAAGTAACTAAGTAACACATTTAGTTACTTTTTAGGGAGTAACGCAATATTACGATACATTACTTTTCAAAGCAACTTTCCCCAAAACATTCTGAATATACTATCAAGTTTATCCTGAATGGACTTTTCGGTCTATAAAGATAAGAATATAACGTCTCTTCTGCACTCCAATTGACGCATTTTCAGTTGCCATTTTACATTTTCCCCTTCAAACGCTAAAACGACTGTTTATACAACACACAGCATTTGAGTGTTTGTCCAAAGCATCTGAATATAAGGGCACGCCATTGGCTGTCGGTTGCCAAGCATCGAACCGTAACATTCTAAAACCACATAATTTCACACTGTAGATGTTTGGCACCACAGTGCAGGATGTTCCAGAACAGGGTTTCATAACCCTGGGTAAAAAGCCGTGCTAAAAAACCTTCTGAATTGCAAGTGTGAAGTGTTCCTTCACCCGGGGTTAAAAGCAGGGTTTAGAACGATGATAACCCAGGGTTAAGTGCAGTGTGAAAAGCCAAAGAAAAAGCAGCAGCAGAATCTGAAGAAGACTTATTTTGACATATACAAAAAAGTTTAAAGTTCAAGACAGCAAAAAATAAATAAATAAATAAACATTTAAACAAATCAAAACACACATTGGAACAAAATGTGTTAAAACAGTCCCTGGTCTCCTCTACTCCAAAATTTGAATCAATACATTGATCACGAGTGTATGGAATAAACTAAAGTAGAGTGAAGAGTCATCTGAATGGTGATCAATCAGCTGAAGACTGTAATTATAATTGTTTTCTATTATTTAAAAAATAATCATTATAAATGGTGCAGGTGTTTGCACGTTGCAATTCGATTCACATATTTGTTTACATTGGTATTATGTGTTCTAGAGGTCCGAGAGGGATGTGCGAGAGGAAAGTCAGGGAGACCACTCTGAATATCAGTTTTGGGGGGGAAATGGGTTTTAAACTCCATTATCTAAAGACAATAAAGTCGAGGACAATTTCAGACAGAGGTCATCTATCCAAGCACAGTTGTGATCAATGACTTTTCTATCTTTTGTAATCAGTATGATGTCCGGATCAATATTTATATATGATTAAAAACCTAATGATGCGGTTAAAAGGCCACTTATGTAATAAGTCTGTACATGAATATCCTTGGTAGTCATAATATAACTTTGATTGTTAGCACTACTACCACTAAAAACAACAAACAAGAACATTTAAAGGGTTAGTTCACCCAAAAATGAAAATTCTGTCATTAGTTACTCACCCCCATGTTGTTCCAAACCTGTAAAGCCGCGGTCACACTAGACTTTTGAGCATGATAAATCTAGTTTGCAAATCCAAAATGTAAAATCATGCAAGCATCTCCACTTTCCTGCAATGCTGCACTTTCAAGTCATGTCGTGACTTATCGATCTTCTATTGATCACATGGCTTCACATGATACAAATTCGCAGGTTAGAGTTCAGACCACCCCTTAAGACTTGTGTTAATCTTCGGAACACAAATGAAGAATCTTTAATGAAATATGAGAGCTTTCTGTCCCTCCATTGACAGCCACTTTCAAGCCCCAGAAATGTAGTAAAGACATCATAAGTAATCCATGTGACTCCAGTGGTTTAACCTGAATTTTATGAAATGATGCAAGTGCTTTGTTTGAGCTTAAACAACACATGCGTTGTGGTGCTCTCGTGAGCACACGCGAGTCTGCCTAAAGCCACTTGAATGCAAGCCTGCAAGCCAAGTAAGCAAAAAAGAGTGCTTGCTAATGCTGTGGTATGCAGGAAAGGAGACGATTCATTTTTTTTTTTTTATGGATGTCAATTGAGGAGAGGTTTCACTTACAATAAACTGCTTTTGTAGGAAAACGGGCTATCATTTAATGAATCGACAGCCCATCAGCTAATCTTCAACATGTTTGCTCTAAAGCATTCGTTTTGGATTGATCTATTTTTACAGTTTTCATCGAAAAAAGTTCTGTTTTATAAGAGAAGTCACGGACAATTGAGCGACACGCAGGTATATGATTCAGTTTACGGCACTTCTCATTCGTTTCTATGGTATCCGCAAAGTGATTGACTGTCGCACAACTACGAAATTCAATGCCGTCAAGGCTGTAATGTGATTGGTTATCAAGGCACATGTGATCCAAGTTAGCCATTACACCTTCTGCAATGGTAGAGCCATTTTGCAATCTAGCAACATGACCTTTTGAGATATGCATTCTAAAATTGTCAACCAAATCTCCCATTATCCAAATCTTTTTTTTTTTTTTGCAATGTGGTTAACTTTAAACATCCTTATAAGCCTCTCACAATCGACCAGTCTTGGTGGTGTGCTGAGAGGAGTTTAGGGGGTGTGGGTCAATGCAGGTCAGTGCAGGCTGGAGTGATGCAGTGATGAAGAGCTGGAGAGGAGAGATGTTGCCTATGCTGTGGTTTAGCAAAGCGAATGTGAAAGAGAGGCAGTCGTGAAGGGCCTCTTCATTTGTCAAACACCTCATTTCTCTGTCTCTCTGTGTGTACCTGCATTAGAGTAGTTTTGAGCAGGGCAGTGATCGTCTCCCCTTAACTGCCTTTGAAAGCACTCAGGAACTTGCTCCCATTCAGAGGTCCTTTCCAGCGCTGTTAAGCAGAGATCTGCTCACGCACAGACTCTCTTTAAAGCTGTGACCCAGGCTTTTAACCGCCCGCTCTGGGAGTTATTAGCCCCCCACCCCCTGCCTTAAACGCTCTGTCACCGGTGCATGGATCGTCGGCAGGTGGACCCACAGCTGGAGAAGAGGAGGAGAGATCACGCTGCCATTTGACCTAAGAGCCACACGTGGATTTCCAGTAGACACAAATGCATGTGAATCTCACACAAGAGCCCTGCTTGGATTTACAGAGGTTTAGAATAAAATCAGACAGAAGTTTCAGAAGCTCTGATTTAAAGTGACGTGACTCTGAGTGTGGAGTGGTTAATTTTTTAAGATGGGCTGAATGTTTCATGGCTGCGAGTGATGGCTACAACCTCCTCACTATCACAAAGACCACTAATAAAGTTTTTAGAGGTTTTTTTTCCCTCTCAAAGAACACTACACAAAGTTTCTATCAGAGGTCTTCAGATGGAGGGAATGGCGCTAAGTTCCTTCATACCCTCGAGCGCTCTTAAGCCCAAAGTAAACTTCTTTTTTTAAGCATACGCAAGGGTACGTACAGTGTGCGTGACGCAAAGAATCACCAGAATAGTATACGTGTATACACAAGTCACATATGCGCACTGGATTTGTTTTGCACTAATCAGTTCTTCCACAAGGTGTTAACACTGGCCAGGGCCGTTGTTTTACAGTAGAAAACAAAACTAAAGAGACAGAACAACAACAACAGACACCCACATTGACAAGCACTTGTGTGAGGGCTTTATGAGATAACTGCAACTTAAGTTTAAAATAAAAAAATAATACAAAGACATTTTTCAGTCGGCCATAACTTCTGGAGAAAAATAGCGCAGACACTGGACAAAGATGAAACTTTCTAGAGGGCATGTGTTGACCGCCTGTGTTCACGTCGCACGCTTTCAAATTATTGCATTATTTAGTGTCATGTGTACTTTGAAAGGCTACGCTTTTGACTACGCATAAGCTAGCGTACACGTGAAAAAAAGAAATATAATTTGGGCTTTAGAAGGCATTCTTGTTTGTCCTATGGTTGCAGGGGGTTCACCTAAAAAAATATTGTAATGAGCAGTAAAAAACTGTGAAAATGCTAGGGTAAAAACATTTTAGTTGGTTGACAGGAAGTTCGCTTACTATTAACCGTAAATTTGTATTAACATCACATTTGATGGTTTTTCATTTTTTTTTTTTTTTTTTTGTTGTTGTTTTTGTCATCAGTTATTACTTTTCATGCTGTTAATTTAATGTGTATTGCATTATTTAGTGTCATGTGTCTTACCAACAATATATCAGTTAATAAAATATATCCTTTAACCCATAAAACTTAACATTTTGCTACCATATTTTTAAAGGTAAAGTTCAGCTGCCATTTTTATTTGCGTAAAATTGACCAATTGACCAAATAATTATTTTTATTTATTTTTACAGTGCATGTTTACTAATTTGTATGGAGAGTTTGGCAATTAACCCAAGAAATAATGAAAGAAAATGCCGATAAACAACAACAAACAGGGATGAAGGGCCACTGGGACAGTCCGTTCGCGTCCATGTTTGGTGAAGGTGTCATCTGTTCTCTGTTTGTTAATAAAAACCTAATTAATCACACTTTCAAAGGGGACAGAACTGTCCTTTACCCTCCTTTATTAATGTAGCTAGTCGGTAGAGCTAGCACACTTCTCTGATTTGAATAACAATGAAATTCAACTTCCGCAGGTTTAGTTTATGTTTTACGCACTCAGATGTCCACTCAGACAGATAGGTGGCATGATAAGGGATGTGTGTGTGTGTGTGTGTGTGTGTGTGTGTTTGGTTAGCTGTGAGGAGAGATGACAGCCAGTCCATTCTGTCTCCTCCTGTATCACTGGGCTCTAATCCACGCCCTGCGCCTCCCCCTAATTAACACCAAATTACATGCAAATTTCACCAAATAAATGAGTTTTAAGTACTTGACAACCTGTCAGCCTTAGAATATTGAGCCATCCTGACGGCTAGATAAACAATCAACAATAATCACTCTATGCAAATTTGATATTTCCTACACAATTATCAAAAGAAAAAACTAAAAATATCCAGACACAAAGGCAGCTGGCATTTGTTCAGGTTCTGTGCAGATACGAATGCAAATGAAAAATTCTTTAGGATGTAATTGATTCAAACGACGCTCGCCCCTCTGCCTGTTTTATTGTTCTTTTCTTTTTTTTCTCTCTCTCATGTGTTTTTTTTTTCTCTTCCTTCGCACACTCCCTCTCTCTCTTTCTCTTCATCTCTGCAGCTTCAATACACTGGGATAATGGCCAGTGTAGATGAGTGAATAAGTGAGAAAAGAAAAAAAAAAGGGGGGGGGGGGGCAGACAAGAAGGATGAGAGACCCTTTAGTGCTTCTCTCATTTCATCTTTCAGGCAGTGAGTGATTGGAGGGGCAATAATATGTGCTTATTAACTGCTTTTGAAATGAATATGGAGCAACGCAGGCAGAGTGAGTGTGTTCGTAGCCCACACCGCAGCACTGAAGATCACAGCCAAACCCTCTTTCCCTGCGGTTAGGACTGATAACAATAAATCAGGTTGTTTAAGAACAAAAAAACAAAAACAAAAAAAAACCAGAGCTGCATTTCCCTGAGAGAACTGTGGAATACTTTGTATTCCTCAGTGGAATGCTGATGGAAAACCGGGGAAGGTGTTATCAGGAAGAGAGGGAGATATGTAAGTCAAGGGGGGAGAGGGGAAAAGAGTGACATCTTGACCTCTATGCCCAGATTATAACATCCATTAGTTGGTGTTAAACACTGGCTGTTTCTCTCTTTATTTATCACTGACACCCTTTCCCAAGTGCATCAATGCAGTGTCACATCTCTTTCACTCTCTCAGTGTACCCATTACCTGTTTTAACCCTTTTGGCCTCTCAACAGAGGTGTGCAAACAGGAACTTCTGCAGGCCAGGGTCTCTGACAAAATGTCTTGTTCTGTCTCAAAGTGCAAGAACATGAAATGCCTTTGCAACACTTCCGTAATGTGGTGTATTTTTTTTTTTTTAAATTATCATTTTTGTGCGTCAGTCTTACTTTGCCGATTTTCAACCTGCTTTCTATTGTTCTGTTGGTAGTATTTGTAAATTCAAAATGTTCACTCGCTCTCCTTGTTACCTGGACCAAGAAATTAAACTGGAATACTATGGCAACAGCTTTCTTACCTGTACACAACAGTGTTGGGCGGAACTGACAGAACGGCAGTTTCTTTCATATTTTCCCCTCCGTTTAAGTTAAAACACTGTGTTCATCCAGTTTGAAATGTTGACTGCAAACACTGAGGTTTTTTAAATATTTTCCGTTACAGAATTTCTCTCCCTACTTACGATTCTTTGCACTGGGTCCTTCAATGGAAACTGAAAGTAACTCACGCCCGCTAAAGATTTACTCTTTGAATTCTTGCAGCCAGGAACAAGACAAGTCAACACCATTATGGCTAAAAGTTTGCTAAGAAATATTACTTTGTAAAGCAAGGCGGTATGTGACTCTGGTAAGTGTATCCATAGCAGACATGTGAGATTGGCCTTGGATGGAAACATGCCTAGTGCTTTATGAGTGTTAAAGTTTTCTTACCTATTTGGCAAAAGAGAAGACAACAGCCTTTTTTCTCTAGTTAGCACTGATTTAAATTATTATTACTATTTTTGTCTCACTTTTCTACTGTATAGGCAGTGTAGTTTTATTGAAAGCCCATTTTGCCAGCGGTGAAGTACCCCTTTAACCCTTTAAACCCACCCGAAGTGTACAACCGTGATCCATAATCAAATTACTAAGCAACCACTGAATGGAATAACACAAAATAGGTATAATTTTAAAGATTTTTAATGCTTTTAATGATCAGCTCTTAACAAGTGCTGAGTAATTTGATCCGGATGCAGCTCACATGTAGGGGAACTTGAACTTCATCAATAAATGCCTTCAGGGCATAAAGAGTTAAATATGTGTTCATGGTTAAAACTACAAACAAACAAACAAACAAGCAAACAAATTAGTGAATAAGTGAGAAATATAAATAGTATAAGTTTCTGGGGAGTCGCATCATGCAACATTTCACAACCTTTACTAGAGATAAAAAAAAGTCAAATGATCCAATATTTTCTAATATTTAAAGAACCTTTTTTCCCTCATCATAATCTGAAAATGTTTGTTTTTCACCAGAAATATAGCCATTTTTTGTCATATTAGCATTAAAGTAATTGTGCAAGATATTTTACAGCTCTAAGCTTAGACTTGTTGACTTGGTGTGTCAGTCTCTCTCACTTTTTGCTCTTATTTACACATCTCATCTCCATCAACACCTCATCCTCACACCTGAAAACTCTTCATCACTGCCTGCACTCCTCCTCCTCCTCACACCTGTCTAATCTTCGCTCACTCTGTTTTCGGATTTTTATTCCTCCCTCACACCTAGCAAAGCTCTCTCCATCACCAAGTGCTCCACACTGTGTTCAAACGACTTTTAAAGGCAGGGGAAGCAGGGACCATCGCTTTGGTGGGGCAGCGTACCTAAAGGCCCATGCATAAACATGCACGAGTAATACTCTTAAACGAGCAAGCATCCAAAACAGGACGCATGCAAGATGAGCAGAGAGAGGGAAAGAGAAGGGTAGGCATGCCAGATGAGGGGTATTATCAATCATGGGCTGCTCTATTAATTCCATCAAGGCCTTGGCGCCTGCTGACATTATGACATGCCATGGGCCAGGCAGCGTCCCTGAGGTGGCTACATCATGCACAGCTTTTGAAATGCTAATGGCAGCATAACCTTAAACAGTGTGGCGAATTATCTCCATGCCTTCAAGTCGAGCACCCCTTTACCTTCACTCCTCTCCCCTTCTTCCCCCAACCGTCCTCTCCCCTCTCGCCTGACCCCGCTGGCAGACAGAGACCGCTTGAGGAAGAGTGTGATAAAGGACAGGGAATATAGAGAAAAGACGACAATTGAAAGGGAGAGAGGTCGCCCCTTCCTGCAGAGCTGAAGATACTGACGATGCTGATGGTGAGCAGTGTGTGATTGTGTGTGTCCGTGTGTTTGCCTATATGTGTGAGTGAGATGACGCCCTTAATGAAGATGTCTCAAGGACATGTCCACACGCTCGAGGTGGGTTGCCGCTCCCTCTGGTCACTTGCCTGTCTGTAATTATTTCTGACTCATGAAGGTGACTGTGAGGGACACACACACACACACACACACATACATACTACAGGATGGTGTGACACATAGACACATTGTCACATGCACATACCAGTGTTATTTTAGTATCATTTGTATGCTATTATAGTTTTTAATTATTAATATTTAATTAGCTTATTTTTATATTTTAAATTTTCATAAAAATAAAAAAATTCTAAATATGTTTTTGTCATTATTATTATTATTATTATTATTATTATTAGTAGTAGTAGTAGTAGTAGTAGTAGTCACAATAGTAGTTGTAATTCAATATAACTAGGTTTAATTTATTTTATTTCAGTTTAAGTTCTAGTTCATTTTTAATTATTTACAGTTTCCATTTTAACGCTTCATCTTAAACTTATTTCAGTTAGTTGCCAAGGCAATGTCTCTAATTTAGTAAATTGTCCATCTAATATGTATATTTTATTTTATTTCAGCATTACTTCAATGTATAAAAATGTTATTAACAGTTGTAAAGGGGTCCTATTATGCTTTTCCAATTTTTTAACTTTAGTTAGTCTGTAAAGTTGCTGTTTGAGCATAACAAAGATCTGCAAGGTTACAAAGCTCAAAGTCCACTCCAAAGGGAGATATTTTATTTAAAAGAATACACTTTTCAAGAACTATAACGAACAGCTTGTTTGGACTACAATGCACTTTTTCCGGATCTTATGAAGTCATCACAACTTATCATTGCATTAGTTATTAGTCATCGTCTTATTATTTGTAGTTGTGTTTTCTATTAACAGTTCCAATTATAAGTTTTATGTTGTTGCTTTGATAGCTATGATGTAACTGAAGGGCAAAGCTTTGCCTCCGCTAGCCTGCTAACTAACATTACAGTATTGAAGACTGTTCACCGCCCCTTAGGAAAATTATCCATTACTGTTTATATTACCATAGTTTTCCGACAAATGTGATTAAATGGTGGATAACATCGTATCTATAAGAAAATTACCCCCCACCCCAAAAAAAAAACCCATACCACTCTGAAACGTCCTGTGAAATCCGTGCTTGCAAAGTCTGTGCGTGAAATCCGTTCTGAATGATCCTCTTGTTCGTTAACATTGTCAGGGTCTGAATCTGGCTCGAAATTGTTTGAAATTGAAGATTTACATCTGAGTAGAGCTCGCAGGTATGAAGGGGCGTGACATTTTCCAAACACCTGGTAGGCACTGCCAATCACAACACACTGGGCCAGCTAACCAATCACAGCACATTTTGTATTTTGGAAGGAGGGGCTTCATCGAAAAATGACATGTTCAACCAGACTGGGTAGAGAGGAGCTGTAATAATGTAAAATATGTGAAAAAAATAATGCATTTTTGAACAATCAAGCATGAAAACATATTCTAGTACACCCCAAAAACAAAATCAATTCTTCGTAAAAGGGCATAATAGGACCCATTTAAGATAACTGGCACATACAGTACATTGTGAAATCACAAGACCAAATTTCAGTTTAAAAATAGTTATATATAATAATTCATCAGCACATTTTGCCTAAAAATAATTGATGTGCTAGAGTAAAGGAAGCACAATGCACCTCATGCATGAAACGTTCACAGAAGGCTTAACACACCTGATTTGGTGTGAATCTGTTGGTGTTGATTTTGGAAGTGAGTATTAGTAATTAAATAAGACAATCTAAGGAAGAGGTAAAACACACACACACACACACACACACACACACACACACACATATATGCAACCCAACTATTACAACCTCACAACAGACTTTCTAAGGACTCACAAAACTGTACTTTGCAGGGTATCTGAGCATTGGCACAACCTTTCTGGGCTCTTAAAGGGGTCCTATTATAATTTTTCAATTTTTTAACTTTAGTTAGCATGAAAATCAAGCATGAAAACATATTCTAGTACACCCCAAAAACAAAATCAAGACTTTGTAAAAAGGCATAATAGGATCCCTTTAAAGAATGTCTTTATCCTGCATTCAAACTATACATCAGTCCGCACATTTCCTTGGGATTCAAACATATGACTTTGGCATTACTAGTATCATGTTCAACCAGCTGAGCAACAGTAACATAAGAAAAGAGTAAGAAATCTTAATCACAAAATATCAATACAGTATTTTAAGCCAGTAGTTTACAAACTGGGGGGCCCGGAGTTATAAAAAGGGGAGACTAAGGGAAAGTGTACAGTCAGCAGATTGTTATGCTAATGAAACCTCCTCAGGGTGATACAAGACCCCACTGCAAAATCATTTTGCCTATTATTTGGCTACTTGCCACATAGGTAATAATAATTAAACACAAAATATTAAAAGTATATCAAAGTATTTTATTACCTCAAGATAACCTGCAGTACCCATTTGAGTGGTTTGTTATCAGTTGTAGCGGTTGTCGTGAAATAATAGACCACTATAATGGCCCGATTGAAGAGTACGAATTAAGAATTGCAGGTAGCCATGTAAAATATAATGGCTCGTTTCCACTGAGCGGTACGGTACGCATTTATTTGCGTTTCCACTATCAAAAGTTGTGAATGGTACCAAAATGCCGAACCGTACCGTACCACATTTTAGGTACCCTTCCATTGGGGTACCTAGCACGGTACTAAAAGGTGGAGCTAGACTCACTGCAGGACGTTGATTGGTTGACAGAGAATCGTCACTTGCGCGTGCTACAAGGGGAATGACAACATAAGAAGTGCCATTTTTTAATACAGTTTAATATAATACTACTGTTACTGTGTCACGAAATGTAATTTTAAGAGTTTTTTCAGGCGAGAATGTAGTTGTTTAAAGCTCAAATCTGTGGTTTATTTATAAAGATGATTTTTCCCCCCGGTTGTGAGATCCATGCGATCAGCGGGCGCTCGGCGCTCATGTTTCCCGGCTGGATGAGCCTTTCCTCGGCTAATTCTTCTGACGTTCGCCGCTGACTCCGACGGTAGTGGTTAAACATGAGATATAATTTGTCTTGTGTTTACCTAACGGGCAATCTTTGGTCTCGTGAATATATAATTCGTTCCCTGTCAATCGTTTTGGCTGAGGGCTAAGTTTAGTTTCATATTATAGGCTATTTGTATTTAACTTTACTGTTGTAATGTTAGACTAAAGCGCTGCATTTGGATATTTGACTGAATTGTTTGCTTTATTTCTTATTGTATAGCTTCTTGTACCTTTTACTTAAACTTTTATATTGGCTATTATTGATAAAACTGAAATTTTACAAAAAGAAATATGGTTCCTTGTCATTTTTATTACAAGATTATCACTGATATTTATTGCAACATTTGTACAAATGCATATATTGCCTGGAATATGTGTAATATTTTTTTTTTATTTAAACGAAAAGAGGTAACGTTAGGGTTGTTTTAAATTTCGTTTTGTTATAAATAGAATAACGTATAACGTGCAGTGAATAATCAATATGCGTTGCGCATGAACCACATTTGTGTCCCTATAATGTTTAATTTATTTAAATGAAAACGAAAAGAGGCAGAGTGGTGTTTTATAACATATTTCGTTTTGTTGCTTAAAATGTACATACAGAGTAACAGAGATAACTGGAGTAGCAGAGCGAGCTGAGTGACGCTTTTAAGAACGCGCTGTACCATTTGCATGTAGGAGTCGCACATGGCAAGTACAAACTTTGCGTACTTGATATTGAGAAAAGCCTAATGTCGGCGCTTGTCTTCTTGTGACAAACATGTCGAGGAGCAAGAACAAGATCTGCTGTATGTCATCCATTGTAGTTTACTATGTTCTTCTTCGCGCGAAAATGACGTTGATCGAAACACCACGCCTATCAATTAAGGGTACTGTTGGCAGTGGAAACGCTAGCCAGATCATGGTTAACAGACCCGAACCGTACCGTACTGTACCGTACCGTACTGCTCAGTGGAAACGAGCCATAAGTGAATAATGTGTGGTTCTGCACTATGGACAAGTTTGTAAAAGGACTGCCAGTGCCAGGTAAATGTAAAGCAGACAATAAATCTACTTCAAACATCGCAACTACCAAAACATGTCTACACCAGACGGGAGCCCGGAGACGCACCAAAAGCAAATAGAACCCATTATAATCGATGCGGTCTTTGCTGGATTTTTTTCTTCCATGTACATGTGGCAGCAATAGTAAACTTTGTGTTTTCCTCTTTATGTACTTGTGACACACCATCCCCTTCAGGATGACCAGAATTTAGAAATTAAGAATTGGTTCTCTTTCAATTCATGAGTTGAAATTTGAATTTGCCACACCCTACAGGAAGATTATTTGGAATGCCTGTAATAGAACTTACTGTGTAATAGAACTTACAATTTAAAGAAGTTCAGTAGCTAATGGCATTCTGGGAAGTCATCGTAAATTTAAAATGGACAAATCTTTTTTTTAATGGACTTTTTTTTTAATAGAATATATCAGTATTATCAAATCAAAATAACTTCCCCTCCTTTTCGAAAAAACATCTCTTCTCTGATGATGTGTTTGCTGGCGTGAGGGTGGTACAACCTGTCACTCACATGAGATCACAGCAACAGCAAACCAGCCAATCAATTTATCATGGACAAAATCAAGTCCCTTCCTACATTTTGTCTGTTAAAGAAGCCATTTTACTTGAATATCAATATTGTTTTTTAAACTTTCAAACCAAGCTGTCAAGCTTGTAAAAGCCTGTAATTTACAAAGTTTGTCTTGATTAATTATCTGTATTGTATTAATTAATAATCAAAATTATGCAAATTTCTTTAAATTGCAAATTATTTGAATGTCAAATTTCACTTGAAGTTGCTGCAACTGAAAATCAATTCAAATTCAAGAAATGGGAGCTCTAGCGCAAGTTCTACCGTGAAGACTCTAATACCACGTCATTAATTAATCACGTCATTCATTAACCACAGATAGCCAATCACCATTCGACATATGGAGTTAAGCCCGGTTAACACCCATTACTACGTTCGCAGATACTGATGCCGGTGTTCACCCCCATCCTCCCCACTACCACCAGGTCGGTCCCTGTCCATCCATCGGGGGTAGGCTTTGCCCCTGCCTTCATCTTTAGGCAGGAACTGCAAGCATCTTCTACCCTTTCCGATTTGGATTACGGACATTTGACATTTCATTTTGCATACAACTGCTAAATAAATCTTATTCATACGTTCTCTTGCCTTTCTGGTAGAACTGAATTGAATGTAAAATCAATTCAGAATAGTGTATAACCACAATTCCAATAAAATCAATGGATCTACAGTGTAAACTGTAGTCTGTAGGGACTTACAAATGATTAATATTCGTTGACCAAATGTACCAATGTGAGTGTGATACTGTAGGCTAACTCTTAAGGCCCATTCTTACCAAGGACAATAACTTTAACGAAAACTATATATATATTTTTTTTAATTTGAAAGAATAGCATAATCCACACCATAACTATAATGATAACAGAGCTTTAACAGACAACTTTAGGAGCTTAAATATTAAAGCGGCAGACGACAAAACTGCAGTCTGCACTTATAAAAAACAGAATGTTATCATGCGTTGGTGTGGATGCTAATACAGTTATCATCATAGTTATCTTTCTTGGCGTCAATGGGTTTTAAGAAAACAGTAGTCTTGTCATAAGGGGCTACTGATGTCATCAAAGATAGATGGAACTGACTACAAAATCATCACAGTTATCTTTCTTGGCATCAATGGGTCTTAAGAAAACAGTAGTCTTGTCATAAGGGGCTACTGATGTCATCAAAGATAGATGGAACTGACTAAAATCCAAAAAGCAATACTTTTCCCAATATGTCAGCTCAATACCTTTTCCCAATATGTCAGCTCAATACCTTTTCCCAATATGACAACTCAGACCCCCTTATTTCTGATTGCAAACCAATCACAAAGGCCTCTAATTTCACCTTGTTGGGAAAAATATTCCATCACGAGGATCCATCTCTCTCAATGCCCAAAACAACTGTCTGTTGAGAAAACAACCCCAAAACAAGCCACCTCACAGTTGAAAACCCATACATGGGAACATTCATCTTTAACTCTCTCAAGTCTAAATCTCTGTTTTGATTGTAGAATGTGACAATACATACTCTTCTTGAGAGATTTCTATCTCCCTCTTTTTCTCTTTCTGTCTTACTTTCTGTGTTTATGGCCACTTGGAGGAATGGTTGTGATTATCATCATCAGTGGAGATGCAAAGCCATGTAGTGACAAGCAATCTGTCTCCTGAGCGGGCTCTCATATGAAACAAGCAGCCGTATTGACGGAACGTGCCGTGCCACCAGTGCAAGCGAGCCCACTAGAGGCGTAATAGCATTTCAAGTGTTTCTGCCACTCAAGCCGAATCCGCCCACTGAAGAACATTAACGTCAACAGCAAGCAGCTGCATGCATGCCAGACAAGCATGTAAATGCAGGAGAGAAACATTGCAACAGACTTAGCACATTATTAACTAATCTTCAAATTAGAGGAGTTCTAGAAGCTACTGGTGTCTTATTGTTAAAGCTTTACTTGGGGTGGTACAGATTTTTGTTGACTCAAATCTGTCTATATGTAAAGTCAAGAGAATTTACGTTAGCAAACCATTTATCATTCATAATCTGATACATTTCTGAATGTAAAAGGATTTTCAAAGATGAACAAAATGTAGATTTTATCCATCTGGATCCTGAAATGTAACATTTCATACCAGAACGGATGGTCAGACTAAATGTAAATTCAGTAAAGCAAATAGCTATTTAACTATTTTGCTATCTATTAATATTATGCAATAGGCAAGGTTTTTTTTTTTTTTTTTTTTTTTTCATTTCAGTGGCACATTTCATTTAATTAAGAACTGCTTTCTTTGCATGCACCTATTAATTGATCATTACTGGACCGGGAATGTGCATTTAGAAAATAATGGTAAATTAAATAGGGTAAATTATGTCACGCCAACTTTACTTCAATAAGGCAAATGCCTTATTGAAATAAAATCGATTTGAATTTATCTCACGGACATTAAAAGGGACTAGTAGATTGTAATTTTCACATACTTGCATGCTTGTATTTCGAAGTCTATTTTTTAACATGGAGGGATACATGAGATTTGTGAAGTGAGCAGCTGCCTGCATTGTTCTGAACTTGGTTTGATACTGACTTTTAGAAGGGGGAGATCCCTGGCCAGCGTAATTAGCTGCAAAGACTCTGAATGTCATGGAAACCAGCTGCTTTTGATCCAAGTGTCTCCTGCAGTATCTCTGCTCCGTGGCCACGTTCTCAGCAGCCCTTGTTAGGGCTTAGAACCGTTAATCCAGCACTACAATCCTCTGCCATCCTGATCCTGATGCCGGGATGAAAAATTTACACATTCTCACCTTGTTCTCTGAGCCTTTCCCCTCTCTCTCTCTGTATCTTCGCCTCTTCTCTTTGTCTCTCGCCTTCCTTGTGATGATTATTTTAAAAGTGTGCAGAGATGGGTTTTGTGTTTGCTTCGCCTGCTTAACCAGAACAAAGCGCCTGGAGAACTGGGAGAGAAGATCAGAGTTATTTTTCAAAGTTCCCCTCACCTGGGTGAGAACCTGCAGAGGCACTCTCAGAGCCAACAGTAATGTAGGTACAGCTTTTAATACAGTACATCAGGACTCTGATATAGCATACTTACTACATATTGTTGCTGACATTATATTATGCAGCTACAGTAAATTGACTGTACAAAATACCAAACAATTGGTACAGAAAACAACTGTTTATGTGTAACTGCTTAGAATTACCTCATATTCTAAACCTAGTGTATCTACTGGTAACATTGTCCCCCAAAAATGCTACAAGCATGTTTGGGTGTTTCATCAACTGTGGGCACTTTTGGGCCTAAGAACTATTAGGGAAAGAAAAAAAAAAAAAAAAAAAAACTCACATAATTTGTCCACTAATAATGTTCAACAGTGCATAAGCATCAACAGAGAATTGATGATTTTTCTGGAGAGACTGAATTTATAAATATGACCAGGAAATAACCACTCCATTTCACACTGTCCAATGAAATTTGAGCTTGTGCCACATCACAACTGGTTGGTGTATTATACATTACAAATGAGCATTGATGAATGATGTGATATTTTAAATGTAATATGTGAATTTTTAATTCAGTTCACATCAGGGTTTGAAATCAACTTTTTCACTCACCGGCCAATTTGGCTTCTACATTTTAAAGTTACCAGCCGTTCAATAAACCAGATTATCAGTCACATCTTAGTTATTATCAGTCAAATCATATATTTATTATTAAATCTGATTCTGAAACATTGTATCGCTTTCAGCTTTATGACAGTCAATCACAGTTTGCAGATACCGTTCAAATAAAATGAAAAAAATAAAAAAATAAATCTCTGTAATTGCCATGAGTTTATCTGCACGCAGCAACAAAGTTGTGGGCGGAGCTAAAGAATCATGAGCGCTGTTCACTGTTTACTTGCTGTGCTTACGCGCCGATAGCTAACAACACACAGACATTTGAAGCAGTTTTACTCACCACCTGCGGTTCCAACGCACGACCGTGGACCTTTATCGTTGGGACTGTTCCATCCTTAAGCATTAGACGATCTGCAAATCCGGCGTCGAACAGGGCCTTGTTTATAAAACGATCATGTCGAAATGCAGGGAACAAACAAAAACACTTGCACAACTCCATTGATGCTCGGGAAAAACAAACTCCATCCACTGGTCCCTTAACGCTGGGTTCTTTGTGAATCTGTGCAGGGTTGTCTTGCACTGGCAACCAAAAACCCACTTCTTTGGTGACACTGACTTCCCTAAAGTCGAGCACAGCGCTTTGATGGACGTACTGCTTTCGCTCTCTGCTCTGGTCTACGGGTGCGCGCGCGCCCTTCCGGGAGAAGTGCCCTTAGGACCCGTATAAGGAAATTCCGCCCCATCTGACGTCACGCAAGCCCATACCAGCGGTTCTCAGGGTTACTAATCTGGCGTGACACTCACGCTTTCAGCATCAATCTCAGGCTCTCAGGCACACGCAAGAAATGTCACGCCAAAATCAAATTTTCTCCCCTCTCAATCCGTTAATTTTCTGTTGATGACTAGACCACAGCATATTAATGACAGGAGAGGAGTTTAAGGTCCACATCTGCCAACAACGTTCTCGCTGCAGTATTCTCTGATCGTTGATTCGCTGAAAACCTTGCACCTGATACGTCAGTTGCATGTGAAAAGCTCAGAGAGAGTTCAGAACATACCTCGGAGTCGGAGCTACTGATGCGCGTTTGAAAGTTTGGATGACAAAGCAGATAATAAAATGGTGTGCCTTTCACTCACGTGCGTAATTTCCTATGGGGACAGGGGGGATATTCTAAAATCCCGAAAATCCCCTCTTTTCGAAATCCCGTTCGTTCCCCCAGGACACGGAGCGCCTGCCTGCGTTAATGCGCGCAGCCGCGTCCAGGAACGTCGCTTGCACACAATAAAAATACCTCACTGAAAGTTATAATGACTAATGAGCAGGTATGTCGCGCTGTCTGTGAATGTCCTGACGCACACACTCACACACACGACGCACAGAAACACTCGCGCCAGTATCGAGCGCACAGACAGCGGTCAGAATCAGTTTTGCTGGGCAGTTCTCTTTCGCGCTTGAACGAACAATAACACACACCAAAATGCCAAAATATCCGTTTTGTCGAGTATCCTCATAACAGAAAAGCAGTCTTAAATTAGTTACATAAAGTCTTAAATGAACAAGTAAATGAGAAAATGAGATGCGTGAGAGCCTGTCAGCAGCGGCAGATTTTAAAGTGACAGCAGCCACTAATTCTGTCTGTCAGTATAAAGTTAACCAAAGAACAAAGGGAACAGAGAAAATCACTAATTGCTCTTGACTAAAGAACGCTTGCAGCTTTAATAAGATTCATCTAATTTAATTCATATTTTATGCAGTGCGGACTGTTTGATAACCTAATTCAATTTCTGTATATTTCATACCTGTGACAGAAGGGCACATGTAAATATTTTATTTTAAAACATTATTAAAACATTTATTTTTGGGTTTATTTGAGGATAGTTTTAAGTTCACTTATATTAAAAGTTGTTATAATTTTCAAAAATAAAAAATCATTTTCATGAACACATCACTAGCTACAGTTTTATTTGCACACAAAACATTAATGGTGAACATTTTTGACTTTATAAAATTATTCTCTCAAGTCTTGGCAATTGGCCCCTATTACAATAAAGTAAGACATTGGCCTATTTTTCTTATACATATAGTAGGCTAGCCTACTATATTATATTTGGCAGAATTTAACATTATAATCAACTTAATTATTTCCTGGATTTTGTATCACCATAGTACCTAAAGATATGTAAATGCAGGAAATGTGATTAAAATTGTGAAAACATTGTTTTACTTTTTTTAAAGAACAAATCTTTTTTCGAGTCACTTCGTTCATTTAAGGGGCTTTAAATGTTATACTTTTAACATCCAGATTTCCCCGACACATCCACCTACGCAGTCTTTATCATATTCTGAATTAAGAAATCATTATAATGCAGTCAAAAATAATTTACAGGGAGTATAAATAAATACTTTACCTTCTGAGTCTTTCGTTCATTTGTCACGTGACAACACTCTTAACCCGAATTAGTTGACTTTACTCGCAAATCGCGTGGAAACCCGTTGCCCTATACCACTTTAGTTTTAACACAAGCTAAAACTAAACATGTTGAGTTGTATTAACATGGAATCCTAACTTTTTACACAAGCTGAAATGAAACATGTTGAGTGGTATTAACATTCATATCAATCATATGGAAAGACCCAGACAATAAGAGATTATACAGATGAAATGAGGTGCTGATGACTTATAATTTTATAGATGACTACATCAATATGCAGTCATAGTCACTGGATCACTATACTCTTGGCTTTTTGCTATATCAATTGTGCCTTTTAAACACACAGGTAAAGCAGCCAAAGAAAAACTAATGTTCAATTGTCAAGGGCAAGAGCCCAACTAAAGCCAACACTTATCACCATTATGGTGACTACAAATTAAACAATCATTTATCAACATCTAAACCTCTGTTAATTCTCAATACTCGTCCCGCCAGGTGTAGAGCCCCTTGGAAGAAACTAAACATACCAAGTTATCTCTGCTAAACCTGATTAGTGCAATGAATCTTTCAGTTAAATAGTACAAACAACTATTGTTGTTTAGTAATGATAGCAGGTTTTTACTAAACATAAAATAATAAGTAATGATCACTCGTAAGTTTAATTAGAAACAAAATCTGGGTTTACAGTGAGATGCAATGACCGTTCATGAAGGGACTGAACCCTACTTCAGATACGAGCCTCCTGCTGAGGTAGTGAAGCAGGCCAACACTGGGCCATAGGCTACAACAGGCCTAATGTGTGAAACTGTGTTGGTTATTTTCTGGGGAGGTGGAGTAACTATTATGTGTCACTTGTGTTTTGAGATTTTATATTGTTTTAATGTTGTTGTTTTACATGTTTGTTATTTAATCACCTATCTTTATTTTTTTATAGTGCAATCAATAAATTAATTGTACATTTTGAAAAAACATTTTTTTTTCATAAATCAGGGTTTAGGCTATATAAGTAAACAAGGACTGACATTTTTAAAATTAGGGTTGGGTTACGCGTATGCACTGATGTTTTACAAAGTCTCACTCCAGCCTAAGTCCCAAAGTTGGCAACCCTGGGTTCTCGATCACTTTTGTAAACAAACTGTGTGGTTACAGTTATGAACATGCAACTACTGACATAAACTTCTTGTATTTTAGCAAGCAGTGTCAGAGTTTCAGAATGCCAGTCTGTCAGTCAAGTCCGAAGCAAGACACCAACCCGCAGCAATGTGTTAGGGCAGACAGGCTACCTAAAAATAAAAAAATAAAAAACGTGAATTTTTGGACTTTTGAGCGATTCATGACTGTTTTCTACATGTTGCCATATTAATTATGATTTAAATGCACTTTGTGATACTGACCACAACACTTTGAGATTTTTTCATCTGAATAATTGAATAAAAAAACAATCAAATATCAAAATAATCGTTAGTTTCAGCCCTACACAAAATTACAGCTTGACTCTAGATGACACATTAAAATATTCTGTTCACAAGGAATATTTACCTTGATTTTTCTTTATTCTCATATTACACGTTTCATCCAGTCTCAATTTGTGTCCACACCTTGGAAGGGAAATTAGACTGACTTTTGATCATTTTCTTAGAGGCAAAATTACTTACTTTGAAATGACTAACATGGGACAGTCATAATTTGACTAAAAATTTATTAGGGAAATATTGAAATGGTTTGATTATTATTTCTTTTTTTTTTTAATGCAATTTTTTATATATTTTTTCCAACAATTTTCAGGACAGAAAATTGTTTTGGGCATGAAATTCCAGAACAAGATGCAGGCCAGAATTGAACTTGTGTCTCCCGCATAAGCACCACAGATGTATGCACCTGGAGTACACTGTTTATTGCTAGGCCACAGGTCCAATTTCAGGAATGTACAGAATATTAATAACTTCATAGGAAAGTACAGCAGCTACATAATTGCTAACATCAATCCACTTTTTTTCCACAACAAAGCTTTCAGTCTGCTTTAAATTATCTCTAATGGAGGTCTACATTCCATTAGCCCATCATACAAGTATATTTCTTTCCATTTTAAGTCTCTCTAGTCTACGATAAATACTCATCTTATTGTACCTGATGAGCCAATAGTCACAACAGTGCAATTTGCTGCTGTGCAGAATCTTAGCTTGACTGCATTGTGGCATACTGCTAATATCTCATTCACAAGCTCATGTTCTCACCTTGAGCGCTTTTTTGACGTGTGCAGCTAACACTAGGCTGGCTCTGCAAGCTGTGTGTGTGTTAAAAGAAGAATCTGAGCTATATTAAATGATTGCCATCCCCCATATCATATAGTAAGAATCTCTCACTCTACACTGACAATGATTTGTACTAACAAGGAAAGAGAATCAATCTTAATAGGCTTCCAAAGCATTATTACTCTGCATATCTGAATAATTCTGCCTTAGAAAAAGAGAATGTTCTTTTAGCAGAAGTTTTAGGCAAGACAAAATGCCTTTGCTAATCTAGAACCACCACCTGCAAATCACAGCTAATCTGTAAAATTAACACACAGATGACCACTTCAGATGACTTAAACAGTAATGCAAACAATCATTATGCTTTGTTCAATCCTACATAATGGTGATCGTAAAAGCTATAAAACAACAACATGAAAGTGGGATGCACTTGGAAGGTACAGCGCTATATTTCAACCCTGCTTCCCTCTGTACTCAAACAAGGAGTCTGCATCAAATTAAAATCACACAGCCATCTGATGAGAGGAACTGTGTGTGCGTGTGCTCGCACAGACGCGTCTCATGTGGCTACTGACGTTGTCGTTTTCTTGAAGAAACCATTTCAACTCGTCACATCAATAGGAAACTCTACAGAGCGGAGCGGAACGGCGATGCCTGATAAATCATTTCTGTGCAGAAGCAATCGCCTGCACTCAAACGCACATCTGACCCCCGTTCCTCTCTGCCTATATCATGAGGAGAGGAAATCTAAGAGTGTATTAGCTTTAGAACATTGTTGATACATTTGTGCGAGGGCAATGTACTAATGAGCCATGCAGAAAGACAGCGGCCACCCTTCAGAGAATTCTCTCTGTTTCTAGGGGTTTGATAGTCAGTTAATGATATATGAATGTAAATATATCAGCATGGTATGGTGCATTTTTCCATATCAGAGAGAAGAGGCTTGTGGGGGCATGTGCATAGCTAGACTGATTCTGGGATCTGAACGAAGGGCAGTTTTTTGCACCGCCCACATCCATCTTCATGACTGCGCTGTTTTGAATCGAAGCATCTTCATTTTGCTTAAGCCCTGAGTTGTGAAAAGCATCAATTCGATTGAGACATCTGAGGCATTTTAAGGCGACTAGGCATCTAGTGACTGCTGTAAAAACTGGTGTGAAATTCCTGACACACGGAAGGAAGAGTGTCTATTTCAACCTCAGAGCCCATGACATGTCTTATATTAAAGAAATAGCAGATAATAAAAACCAGTACCATTCCAATTAGAGCTCATTGTGTGTAAACAGAGGTTGTCTCAGCTAACCGAGGGGAAGCCCATACCGGGTCATTACCCGCTGCCCTTCAACTCCATGGGAAGTTGGATTTCCTCGTCTCCAGTTTCCACTAATCATTGTCCTCCAGGGCCGAGGAACCTCCCACCGTCATCAGCTGCCCTGTCCAAATGCAATCAGCAGTGAACACAGCAATCTTTTTCCCATTAAACAATCGTCCTCCCAGACAGGAGATAGGGCCGATTCCACGTCTTACTCCATCATAGGCCTCTGAGGACCGCCGCCCTATCGGCCCGCAGTAACGTTAGGAGGCTCCTGCTCACTGAGAGCCTCAAAGGGAAAAACAATGTCTACTTTGTTCTGACAGCGAGCTCTCAGCAGGGAAAATGTTTAAAGGCTACTTAATTAGGGAGAAAGTGAGAGGTAAGGCTATCCTCAGATGTGAATACAGCACAAACAAAGGGAATAAAAGGAGCTCGACTGATCGTTACCTGTTTAAATGCACTCTTAAGCACCTCTTTTTTTTTCTCAGGGGTTATTTATACAGAATAAATGCACTTCCAATATATATATATATATATATATATATATATATATATATATATATATATATATATATATATGTATATATATATGTATATATATATATATGTATATATATATATGTATATATATATATACATAGTATATACATGCAATACTATGAGTACTTTGCACAGTGAATACATTGGTTCATGTATGCTTTTTCTGCATTCTGCAGGCACAAAGCATATTTCCTTATTGACATGTATTTTTATGCCTTTCAATCTTCTTGAACATGCTTTTGTAACATTCTGTAACATTTGGTTTTAAATTCTGTTGAAAAATGAATTGCACATTTTTAAATATAAAAACATATTTTAAAAATGCGAAAAAAAATGAATTATTCAATTATTCACTTTCAAATTAATTATTCAATTTAAATATAAAACTAGATGTACCGCATCGCGGTACAAAATATGACCGCCGCTCAGGCCTGCACTGGCTTTCCACAAAAATAAATGACGTGGAGTAATTTGGCTGTATTGCGTGTTTATGTATATACCTAAAAAAAGTAGTAGTATGTGCATGTCTGTCTGTGTGTGTGTGTGTGTGTGTGTGTGTATGTGTGTGTGTTTGTGTATGTGTGTGTGTTTGTGCGTGTATGTATGTGTGCGTACATGTGTGCGCGTGTGTGTTTGTGTGTGTGTGTCTGTGCATGTGGATTTGTATGTGTGTGTATGGGTGTGTGTCTGTGCATGTGGATGTCAGTGTGTGTGCATGCTTGCGTTTGTTTGTATTCCTGCATGTGTGTGTGTGACAGTATCATCCTAAACCAGCAACCCTTCGCTCAACAGCACCATCTACAGGCCGATGAGTGTACAGTCACTAAATGTGCACATAAATGAATTTATTTTATACCCCCCCATGGATGAAATTCTACGAAACTTAGCAGAGGATACCCCCAGAGGATGTCAAGTTAATCATACACATGAAATATGGTGCAGTTCTGAACATCTCCACTGAAGATAGGGGCGATTAAAGCAGAATAATATTGCATTTTCATTTTTTATGGGAGGGGCGCAAATCACAAATGAGTGATTATGGGCTAGGTTGATGTGGGCCCTTAAGAGCAACATACCATAAAAATTTCTTCATCCTCGGTGCCACGGTTCAGGTAGTTATTTAGGAAAAACTGCATTTTTTTGGGTTTGGGGGGGGGGCCCAGCGCGGGGGGGGGGGAGTGGCCCCCGGGGACCAAACGAAATTTTTCCGTAGAAGTCTAGTGGGGCTACATGCCCACCAAATTTCATGTTCCCCGGTGTTTCGGTGTCCCTGGTATCGTTGACGAAAAATTTACGGGGGCCCCAGCGCAGGGGGGAAGTGGCCCCCGGGGACCAAACGAAATTTTTCCGTAAAAGTCTAGTAGACCAACATACCATAAAAATGTCTTCATCCTCGGTGCCACGGTTCAGGTAGTTATTTAGGAAAAACTGCATTTTTTTGGGTTTGGGGGGGCCCAGCGCGGTGGGGGAGTGGCCCCCGGGGACCAAACGAAATTTTTCCGTAGAAGTCTAGTGGGGCTACATGCCCACCAAATTTCATGTTCCCCGGTGCTTCGGTGTCCCTGGTATCGTTGACGAAAAATTTATGGGGGCCCCAGCGCGGGGGGGGGGAGTGGCCCCCGGGGACCAAACGAAATTTTTCCGTAAAAGTCTAGTAGACCAACATACCATAAAAGTTTCTTCATCCTCGGTGCCACGGTTCAGGTAGTTATTTAGGAAAAACTGCATTTTTTTGGGTTTGGGGGGGCCCAGCGCGGGGGGGGAGTGGCCCCCGGGGACCAAACGAAATTTTTCCATAGAAGTCTAGTGGGGCTACATGCCCACCAAATTTCATGTTCCCCGGTGTTTCGGTGTCCCTGGTATCGTTGATGAAAAATTTACGGGGGCCCCAGCGCGGGGGGGGAAGTGGCCCCCGGGGACCAAACAAAATTTTTCCGTAAAAGTCTAGTAGACCAACATACCATAAAAATTTCTTCATCCTCGGTGCCACGGTTCAGGTAGTTATTTAGGAAAAACTGCATTTTTTTGGGTTTGGGGGGGCCCAGCGCAGGGGGGGAGTGGCCCCCGGGGACCAAACGAAATTTTTCCTTAGAAGTCTAGTGGGGCTACATGCCCACCAAATTTCATGTTCCCCGGTGCTTCGGTGTCCCTGGTATCGTTGACGAAAAATTTACGGGGGCCCCAGAGCGGCTGGGGGAGTGGCCACCGGGGACCAAACGAAATTTTTCCGTAAAAGTCTAGTAGACCAACATACCATAAAAATTTCTTCATCCTCGGTGCCACGGTTCAGGTAGTTATTTAGGAAAAACTGCATTTTTTTGGGTTTGGGGGGGCCCAGCGCAGGGGGGGAGTGGCCCCCGGGGACCAAACGAAATTTTTCCTTAGAAGTCTAGTGGGGCTACATGCCCACCAAATTTCATGTTCCCCGGTGCTTCGGTGTCCCTGGTATCGTTGACGAAAAATGTACGGGGGCCCCAGAGCGGCTGGGGGAGTGGCCACCGGGGACCAAACGAAATTTTTCCGTAAAAGTCTAGTAGACCAACATACCATAAAAATTTCTTCATCCTCGGTGCCACGGTTCAGGTAGTTATTTAGGAAAAACTGCATTTTTTTGGGTTTGGGGGGGCCCAGCGCGGGGGGGGAGTGGCCCCCAGGGACCAAACGAAATTTTTCCTTAGAAGTCTAGTGGGGCTACATGCCCACCAAATTTCATGTTCCCCGGTGCTTCGGTGTCCCTGGTATCGTTGACGAAAAATTTACGGGGGCCCCAGCGCGGGGGGTGAGTGGCCCCCGGGGACCAAACGAAATTTTTCTGTAAAAGTCTAGTAGACCAACATACCATAAAAATTTCTTCATCCTCGGTGCCACGGTTCAGGTAGTTATTTAGGAAAAACTGCATTTTTTGGGTTTGGGGGGGCCCAGCGCGGGGGGGGAGTGGCCCCCGGGGACCAAACGAAATTTTTCCGTAGAAGTCTAGTGGGGCTACATGCCCACCAAATTTCATGTTCCCCGGTGTTTCGGTGTCCCTGGTATCGTTGACGAAAAATTTACGGGGGCCCCAGCGCGGGGGGGGGAAGTGGCCCCCGGGGACCAAACGAAATTTTTCCGTAAAAGTCTAGTAGACCAACATACCATAAAAATTTCTTCATCCTCGGTGCCACGGTTCAGGTAGTTATTTAGGAAAAACTGCATTTTTTGGGGTTTGGGGGGCCCAGCGCGGGGGGGGAGTGGCCCCCGGGGACCAAACGAAATTTTTCCTTAGAAGTCTAGTGGGGCTACATGCCCACCGAATTTCATGTTCCCCGGTGCTTCGGTGTCCCTGGTATCGTTGACGAAAAATTCAGTAAGGTGACGGGAAAAAAAAAAAAAAAAAACTTTGACAATCCCTATATGACCGCTTTCGCTAGCTACGCTAGCGGCGGTCATAATTATACATTTAAATTCATTGCTGGGATAGGTTCCAGCATCTTTGCAACCCTACATAGGACAAGATTGTATTATTAAAATATATAATGTAACAAACAAACGAGTGAGTGAGTGAGCGCCTGCCCTGTTGAATAAGCAGAATAAAATCCTTAGTGTTGAACCCTTTGATGGTTCATGTGGTGCCATCAGATTATAAGTATTATCATGATGCTATTTTCCTGTGGGACCAGAGTATTTATTCACTTGGCATTTATGGCATTATGATGTCCAACTATGTGCACTGGCATTAAAATGAACGGGAGAGCTAATATCTTTCTCTAGGTAACCTCTTTGACAATATAGGGCGTATTTACACCCAGTCACTTCATGCGTTTTCTCTGATCTGATTGCTATCCAGTCGTGAAAATACCAGGTGTAATGCCTCCGAAATGCTTTCAAGACGGATTTAAATCTGATCACTCAAACCACTTCAGGAGGTGGTCTGAGAGGCATTCCAGACGAAACTGGACAAGTGTAAATGCATCTGGTTTTTGAAATCACTTTTTTACATTTTACTCCTCCCAAAATTGTAAAAAAATAGAAGTGTGAGAGCGTATTATAGGCTATTTGACATGCTATAGCCTGATATGGAGCACTACTGCAACACTCATCGCCGCAGATGAGTAGCTAAGTATCTCTTTAGCAAGCCGTGCAAACTGCTGGAAATGAAATTGAAAGTTCGGCGTCACATCCTGAAGCTCAACACACAATCATCTTCATTAAAAGCAGTGAGACTAAATTATCTTACCAGTGCTGATGCCGCTCTCTCTCCTATTGTGGTCTTTGACCTTGAAATTAGCTCATAATCAATAAAATGCAGCTCATATGTTGCTTTCGTTGACATGAACTCCGTTAAATTTGCATATAGCAAGGGAATTGAAGATCAGATTTATATTCATTTTACGGAGACAGATTTAAGTGGCCACGTGTAAATGGAACTGTTTTAACAAATCTGATAGCTATCTGATCAGTAGAAACGCATGAAGTGACCAGGTGTAAACAGGCCCATATAAATGAACACAATCAGTGGATTGCATTTTTAACATTTATCTAAACTTGGAGATACATTTTTTTTTTCACCCTGATGTACTCACATATAAATAAACATACACAGTCTGTCTAGGACTACGAAGAGGAGACACAAGGTTATGGCATTTCATTCTCCGAAGACTCATACATAAACACACCCTTAAGCTATGGATAACAACAATACACTAAGCTCTCCTTTCTCTCCCTCTCTCTGTCTCTCAGCTTGGAAGAAAGTGCCGTTTAGCCCAAACCTTAGTGAAAGGTATAAATTCCCCTTGTGACAAACTGCCCCCCTCCCATCTTCAAAACTGCTCAATTATTAATAGATAAACACAGAGCAAGTCGTTTCTTATGGGTTGTCGGCAGACATATTGCAGGCGGGGATCTCTCAGGCCCTGAAAACACAGACTGGAGCTGACAGTGTAAAGGCAGAGGAACGGTTTAAGGTCAAACACACTCACAGCTCCTGAGAGAGGGGGAGACGGGGGGAGAGCGGAGAAATGTCAGGAGGGGATGAGCGGGGAAAGGGAAAGAGAGACAGCAAGATGCCGTGTATTCATCATTCGCCTGAGTTGAAGGTGGATGTTTGTGTGTGCGTGTGCGTGTTTGTTTAAATTTGGGGATGACTGCAATACTGCTGGAATTTGGTAAAAGGAAGTTTGTTATGAATCCTGATGTAAAGTACTGTATGCATGCAATGTGCTCTAGTGAGTCGAAATGAATAATATTTACTGTACAGTGTAGACTATATACAGTAGAGTAGAAGCTAGAGAGGCGAAAGAAAACATGAAAGAAAAGAAACAAGGTTTTGTAAAACATTTAAAAACAACAAATCAAATTTGTAGTCATTTCTTGTCTAATTTATAATATTAGTCAACGTTTTTTTAAACAAAAGCCGTTTTAGTTGCCGCTACCCCATTCTTCAATAACAGTCTCTTTGCAATGTCAGGCTTACATTGTGACAAGTTCACAAAACAGTTCACCTGGATTGTGCCACACACAAAGTTAAAGGATTATTTCACCCAAAAATGAAAATGCTGTCATTAATTACTCACCCTCATGTTGTTTCAAACTCGAAAGACATTTGTTCATCTTTGAAACACAAATTAAGTTCTTTTTAATGAAATCTGAGCGCTTTCTGTCCCTCCATTGACAGCCTACGCAACTACCATTTGCAAGCCCCAGAAAGGTTTTAAAGACATATGTGACTCCAGTGGTTTAACTTCAAATTAATGAAGCATGTGCCGAAGTGTGACATGTGCGACAAACAGCCAATCACATGGAACACGGAGAGCATAAGTTTGATTCACTTCTCGAGAGAGAGAGAGAGACATCACAATTCAATTCTCTTCTGAAGATTTAGAGATCATTTTGAAAATTATCATGAAATTAAAAGCTTTTACAAGGCAGAAATAAACTTCTGCTGAAGCGAAAGTTTAGGCAGCTGAGAGAAAATATCTGACTATATCAATGCATGATGCTGTGAATCAAAGAAATTTGCCAACATCTACAAAGAGCTCAAATGAATACACATTGTTTAAAAGCATTATATGAATGCATATATTATATTTATAAGTTTAATAGTACCTGTCAATTAATATAATAAGACTATTATATGAATTAAAAGTAATTATAATTACTTGCTAAAAAACAATCCACCTTCTTGAGCCCAGGGCTGGACTGGGACAAAAAATTGGCCCTGGCATTTTGGCCCATACTGGTCCACTACATATGATCATAAACACCACCCATCTTTGCACGCCATTGAATATGTATACAACTCCTTTTCCTTAAAGGAGAACTTGGCAACTTTTTTAACTTAATAAAACTGTCTAGAATTCATTTGGATGGTTAAACAACCTGTTCTGGTGATATTGGTGACTTTCCCCGCTCACCCCAGCGTTCCCAGGCGGAAAACCAACCTTGCAACTTGGGGACTACCGTCCCGGCAAGATAGAAATTGGAAGTCTCGTGAGAAGCGAGAACGAGAACGAGCGCAAAACCCGAATTGCTTTACGGCAATTCGACATAAACACACACGCATGTATGATGTATTACCAGATTACCCACCTCGGTAGACATAGCTCCACACGATACAGTTGGCTTGCTCCGATCAAAACAAACGCACATGAGCAGCGGTAGAGAGGGGGAGGAGGCCGCCGCAAGTGAGTTTTTTTACGACCGAATTGTGAAATATACGCCCCCCCCACAGCTGTAGGGGGAGCTCGTGGGGAAAACATGCGACAACAAAAGGAAAAATCAGCGAAGAAGTGACTAGAGTTCGCTATAGTTGCCGAGTTCTCCTTTAAAACCACTAATGCCATGTAATGAGTGAGTAGGAACGAACGAGCGAGAGTTAACAGATGAAATAACAAAAGAAATTGTAATTTATTAAAACAATTGAACTATACTCCAGAGTGATGAAACCTAAAACAAGCTATAAGCTGCTCTGGCATAGCAATACCAGTGTTTCTCACAGGATTTTTAGTAAAACTGTGGTGGGTGGACCACGGGTCCTCTAGGGGGGTTGGGGGGCATGCCCACCCGGGAGAATATTTTGTGCATTTTAATGTTAAATTCATCAATCTGGTGCACTTTGAGAGTTCAAAATTAAAAGCTCTAACCCATATTCAGTGTGCAAATTGAACAAAGAAAAACTCAATCCTCTTTTAGTTAGTGTCTGTCTACATTACACTAATAATAGTTATAATATTAATCCCATGGCAGCAATAGCCATATATTGTAAAACAAATGCACTGAGAAATAAAGGAAACTTTCATAATTAGTTTTGTACTAATTTCTATACTTGAAAGTGATAAACACATGATCTTTTATTTTGACAGAAACTGCATCAAGCTTTTATTTTGGCGAAACAAAATCAAAATTGATTTTGGTTTACAAACGCGTCTCATTACAATTCTAGTAAAATTCGGTAATCGTTTAGGCGGTAGGTAGCCTAAGGCTGCTGCAGCGCTGCCTGTCACGTTAAGGGATTTTTTTTTAGACTGATTTCCTTTTTTATCTTTTGCGCAAAGAAGATGCAAAAGATAACTCACACACTGTTTCATGCGCACGAAAACTAATCGAGTTATTTTTAATAGCAGTGAGATTATACAGTGGCAGCACTGATCTGATGTATATAAATGTCATTTATAGATCAGTGAGTGGTGGCCTATTACAGCTGCAATTTCTTAAAGGTGAACTAAGTAACTTTTTTTACCTTAACTGAACAGCTTCGGAGTCATTGGAATGGTTATATTACTTATTTCGGGTTGAATGGTGGTCGTTTCGCACCCCCCTGGTGCCCGTGAGCGGAAAATACGCACTTGCAACTCTGAGCCGGCGGGCCGCCGGCCGCCGCGTCACGAAGTATCGCGTGATATCAGGTCTCGCGATGTAAACAATTGCTTTACGGCCAAAAGAAATCTGCTAAAATGCTGTCATTATTGCACTCCCTCACGCTGTTCGAACCCGAATGAAGAAGACGTTTTAAAGAATGTCCCATCTGCTTTGATGTCGTTGATCTACTAGCCTCTGGTGTCTGAGAATTGCCAACGAGTTTTTACAACAGTGTTGTCAAATATCTATTCCGAAGCTGTGGGGGGAGCTCTAGAGAGAAATCTGCGAGCAAAAAGCGAGAATACAGCGATGAAATCCCGAAACTACTGAGCCCCGCTTTAAATTTGAAACAAAACAATGCAGTACGTGTATCATTAAATGTCCGAATAATTCATTTATTTTCACACATTTGGTGGCCTCTGCCTCAAGTGGGGGAGACCAAGGATGGTTGTAACACGGGTCAGTTGTAACAATTCCAATCTGTCCAATCAGGAACTAGTTACAAATTACCTGATTCACTTCACACATGCTCAGTTTAGTTCTTATTCCACATGTGATAAAGTAGAGCCCTGTGGCAGACACAGCACATGTTAGAGTGAAAAAAACTATTTTGAGGTAAGAAAGTTACTTTTTTTACTTTTTTTGTTTTTGTTATGGGAATTTCTGCTTTGTAGTTAAACTCATCAAACTTTTATTATGTTTATTGTGTGTCTGTGTAGATATTTTCAATGCAAGTTGTTAGTGCTAATGTTTTGCCTGTTAGTTCATGGCTACATGACTCTGGGTTAGTTGTAACAACATAGCCAATACTATAGACTGACAGTAACAACCGTGCTTACACAAATAGTATGTTCAAGTGTTCAAGTTCAATTTATTATGGTCAATTACTATGACAGAGTAACAACAGAGTCACACACACACACACACACACACACGCACGCACGCACGCACGCACGCACGCACACACACACACACAATATTCAAGTGTTCAATTTTATTATGGCCAATACTAACACTGGCAGTAACAAACATGCTAAAAAACAAACAATGTTTGTGTTCAAGTTCAATTTATAATGGTCAATTACTATGACTGAGAGTGACAAACACACTGAGACACAGAGTGACACACACACATCAGTTATATTGAAGAGTGACACACACACACATCAGTTATATTGAAAAGTCAGTGTTGAATAAAACCTTTCAAAATATTTTTTTGTGTCAAAATCCTTATTTCATTATGTTACATATCACCCCGGTGGATATCATAATGTTACATCTCACCCCAGGGTATGTTACAACTAACCCAGACTATGGGGTGAATTGTAACATTTCACTCCTCGTGTTTGAAACTAAACCATGCATTTTCTGTTTGTGTTGCAAAGATAATAGTTATGTCATTTAATAGCAGACACTTGTAACTAGTTTGGATCACATTTTGAACACACTGACTTCAAAGTACTACAAGATATAGACAGAAAGGTCAAAATTGTTACAACCATCCCCGGTCTCCCTGCTTGTCATTTTTTTTTTTCTCTCAACTTCTCGGCCCCTCCTTTACGTTTAGAGATTTTGTTGACTATCGTTGCACATCATCACATCAGTAGGCTAATCGCTGCAGTTGTAAAGCGGCCTCTTTACAAGACTATAACTTGATTCTGATTGGCCAATGCTCAGTGAACATGTCACATGTGCTCATCAACGTTGAACCTACCTGTCAGTCTCGCAGCTCGCATCAGCTTCATGCGGCCAATGAGAGAGACACATAAGCCTGGAATTGGACTACAACAATATACTTACGAATATATTGACGATTAATAATGATTTAAAAACAAAATACATAACAGACCGCGGCCCACCGGGAATCTCCCGGTAGTCCCGATGGCCAGTGCATGCCTGCTTGAGCCCGAAAAACCAGAGTTAACTCAAACTAATCTTGAACTTACCTAGCAACTGAAACCAAATTTGTGCAACAGGCCACAGGTCTTTTATCAATGGAAAGGCTATCCAAAGCCAGAAAAGGTAATGTTTGGCAGACTTAGATGCCTAATTTCCTGGTGTTTAGGAATAATATTATCTTCTTAATTATTACTTTACTGTGACTGGGCATGTTGCTGAATACACAAACAGGCATTAAAGGGGTCCTATTATGCCCTTTTACGAAGTCTTGATTTTGGGGTGTACTGGAATATGTTTTCATGCTTGATTGTTCAAAAACCGCATTATAGCTCCTCTCTACCCAGTCAGCTTGTGTCGTTTTTTGATGATGCACCTCCTTCTGAAATACAAAATGTCCAGTGATTGGTTAGCTGGCCCAAGTGTGCTGTGATTGGCAGCGCCTAACATGTGTTTGGGAAATGTCACACCCTTTCATAACCGTGAGGCACAAGCTCTAGGCTAGGCCTACTAGTACTCAGGTGTAAATATTACCAATGGAATCAATTTCAAACCATTTCGAGCCCAATTCAGACGCTGACAACATTAACGAACAAGAGTATTGTGCAGAACAGATTTCAAGCACAGACTTTGCAAGCACGAATTTCACAAGACGTTTCAGATTGGTAGCCTATGCTTTTTTTATTTTTATTTTTTATATTTTATTATAGATACGATGTTAATCATATTTGTCCGGAAAACTATGGTAATACATATGGATAATTTTCCTAAGGGGCGGTGAACAGTCTTACAAAAGCAAGAGCTCACAAAAGCTAAAGTAAACACTACATCAATACTGTAATGTTAGCAGGCTAGCTGAGGCAAAGTACCCTTTAATTACATCATAGCTGTCATAGCTAGAGGTCGACCAATTCATCGGTCTTGCCGATATCCATACCGATAGTTTTTCCGGGTTGCATCCTTTGCTGGAGCGGCTGAGAAGAGTGCGCTGTCATTACACAGTGGCCCTCATTTATCATTCTTGCGTAGAAACGGGCGTATATATTGGCGTAAGATTATGCTTACACTCCTCTCATCGCCTGATTTATGAAGCTGTGCGTACCTTTGAAATCCAGGTGTACGCAATACCTGCCCTTGATAAATGCCGCGGCTGAAAACGATCGTCATTAGAATAACACGCCCCTATATATTCAAGTCTCCGCTCCCCCCACGCCCTCATTTTACGCCATGGACACACGGAAGACGGCAAAGAAGAGAAACTTCTTTGAGAAAGAGAAAGCGAAACCAGGGAAGTGGAAAGAAACAAAATTGATTTCTAGATTTTTATTATTAATGACGCTTATTGTTATTTAGAAGAAGAATGTCGTTATTATTATTTGTATTATTATTATTATTATTATTTAAAAGAAGAAGAATGTCATTTTTATTATTTTGTCAATCTGAATTTTTTTTTTTTTGGTCATTGAAAGCCTTTCATTACTAAACCCAGTCCGTGCACATCTGCCGGGCCTAACCCTGGCCTAACCATCGTTTCAAAGAATAGTACAACGGCGAGCGCGTCGAGTATAAACGCCTCGTCCGTTTGGGGAGGTGTGCGCGCAGTCTGCGGAGACTCGCGCTGCGGAGCCAGGCGAAAGTATAAACAAGGCTTGAAACGTCAGGTAAAGCGCACAGGCTCGCAACTTAAGGAATACATATGCCTACAAATCAAATGCTTTGGTAAAATCACACAAATTAAACATTGAAGTCCATGTTGCACAAAAATAAACACTGAAGTTTATAATTACTATGTTGTTGTTTTTTTTACAGTGGGTCATAATATATCATATCTTTTAGTTTCGTAGTAAACAACAACAGTGTGAAGATATGCAAACTGCATGAAATGGGATTCATAAATAGGCATAACCACAAACAAATATAAACAAAGTTGCATACGGAAAAGTAACACCCTCAAACAAGCAGGTCCTCTAAAAACTATTTACATGTTACCAGAGGCATTTCTAGCCTTTCTTTTCAGTACTGAGCACAGGCCTATTATAAAGATGTTGTTGTTTAGCTCCCTCAAAACAGCACCACAGCATAAGTCCTGAAAAGTGAAGCCAAAACGTTTCAATCGTCCCCAGGTGGCTAGATGCAGTATAGCTCATAAACCTGCACTCTCCATGTAATCTAATGCGACGTGAGAACAATTAAATTACACTTCAAATATTTTTTTTACAAAGATGGTTTCTGTCATTTTAGCTCGTTTTTATCACGCTGATGTTAGTTCAAGTGTTCGTTTTTTAAATAAGTTTGGTTTTAGTTATTACATAGACTCGGGTGCCGAATCTGCACAAGATGTCAGCGCCATATTGGGACATTGGCTGCTTCACTTTTCTACCATAGAGAGGTGCCGGTATGACCAAAGGTGCCGGTATGATTTGTTGGCCAAAACGGTGAAGCGAGTTAGCATTTTAGCACTTCCAGTTCCATCGTCCTGAAGTCAATGTTTTTTTTTTTTTAATGGGGTTTTGGTTAAATGGCTGAAATAAGGACTGTGGTGAAAACAAACTCAAGACACTTTCATGTTTTATTCTACAACATAAAATACATGAATATTACCCCACTTGGGATTTTTTTAGAAGCTTTTACGTGTCTTGAAAAAGAAAGAAAAAAACGTGTCTTGCTAACCAGTGGCTAAATGGGACTACAGAGGCTGCCGAAAAAGTAAACTCAGTCCGCTTTTACACCAGCGTTATGCTTATAATTGTGCTCTTACAAACTATTCTAACTCAAATATTCTGGGAAGATGTTTTTAGATAAAAACTGAAATAGTTGTCAGAAGCTTAGATGGAGACGTTGAAGTCTAGCGTCCGTGGTGTAGTTCGTTTAGCCTATAGGCCTTTAGCTTTTTACTTCTTGCGACTGCATTTAGGCTTCGAAAGTCGTAAAAGTTGTGTTCGTCTGTGATAATTATATTGGTGGTCAAAACTAGGGGTGTGCACAAATATTCGATCTGTAATTATTATTCGAAAAATAAAATACTAGCCTTTTCGAATTTTACTACGTTGCTTTGCTGGCCGTAAATGCATAGCCTGGATGCCAGCCGAACTTAGCCCCGCCCACAAAATTTTTAGGTCGGGAAGTTCGGTCTGGACTCGTTCCGTTGAGGAGCTTATGCCCGAACAAAAATTGTTCGGACCAATCAAATTGTCCGGGCGGGCTTTATACGATGATGGACAGATGAGCAACGGTAACGTAATCATCCACGTCATCAACGAGCGCTTGGGTTGAATTCAAATGACTGCCGCTGAAGAATTGAGATTTCACGAGTTTCACGCTTACAAATCGCTCGGTATTCGGCCCGAACCCAAAGTACTCCCCCATATTCCTGGCTGTGGAAGAACAAGCCAAGAGTGAGTGGAGGGATGCTGAAAACTGTCAAGGAATGTTAGGTGAGTTGACAGAGTGAATAAATTATGTTTCCTCTCATGCTGATAGTGTAGACCGTAGACGGTTGATTGGATTGATTATTTGAATGTGCTCCTCCTGAACTTTGTTTATAAAACATCATGTGTAGATTCCGCCATCGCGTCTGTTATAGAAGATATCGACAGCGCATTAATTTTAAAAGAGGAACAGAGAACCGCGATCGGAAACATGAATGAAAAACATACGTCACTTACTCCGTTGCTCTGATTGGTTGTAGGTCTATCCAATTGAGTGCAGAGGCATTTTTTTTTCCTGGTTCGGTTGAAACACGCCCCATAATGAAAGCTCAATGGAGCAGTATCAGACTCACATTCTGACTAGAATCTGAGTATGACGACGTCAGGCTAGTAAATGCAGTGAATCCATGATAAATCCACATTCTCGGCCATATTAGACATTCTCTGATAAATCCCAAGCATTAACTCGCAGTTATAATTAAATGCACTGGGTGGCGCTGTGTGGAGCGTGTTAAGTTGTTTGTATTCGATGTTGTCGTCTCCCTCGCGAAGTTTGGAATTACTTGTAAATGACCTTACGAAATTGAATTACTTTTGATCAAATTAATTAATTAATCGGAGTTATAATATCATCACCACAATGAGAAATCGCTTGAAATCCAAACAGCAGTCGAATGAGGAAAGGCAGCTGTCCATCACTGCATTCACGACTGCAGGTAAGCGCAGCTAGCTGGATCCCGCGTGATCCGAGATGATAACTTATCTAATAGCAAAATAATTTTGAGACATATACTTCCTTTAAGTTTCGTTAAGGGAGACAGGTTTAAGAACAGTATGTGTACGTTCTGTACGATATCTGGCGCAGTCTGCTTTATTAGTTATTATTTTTTTCCTTTCGCGCTGCTTGAGCTTAAATGTTTTTGTTTTTTTTAAACACATAGGCCTAACGTACTGTTTAATGTTTTCAACTAAAAGAAAACTTTAACATAGTGTAAGCTTGTGTATATTGCCTAATAAGCTTGTTCAGAAATGGTGACAAAAACTTAAAGAAAATTAAACTTAAAAAATAACGTATTTTCGTTAAACGTCGTTTAAATAAACAAATATTCGATTTTTATGAGCCCGGATATTCGAATGCAATATTTTAGAAAAATGCCCATCCCTAGTCAAAACGTCCAAGTATCATAAACCTTTGTTGATCACAGAGCTTGTTTTTAGCAATAATCCAAAAGCCTATGGGAAAATCCTATTGGTTTTTTGATGAGGGAACCAGCGTGATGCTACCTGCTGGTTGGCCTAAAACGTGACGTCATACCTGCACCACTCTATGAAAGAGAGTGAAGGTGCATTGTCCAAGGTGTTTTTTTTTTTTTTTTTTTTTTTTACAGTCTGGTCTTTACCTGGAGTACAGAGTTGTTCATGGGCTGCAGGAGAAGGTACTGACCTTAAAGTCCGCGTGAACCGGAAGTTGCAAACGACTTTTCTCCAGTGTTGTGACGTATTTCCCAGTGAAAAGGAATATTGAACAGAGGGCAGGGTTTTACTCTAGCGCTCCTCCTCTCCATCTCTCTCATAGCAGACTAACGGTTTGAGGGGAGTGGTTAAGCGTTTCCCAACCTGTTCCCAACCCAAGCCGTCAAACCTACATCATCAGAGAAGGAAACAGTTTTTTTCTGTGTATTAACTTGCACGGATTCATTTTTCACCACAAGACTAGTAATATGCACTAACAAAGTAAATAGGGTCAATTTTGATTTCAGTTGGACTTTAATAAAGGCCTCACGGGAAAACAATAAGAAGTACTACTGTTTTAAACATACAAGTCCAAACGATTCAGTTGCCTACTTTTTTCGATTACAAATAAACCGCAAAGCGCAAACATATTCAACCATTGGCGAATTCATGGTCACCATTTTCCAAGTTGGCCGATAGTGGTGAAATCAGAACCACATACTAGCATACCACTCATACTATTTCTGTCATAGAAAGATGTTGTTAAAGTAGCAAGAGGACTATACTAAGTATTCGTTTCCGAATTCTGCATGGGTCTCTGTGGAACAAAAAAGGGGTGTTTTCAAACCGGGATAGGCATATTTAACCATCCAATCAAAAAAGTACAGAAGGCCTAAGAGGTCTTGCATTATTATTATTATTCTTTTTTTCTTTCTTGTATGCTCGTAATCTCAACTATTTTGTTATAATTTGACTGACTTCAAGCATGTTTTCCCCCTACAAATTAAACATATATCGTGTTGTCAATCAAATTGACCCACATTCATTTTTAAAAACAAGTTGAAATACACGTTAGACTATTTATTTCTTCTTGAAATTGTGACTTTTATTTTTATTTTTTACAGTCTATAGTGTGTAGTATGAATGTAATTCAGACATAATTATCATGTGACCTTCCAGCGCCAGTTTGAGGAGGGCCTAAAAAACAATGTCAGTGGTGAGAGGTTCTGTTTCAAAAAGATGCGATTCAGAAGAATGATAAGAGTCCAGACAGAGACAGCTGCACTCCCATCACAAAAGCCACCACATCTCCTCATCAGAAAAGGTGTTCAGTGTCCGTCAGGAACCTAAAGGGGGGCATTTTGGGGATAACATCCACAATCCCCAAAAGACCCCCTTTTTTTCCTCAGAGTTGGCCACCATGCTGAGGTGAAATGAGGTGAGTATCCACAACTTAAATTACATATACATTATTTTTTTTATTTTTTTTAAGGAATATTGCAGACTTGCAAAATTAAGTCCCTACATTTTTTTCTTGTTTGAGAAGCTGTTTCACTCGGTTATACATCACAATATGCAAGGAAAGACTATACTTCCATTCCATGCTGACTTTATCTTTTTTTCATCACTGGAAGGTCCAGTTATGACATTTCCAGTAAACACTATGAGATGAAATTAAACAAAAATGATGCACAGATAAATTTGTCACAATAAGATATATAACATGCATTTAGAAAAATATTCTAGGTGAATTTCAACCATTCAACTTTCATTGTTTTCTTTATGAAAACAAATGATTTTTGTTAGATAACATTTAGAAAAAATGATTTTCATAATTATATTTATAAATCCAGATCTAATTATTTATGTGCACAGGAAAACTGATGTTGTTTTTTTGTTAGATCCCACCTTATGTTTTGTTTCTGTTCTGTTTATGATACTTCTCAGTTGTTATTCCAACTCGAACGTGTGACGTCGTAATGACGAATGCCTGACTCAGAGGAATGAGCTTCCCAGGTGCACTTGAAGGCAGCAAAAGTCTAACCCTGATTCACGTACATTTCTTGTATGTACTACCTCCAGACTTAAAGGTACGGTAAGCTTTATATAATTACACATAAAATATCACTATTACCTGACAGATCACAAAAATAGTTATCTTGAGGTATCACATTTGTCTCTGTGACAGTCCTAGGTTCTATCAACAAATCTATTTTTTTTTTTTTTTTTTTTTTTTAAATCAGAAATTGTATCTGTCAATCAATGTACATGGAGTTTGTTGAAATGTTTTTGGAGAGTGGGGCTTTGGAAAGAGGAAAGATGAGTGAAGGAATGAAGTGAGGTTAAGCCCAGCAGAAATTGGTGATGTGGCTACAATTGTTTACAGCATATTAAATGTAAGAACAGCAACAGCTTGGATGTAAGGTTTCAGGAACCGCAGGACACCAAATAAATGGCATGCTCGAATGAATCTTGCCAGAATCTCACTTAACAAAAGTATGCATTAGCACTGACCATATATCGTTTAAAACATAAACTATGTTACAACCTTAGACTCATTAAAATAATATTTTTTGGTTACATTACAAAACCTATTTTAAACTTTACAACACTCTTAGCCATAGATTTTACCCTCAGCCAGGGCACAGTCTTTGAGGAGAAATCATTAGCCTCTGGGGAACATACAGTTGGACTATATTGTGTGTTTGTTATTGTGTCTGATCTCGTGTCTAGTGGTACAGGCTGTGTGGCCACAGCTGTACGAAGCTGCTCTGTATGGAGCTTCAACAACCAATCAGGGCATGACGTAACCCAGGCATTATAATGACCATGTGCAAATCACACAGACTAGCCATGAGGTCATGTCTCAATGCTCTCTCTGTCTCACTCTCTCTTTCCCTCTCTTGAATGAATCCTTTCAATAAAAATGTGGTGAGGAAAACATGGTGAATAAAATAGATCAGCCTACAGTCTTCCTGGTGTGAGCAGAGAGAAGCGCAGACTCACTGCTTCACTGAAAACCAGCCTCTGCTCGTCTCTGGCTGTTCAGCTGCTCCAGGAGTGACTGTGACTCTTCTGCTAATTGCATCTGTGCTAAATTTAGCACATGCGACGAGGAATCCTTTTGATTGGGGGAGTAAAAATCTTAAAAACATACCCTGCCTGCCAGGAAAATCTAGCAGCCCCTCTATCGGTTTCTCTTTATCACTCTCTCTCCCTCTCTTTCTGTTTCTCTCTCTCCATCTGCCAATCACCTGGGAATAAATGTAGTATTTCATGTGTCAGACTTGTCAATCAAAAGGAGTTGTGGGAAGTTATTTAGTGATGGCAGAGTCTATTCTCTTTAGCAGCAGTAATCTCTCTCTTTATAAGGTTGTTTATTAGCCTATCAGCATGGGTTGTACCTCTCCTCCTGTCAGTCAAAGTCTGCATACTAGCACAAATTAATCAATTTTGAAGCAGTTCGCTGCTTGCCTTTTATTAGCCTCTGCAAAACTCTCCAATTTGACCACACTTAAACGCATAACTCGGGTCTTTAGTGACCCGGGACGTCATTCACTACCCTCCCATCATTCATTTTTAAAGTTAGACATCAACCTTCTTAGTATTCCTCAATCAATTCATTATAATCAATGCAATAAGAAAAAAATAAAGTTATAAAAGAATGCCGGTTTTCCCATTCATGTTTTGTAAAAATTACAAACTGTGTAACAGTGTAAAACGTTTCGGTTACTAACGTAACCTCTGTTCTCTCTAGAAGAGGGAACGAGTATTGCGTAGTTACTACGCTACGGGAAAGCCTTTCTTTCTCGAGATACTGAAGCCAAAAATTATCCTTAATTTTTATAATCTTGTCAACGCAGTGCGGCAGCCTGCAGACCTAGGGCAGGCTTACTAGCGTGCCCATTGGCTGCCCTGCGGCAACTGCAGCAGCCTACCGCTGAGCCCTTGGCGTGACGTCACGACCAATGAGCGCGCTTGGCGCGCTTAATGCGTCACAGCCCGCGAAAAGGGGTGTGGCTTAGCGTATAAAAGCGGGGCTCGGAGGCTGCTTCTCTGATTTCTGTCGCATGAAGCGAATGAGCTCGTGGCGCGAGCACGGCGGGCTACGCAATACTCGTTCCCTCTTCTAGAGAGAACAGAGGTTACGTTAGTAACCGAAACGTTCTCTTACGAGAGGTTCTCTCGTATTGCGTAGTTACTACGCTACGGGAACACCCTTGTCAACGCCGTGTGCGCCCAGCATCCACTGAATGAGTCCCAGGGAGAGCCCGGGGAACGTGATAGCAGAGAGCCGGGCGGCCCACAGAGGGCTAGCGCCGTACATAAGCACACACTAGGGGGTTAGGAGCGGCACGGCCGGTCCGAACTGACAATTCCCTGTATAGTGCAGCTCAACCAGTAGAGCTAAATCACACAACGTAGCCCGCGCACAGATAGTGGGCTGGCATACGCGAGACTTAGACTGATAACACTTTCGCCTGCAAGGCGGGAACATCCAGGTTGTAAAACCTAACAAATGTGGAGGGGGGAGGCCCAGCCTGCCGCTGCACAAATGTCATGAATGGGAATCCCGCTGGACCACGCCCACGACGAGGCCATGCCTCTGGTGGAGTGAGCTTGAATGCCCAATGGGCACTGCAGGTCTTTAGACGCATAAGCAGCAGCAATAGCGTCCACTATCCATCTGGACAGGCTGTGTTTCGAGGCGGCGAGACCCTTGGTGCGCCCGCCAAACGAAACAAAGAGCTGTTCCACCACTCGTTTGACTGAAGACAGTGCTATCAGAAAAACGGTTTTGAGCGTGAGGTATTTCATATCCACAGTTTCCAAGGGTTCGAAGGGATGCGCTTTCAGGGCCTCCAAGACCAGTGAAAGATCCCACATAGGAACCGAGGGGGGTCGCGGGGGGTTCATCCTCCTGGCTCCTCTAAGGAAGCGGATGACGAACTCGTTCCTTCCTAATGCGCGGCCCAGCTCTGAACAGAGAGCGCTGAAATGGCCGTGACATAGACTTTGAGCGTGGAGGGGGACCTGCCCGCGTCCAGTAACTCTTGAAGGAAACACAGTACTCGCGATACCCCACATGTCTGTGGATCGAGCCCCTTAGCAGTGCACCATCTGTTAAACACTGACCATTTCGACATGTAGAGCCGCCTCGTAGAGGGGGCTCTAGATTGTATGATCGTGTTCATGACCCCGTCTGGCAGATCAGCGTGTAATCGTTGAGGCTCCACGCATGCAGAGACAGCGGTCTGGATGGGGATGCCATATCGAGCCGCGGGCTTGAGAGAGAAGGTCTCTCTTCACCGGTATCGGCCAGGGGGCTGAGTCTGCCAGCTGTATTAGATCCGGGAACCAAGCTTGGTTCTCCCAGTATGGGGCTAAGAGGAGCACTGTGTGGCGCGCTTCCCTGATTCTCTTGATGACCTGAGGCAGCAGAGAGACCGGGGGAAAAGCATCCAGCGGGCCGCTGGGCCAGGTCTGGGCCAGCGCGTCCTCGTTCTTCGAGAAGAACTCTGGGCAATGAGCGTTGTCTTTTGACGCAAAAAGGTCGACTTTCGCTTTGCCGAAACGGCGCCACAGTGACTGGACTGTTTGGGGGTGTAGAGACCACTCCCCAGGGGGAACGTTGTCCCTGGACAGTCTGTCGGGGCCCTCGTTCAGGTGGCCAGGCACATGCGCGGCTCTCAGCGAGCGCAGAGTGCTGAGCCCACATGAGGAGGCGTTCCGCCAGGGTGCAGAGCGTCTTTGATCTGACACCGCCCTGGCGATTCACATAGGCCACTACCGATGTATTGTCCGTGCGGACTAGAACATGGTGACCGTGGAGGAATGGGAGGAAGTGTTTGAGCGCTTTCTCGACCGCGAGCATCTCTAGACAGTTTATGTGTAGGAGATTCTCCTGGTCTGACCAGCGGCCATAGACCGGTCTGCCTTCGAAGAGCGCTCCCCAACCTAGGTTGGAAGCGTCTGTTGAGACAACTTTCCGGTGTGAAATCACTCCCATAGTCACTCCTGTGTGATACCATTCGGCTGCCAGCCAGGGCTGCAGGGCTGAAATGCAGCTCTGATTCACTTTGACTCGCAAGCCGCCGGCCGCCCAGGCTCGGTGGGGCACGCGCGCTTTCAGCCAGCGTTGAAGCGGGCGCATGCGCAGTAAGCCCAGCTGGAGCGCTGCTGCAGCTGAGGCAATATGCCCCAGGATACGCTGGAATGTCCTCAGCGGAACCCGGCTGCCTATTTGGAGGGATGCGGCGAGGAGGCGGATGCGGCGCGCGCGCTGCTCCGACAGTCTGGCCGTCATAGCCACCGAGTCCAGTTCTATTCCAAGAAGGAAATTGACTGACGGGGCGATAGCGAGCTCTTGGTCCAGTGACCGAGAGACCCAGATCCTCCAGATGGCTGAGAAGCGCTGTTCTGTGAGACACAAGTTCCGTCTCTGACAGCGCTAGAATAAGCCAATCGTCCAGATAATTCAGTATTCGCATTCCCTGTTTTCTCAGGGGAGCGAGAGCCGTGTCCATGCATTTCGTAATGTACGGGGTGCCAAAGACAGGCCGAAGGGCAGGATTGTGTACTGATATACTCGACCGTTGAAGGCGAATCTCAAGAATGGCCTGTGACGGGGAGTTATCTGGATCTGAAAATATGCGTCTTTTAGATCGAGAGAGATAAACCAGTCTCCTGGGCGAATCTGCGCGAGGATTTTTCTGGTTGTGATCATTTTGAACGGCCGTCTCATGAGGGCTTTGTTCAGATGTCTCAGATCTAAAATAGGTCTTAACGCTCCGTCCTTCTTGGGTACGAGGAAGTAGCGGCTGTAAAAGCTCGACTCGCTCAGAGAAGGATGAACCTGTTCTATAGCCCTTTTGCGCAGCAGCTTCGCTATTTCAGCTTGAAGCAGGTGCGCAGCTTCTGAACTCACTTTCGTCTCCGTCTGTGCTAGAAAGCGCGGAGGGCGACGAGCGAATTGAAGCGAATAGCCGTGTTTTATAGTACTCAGCACCCATTCTGACGCGCCCTGAATAGCTTCCCATGCTTCCGCATGCATAGCTAGGGGTCGAATGGTCTCTGGGTTCAGATCGCCGCGCTGCGCGGGATTGGGGAACCTGTATCAGAGAGGATGGAGCGGCGTGCGCGCCGCTGGTGCTCGAACACGGGGGCTGGTAAACAGTATTGGCCGGCTGTACAGCGTTCGGTAGCTCGGTCCCAGAGGATGGAGCGCGATTTGCTGACAAACACCCCTGGCGCGAAAGCGGCGTGGGGATTGTAATGTCTAAAAGTGAGTGCGCGTGCACGTGAGCGGGCGCAGAGTTTACACTTATGACACGGCCAGTGTTTGGGAGCTTAGAGGGTGTGCGACCCGAGGTAACTGAATGGCAGAGCGAGCAGCGGGTAGGTGTGAGCACAAAGTTGTGGGCACATTTACTACACTTAGTACTCGAGCGGCTTGTGTCCGCTTTATGAGAGAGCGCTCTATGCGCGTTACCATGGGGACCATGTTTGTGTGAAGCAGTGAGCACATGGGAGTGGGCACATTTTCTACACTTATGACACCTTCGGCCAGAGCCGGAATGTTTGTGAGCTTTAGAGGATCTGCAACCCGGGGTAACTGTGTGATAGAGCGGGCAGCAGCTAGGTGTGAGCACAGAGTTGTGGGCACATTTACTACACTTAGTACTCAAGCGGCATGTGTCCGCTTTATGAGAGTGCGCTCTGTGAGCGTTACCGGGGAGACCGTGTTTTGTGTGTAGCAGTGAGCACATGGGAGTGGGCACATTTTCTACACTTGTAACACCATCGGCGTTATAGAGCAAATGCTTTGATGGCTCATATGTTTAGACGCTCATAAATACTCAAGCACCATCCTGTGAGATGCGGGTTCGCTTTCTGTATGTAAGAAAGCTGGCCGCGAGCTCGGAGAAGCCAGCAGAAAAAAATATTTTTCTGCCGCCAGAGCCGGATTTGAACACGGTTCTCCAGTGCAGAAGCGTAATATTCTGCCACTGAGCCACAGGGGCACACATGAGCTTCCAGTTGGTGCGAGCATATGACCGAGCGTCGTGTTTCGGCGTTTGTTTGCAGGCGCGCGTGTATTAAAACAGGCCCGTTTACTGCAGCATTAGTATTTCCAGCCGCCTGAACTTAGAGGGGACTGAGAAATATTTAACCCGTGAGATGCGGGTTTGCTTTCTGTATGTAAGAAAGCTGGCCGCGAGCTCGGAGAAGCAAGCAGAAAAAAAGTTTTTCTGCTGCCAGAGCCGGATTCGAACACGGGTCTCTGGTGCGGAAGCCTAATGTTCTGCCACTGAGCCACAGGGGCACACATGAGTTTCCGGTCAGTGCGAGCATATGACCGAGCGTCGTGTTTCGTTTCGGCGTTTGTTTGCAGGCGCGCGTGTATTAAGACAGGCCCGTTTACTGCAGTATTAGTATTTCCAGCCGCCTGAACTTAGAGGGGACTGAGAAATATGTATCCCGTGAGATGCGGGTTTGCTTTCTGTATGTAAGAAAGCTGGCCGCGAACTCGGAGAAGCAAGCAGAAAAAAAGTTTTTCTGCTGCCAGAGCCGGATTCGAACACGGATCTCTGGTGCGGAAGCCTAATGTTCTGCCACTGAGCCACAGGGGCACACATGAGCTTCCAGTCAGTGCGAGCATATGACCGAGCGTTTGTTTGCAGGCGCGCGTGTATTAAAACAGGCTCGTTTACTGCAGTATTAGTATTTCCAGCCGCCTGAACTTAGAGGGGACTGAGAAATATGCGAGGATTGGAGGAAGTCCGGCCTAAGCGGGACGAAATCACTCTCTCTTCCTCCTTTCGCCGGTGCTCGTGACGTCCGCTCTGATATCCCTTGAGAACGGCGCAGTTGCGCGGCTCGAACAAAGGGAGAGAGAGCGGGAAGATGTCATTATGTGCTGTGACATCGTTTGTTTGCAGGCGTGCGTGTATAACAACAGGCTCGTTTACTGCAATATAGATATTTCTAGTCGCCTGAGCTAGGAGGGGACTGAGAAATGTGTGAGAAACGGAGGTGGCCGGAGAGTGACGCGCGCGACCGAGGCGCGGGGTAGCTTTCTTATAACGTAAAGGAAGCCAGCCCGTGACCGTCTACTTCTGACATCCCTTGTGAGCGGCGCCTTGCGCGGCTCGAACAGAGGGGGAGAGGGCGTGCGTCATCCGGGGGGGGGGGGGGTAGCTTCCTTGTAACGTAAAGGAAGCTATAGCCCGTGACCGTCCGTTCTGACATCCCTTGTGAGCGGCGCCGTTTGCGCGGCTTGACAGAGGGGAGTAACCAGCTGGTCTGCTTCACCCCCTGATGCGACGGCAGTGAGGGCAGAGGCCGGCCGCTGCGCGTCGGTGAAGGGCGGGGGAGGAGGAGAGAGCGAGGCTCGCGGGAGGGGCTCCGGCGAGCGCTCAGCTATAACCACCGGCTCGGAAGGCCTTTGAGAGCGGCGTTTTTTCTTACGCGGCCCGGAAGAGGCAGCCGGAGAAGGTGGAGGATCGTGAAACATGGCGAGTCGAGCCCGCAGGGTCGACATCGGCAAGTCCTCACACTGTTCGCAGCCGCCCGTGAAGGGCGCGGGCTGCGTGGTCGAAACCCAGGCAGAGAGCGCAGATCACGTGGCGTTCTCCGTCGCTGAGCGCGGCTCTGCACGAGCCACAGGATGAGCGAGGCATTTGCAACAACGCCTCGCGCTCTTTTAGATGCAAAGTGTGTCGCGGGGCGAACACACAAACACATACAACACAGAGCAGTAAAAGGATATATTCGCCGGATAGCGAAGCAGGCAGGGAAAGCTGAAGGCGGCGAAGGCGGCCGGCGTCCTCAGGCTGAGATCCTCGGCGTGCTGGTCGCTTGTTTCGACGGCGGCTTCCTCAGAGAGCAGCGATGCGTAGAGCTTCGCTGAAAAGACAGAAATCAGAGAAGCAGCCTCCGAGCCCCGCTTTTATACGCTAAGCCACACCCCTTTTCGCGGGCTGTGACGCATTAAGCGCGCCAAGCGCGCTCATTGGTCGTGACGTCACGCCAAGGGCTCAGCGGTAGGCTGCTGCAGTTGCCGCAGGGCAGCCAATGGGCACGCTAGTAAGCCTGCCCTAGGTCTGCAGGCTGCCGCACTGCGTTGACAAGATTATAAAAATTAAGGATAATTTTTGGCTTCAGTATCTCGAGAAAGAAAGGCTTTCCCGTAGCGTAGTAACTACGCAATACGAGAGAACCTCTCGTAAGAGAACCACGTTTCCACCGAAATTACCCGGAACAATTTGTCCCAGGAACTTTTTCCCCCAGACCTGTTGCTGTCTGCGTTTCCATCGCGGTCTAAAGTACCGTGAAGATTAGGTAAATTAGTCCGGTGACGTAGGATTTCATCCTCTGAATTTAAGCTTAATAAAGCCTAGGACCGAAACAGGAGATACTGAAGACTCGCCACTTCATACTCCTCCATTTGAGGAGCTTGTGGAATTTGTGACTCGCGCCGTAGCTAAATTAAACATCGATTGGCCAGCCAAGAAACAGGAGCTTTATCATAAAAGAAAATTAGACGAATGCTTCCTGCCATCACTTTCATAACTTCCTCGTCAGGGCTTACCGTTTTTTTCCTGACCTCCACATTGAGGTGTCGAGGTCGTGGAAGACACCGGTTTTACATTGTGTGTTTAGCCCTCAAACATCTACCTACTCAAACATCTTAGGGCTAAAACAACACATTTATGGGGCTATGCCCAGTAGAGGTCGACCGATAGTGGATTTTACCTATACCGATATTTAGGTTTGACCGTACGTGCCGATAACCGATTAATCAACCAATATTTTTAAAGGGTTAGTTCACCCAAAAATGATAATTCTGTCAGTAATTACGCACCCTCATGTTGTTCCAACCCCGTAAGACCTTCGTTCATCTTCGGAACACAAAGTTTATAAAGTTTATAAAGCGACGAGAATACTTTTTGTGCGCAAAAAAAAAAAAAGACTTTATTCCACTATTCATTTCCTTCTCTCTGGGCCTCGAGTGAATTCACGTAGTATAACTGCGTAGCGCTTCTGTGTTATACGTCACACGTAGGCTCACTATTGGCCGACTCTGGTCATGTGTGTGATGCGTGTGCCTATGGAAGAGTGATCCAGCTCTCAGATTTAATCAAAAATATCTTAATTTGTGTTCCGAAGATGAACAAAGTTCTTACGGGGTTGGAACAACATGAGGGTGAGTAAATACTGACAGAATTTTCATTTTTGGGTGAACTAACCCTTTAAAATGGATACTGGATAAAAAATACCCCATAACACTCCAAGTAAAACAGTGCTGAACTGAAATCTGCTAAATGAAATAAATGTATAAATATTAATATATTAAAAGGAGAAGTTCTACAGAAAGAATTCTACAGAAAATAATTTAAACATTAAAATATTACAGGTTTCTTTAGCTATAACCTAGAAACATAGGTACATTTCATAGGTAACACTTTGCAAGTATTAGCTAGTTTTCATGAACTATATGCATTATGCAATATATATTGTTCTTTGCATGTATTAATATTTGAGCAAGACAATTGTACCTTGATAATTCATGTTAGTTCATAGTACATTAACTAAGGTTAACAGATAAAATAAAAATTAAGTACATTTAAAATGTATTAGTAATTTTTGACATTAACAAACTAACAATGGACAATACTACAACACTTATTAACCTTAGTTAATGCTAAAAATGTAATCCTATTGTAAAGTGTTACCATTTCATTTAAATCCAAAGAGTCTGCAATGCTTAAATATGGCCATCTTTAAATATCTGCAAAGGCCAGAGCATTAAAATTGCATAAATGTATATTACATGTATAGTCTCTCTATTTATTTGCTTTTATATTAGAACACTTCATTATCTAATCAAAATTACAATATGTATTGCAGTGATAAAAAAAAAGAATTGAATCGAATGCGTTTCTGATTTGTTTGTTTCTGTCGGCTCGGCTACATGAACATATGTTGAGAAAGCAATCACGTCACTAGCTTTAAATATGCAACTTTGCCGGCTAATTAATGTATACAAGTGACCAGCTGGATATAAACTAATGCAAATAGATGGTAACAATTGCGACATTAAACATTTGGGTCAGGTTTGCGTGTGTTTTTGTCACATTGTTTTAAGCGCTTGAGGTAGTCTACCAATGTTAGAGTCCTCACAGCCTCGACAGCAAACATACTTCTGTTCTTTCTCTGCTAATGCAGCATCCAGTCAACAAATAAATTACTTTATAATGAAATGGCAAAATGTACTTTAGTGTTCTGTATTCATACCGTTTCGCTGTCAGTGTTTTAAATGCGCATTTGAAGTGTCAGCGCTCTCTGTGCAGCTTTTGATCTCTGTGCTGCATGCAGCCTCACGTGTTACAATAAATGTGGTGCCAGTGATAGTTATTATTCCGCCTCTAGAGGCCGCTCTCGCTCTGTATAATGCCAGCAGTCTCTTTTCAGAGCTCTCGTACTGTGTAATGACAGCGCACTCTTCTCAGCCGCTCCAGCAACGGACGCAACCCGAAAAAACTATCGGTATGGATTTTTGCCGATAACGATAGTTCCACCAATCAACTATCGGTACTGGTATATCGGCAAAACCGATGAATCGGTTAAACTCTAATGCCCAGGGCTGAAGAGATGCTTGCAAGCTATCTCTCTCCTGAGTCTGCATTGTCCCTTAAAGCCTGCCCCTGACATTACCCACCAAGCCACTAAGAGCTACATCGGCACTGATGGGTAAAGCTTATTCGGTCTACATACAGACCTGGGTGAGGGCGAGGAGGTCAGCTCTGACACTATCAAAGAGCTACGTCAAACAGCAGATTTATCTCTCTGGGCCACCAAGCAGAAGGCCAAATCAGCCGGCCGATCTATGGCAGCTATGGCTTCAGAGGGCAGACCCCTCCGGGTGGAGACAATAGTGTTTCACCTCACTATACAGTGCCCGCCTATCCTTGGTGCCCTCAGGGGGCTGTTCTGCCAACCCTGCCACTTTGTGTGCTTCGGGTTGCAGCGGTTCTCAGCGTGAACTTGTCCCAACGTCTGCCTGGAAACGTAGCAGTATCGGCTCTAGAACAGTCAGGTCAGTTGTTCCCTGCCGGTTCGCAGCTTCAGGGCGCTGCACTTGCTGCTCAAGTTACACCAGAGGCCAATCTCGAGAGACTGGTTCCTTTAGTAGATTTTCGCTTTCGGGAATCGGGGGCAAAGGGTATTGGTACCCTTTGCCCCTGAAAGCGAAAATCTACTAAAGCTTTCACTTAGCTTTCACTAAAGCTTTAAGTGTGTCGATGCAGCTCTGGCTCCTCTGCGACTCCAGGGCATCTGCATACTAAATTACATCGACCATTGGTTGATTCTAGCTCAATCAGAGCACATGGAGGTTCCACATCAAGATGTCGCTCTTGCCCACATGAGAAACTCAGGGTTGAAACTGAACGCCAAGAAGAGTGTGTTTTCTCGATTGGCACATCAATTGTCTCAAATTGATGGCTGTATTTCTGGCCCTGAAATACTTCCTCTGGCAGTTAAGAGGCTACCATGTACTGGTGCAGTAGTTGCTTATATAAATCGACAGGGTGTACTGCATTCACGCCATTTGAACAACTGGCGCAGCAGGTTCTGCTTTGGTCTCAGGACAAGTTCCTGTCCATTAGGGCGATTTTTTTTTTTTTTTTTTTTTTTTTTTTTTAATTTTTTTTTTTACTTTCCTGGAAGCATGAATGTGGGAGCAGATCTATTGTCCAGACAGAAGGTCACACACAGAGATTGGAGGCTCCACCCAATGTATTCAGTCGGATCTGGGAAAAATTTTACGAAGCAGAGGTGGACCTCTTCACTTCACAAGAAACAGCGCAATGTCCCCTGTACCACACTCTGATTGACAGGGTTTCAGTGGGGAGAAACACTCTGATCGCCCACTTCATTCGGCGACTGAGACCACCCATCAGAGTGAAAGTTCCCTCAAGGGATTTAGCCCGTGGTCCTTGAGGGGCTACTCGACAACCCCTTTGAACCACTACAGTGAGCACCGGTCAAGCGGCTGACTCTAAAGATGGTTTACCTATCTGGTCTTGGCCGCCACAAAGCAGACGGGTGAGGGATGCTGTTGCTCTACCCTATGATTGTGCAGTCAAGCGTCGCCTCTAGGCGTGAGGGCTCATTCTACCAGGGGGGTTGCATCCTCCAGGGCTTTAGCAAGAGGTGCCCCTTGCAGCAAGTAAGTGATGCGGCAGGCTGGTCCTCTCCCCAGATATTTATTAGATTCTATAGTTTGTTTGTTCACGTTACTCCGGGCTCACGTTTCCTTGGGTTGATATCCTAAACTCATGTTTGTGCGCACACACTATAAAACCTGACACTTCCAGTGTGGCAGCATTGGTATTCTCATTACCATAGCGCTGTTCGCGCAGCATTGAGATTAGCTTTTGAAAGGGAACGTCCCGGGTTAGAACGCCTTGACTGTAACCCTGTTCCCTGAAAAAGCGGAAACGAAATGCTGCGCTACATTGCCGCACTGGGGGCGTGTTCAGGACGTTCTTCAGACAACATGACCTGATGAGCGCACCTTTCACACGTCTATTTATAGCCTCTGACGTGCGCATTCTGATGACGTCGTCATCAAAGGTTATTTAAGCCAAATTATTGACGTGTTTGCCACATGTGTTCACAACCGGTCAAACAAAAATGATTTCCCATAGCGCTGGTCACGCAGCATCTCGTTCCCGCTTTTTGAGGGAACAGGGTTACAGTCAAGTAACCCGAGCCTATATATATAGCCTATATAAATATATATATATATATAATATATATATATATACACACACACACACACACACACACACATACATATATATATATATATATATATATATATATATATATATACATACAGTATATATATATATATATATATATATATATATATATATATATATATATATATATATATATATATACATACAGTATATATATAGCCTTTAAATATATATACAAGAGCATAAGAGACCTCCTTTAAAAACGTTAAAAATCTTACAGATCCCAAACGTTTGAACGGCAGTGTATATTAAATGATCATTATCGTGATTTTAAGCACAGTCAGTCACAGTACCAGATGACTTTGTAAGTTTAACAGAGCAATGTATTAGTTCAGATTATAGCCATAGAATAATGAATAATGTCCAATCAGTCCATAAATCCGTGGGACACTACAGCACTCTGTGCTCTGGAGGTTTACCCAGGACCCCCCAACACTTAACCACACTTCCATGTGCTTGCTCACAAATCATGTTTTTGGTGCGTTTAAGTGACACTGTATTGTGGGCTGGCTTTCATAGTAATTAATATATTCTTCATTATCTGTATAAATGGCTAAATGCAGAATTTTAAAGGAGATTGATCATGTGAAAGGAACTCTTTATGAAAAGATATAAATCACACTAAGAGCATTGTCCGAAACATGGGCGACCAAAGCAAGCAGTCTCACTTTTACGATGTCCTATTATTCATTGTTTTAACTATGTACAATTGAATGTTTATACAATATAAAATCTCAGCCGCTCTTTTGTAACCACACATATACTCACTTTTGATTGTTATATTAGTATCATTTATATACTGTTATTTTGTCATAGATATTAATATCAATATATTTTAATATTTATGGACTACTTCATCTTTGTACTCTTAGAATTACATATTTATTGGTATTTTGAATAAGCTTCTATTTTAGTTTTTATTTTAAGTAATTTTTTCATTTGTTTTGTAGTGATGGGAAGTCCGGCTCTTTTCAAAGATTCGGCTCTTTTGGCTCGGCTCCCTTAGAAGAGCCGGCTCTTACGGCTCCCAAATGGCTCTTCATTTAAAATCACTCAGAGCTTTCTATTTTAGCCCAATTTAGCAGTTGTGAATGATTTGAGTGTTGGTAAGCAATTTTTTATTCAGTGTTTTCAGCCTTATAAAGCCTTTAAGCCTTATTTATGCAGTTTTTCATTATAAAAAAATACACTGTTTGTAAACAATTGTAAACAGAACCCCAGCAAACAAATCAAATAAATAAAGGCAAAAGTCTTAACATTAGCATTTAAATTCAGCTCCCCCACCAGTACACTTGCTATCTTCGGAGCGTGGGACATTCCTTTCACATAATCCTAGTTTCCCCATCCAAATAAAGTCCCACCCGAAATAAAGATTCGGCTCTCCCCGATGAGAGTCTGCTCTTCTCGTTCGCTACAAAGAATCGGCTCTCAGAGCCGGCTCGTTCACGAATGACACATCACTAGTTTATGTTTACATATATGGTGGTGGCGGCAAATTGTAAAAGGCTTGAATATTTATACTCTTTAAGTCTTAAGAATATTATTTTAACTCTTTCCCTCACATGCCAACCGTATCAATTTGATGTCACATACATGATGACCATTTCCAGAGTGAGAAATCCGCTTCTAAACACACCATCCTCAAAGTCTCTCTTTCACACCCTGTCTGATTCATTCATTAAAAAAATGAGTGTGAAAGGGAGAAAACATAGAGAAAACATCAAACCCATGCATGTGTCAACCTCAGTACAGACCTCTGGGGGAATCACCTCTTCACTGCCTTCAGAGCGACTCTGAGGACATCAAACACTCCAATCACCAACCAGATGAAAAAGAGCCCCGCTAATCACAAAACTTGTCATTTCTCACAAGTGTCAAAATCAGGGTCCTCACTTGAAACAGCCTGGAAATAACACTGCACTGATTTCCTAAGCGCAAAGAGGAGTGGAAAGCTGTTGGACTCTGTGATGTGTCATATCAAGTCTGACAGTATAATGTAAATACTGTTGGGCTCTGAGACTATGTGCAGTGATTAATTAGCTATCTTAAGGAATGGAATCAAGAGGAATGAAATTGTGTTTATTGTGAAGTTGGTTTTAGAAGATGTACAGTTGTGGTCAGAATTATTGACACCCCTGGTAAATATGATCAAACATGGCTGTAAAAATAAATCTGCATTGTTTAACCTTTTGATCTTTCATTCAAACAATATGCAAAACCTTTCATTGAAATAAAATAATTGAAAGTGGGGAGAAAATCCCAGTATGAAATAAATGTTTTTCTTTGGATTCCCAGATCCATGTTGGCGCTTCTTCTCTTCACTCATCTTCTATAGGGTTCAGGTCAGGGCAGGGCCGGAGTGGGGCCACTTTTCAGCCCGGGAGTTTCAGGCCCAAGACCGGCCCACTTTTTCCATGGTGGAATTCCAAATAATAGCACTTTTTCCAAATTGGATAAATGAAGCAACAGTTCAGCTCTTACTATTGTGTAGTTTGTAATGGTTCAACAAATAATGTAAAGGTTAAATAATAATTCACTTAGACTTTATAAGAAGCAATTGCGACTTTGTTTCACACAATTCTGACTTTATATTTCGCAATTCTGACTTTATAACACGCAATTGCGACTTTATATCACACAAATCTGACTATCTCGCAATTCTGACTTTAAAAGAAGCAATTGCAACTTTATTTCACACAGTTCTGACTTTATATCTTGCAATTTCTGACTATAAGAAGCAATTGCGACTTTATTTCACACAATTCTGACTTTATATGTCACAATTCTGACTTTATAACATGCAGTTGCGACTTTATATCACGCAATTCTGACCATACAGTGAGGAAAATAAGTATTTGAACACCCTGCTATTTTGCAAGTTCTCCCACTTGGAAATCATGGAGGGGTCTGAAATTGTCATCGTAGGTGCATGTCCACTGTGAGAGACATAATCTAAAAAAAAAAAAAATCCAGAAATCACAATATATGATTTTTTAACTATTTATTTGTATGATACAGCTGCAAATAAGTATTTGAACACCTGTCTATCAGCTAGAATTCTGACCCTCAAAGACCTGTTAGTCTGCCTTTAAAATGTCCACCTCCACTCCATTTATTATCCTAAATTAGATGCACCTGTTTGAGGTCGTTAGCTGCATAAAGACACCTGTCCACCCCATACAATCAGTAAGAATCCAACTACTAACATGGCCAAGACCAAAGAGCTGTCCAAAGACACTAGAGACAAAATTGTACACCTCCACAAGGCTGGAAAGGGCTACGGGGAAATTGCCAAGCAGGTTGGTGAAAAAAGGTCCACTGTTGGAGCAATCATTAGAAAATGGAAGAAGCTAAACATGACTGTCAATCTCCCTCGGACTGGGGCTCCATGCAAGATCTCACCTCGTGGGGTCTCAATGATCCTAAGAAAGGTGAGAAATCAGCCCAGAACTACACAGGAGGAGCTGGTCAATGACCTGAAAAGAGCTGGGACCACCGTTTCCAAGGTTACTGTTGGTAATACACTAAGACGTCATTGTTTGAAATCATGCATGGCACGGAAGGTTCCCCTGCTTAAACCAGCACATGTCAAGGCCCGTCTTAAGTTTGCCAATGACCATTTGGATGATCCAGAGGAGTCATGGGAGAAAGTCATGTGGTCAGATGAGACCAAAATAGAACTTTTTGGTCATAATTCCACTAAACGTGTTTGGAGGAAGAAGAATGATGAGTACCATCCCAAGAACACCATCCCTACTGTGAAGCATGGGGGTGGTAGCATCATGCTTTGGGGGTGTTTTTCTGCACATGGGACAGGACGACTGCACTGTATTAAGGAGAGGATGACCGGGGCCATGTATTGCGAGATTTTGGGGAACAACCTCCTTCCCTCAGTTAGAGCATTGAAGATGGGTCGAGGCTGAGTCTTCCAACATGACAATGACCCGAAGCACACAGCCAGGATAACCAAGGAGTGGCTCTGTAAGAAGCATATCAAGGTTCTGGCGTGGCCTAGCCAGTCTCCAGACCTAAACCCAATAGAGAATCTTTGGAGGGAGCTCAAACTCCGTGTTTCTCAGTGACAGCCCAGAAACCTGACTGATCTAGAGAAGATCTGTGTGGAGGAGTGGGCCAAAATCCCTCCTGCAGTCTGTTCAAACCTGGTGAAAAACGTCTCAGGTTACGACTGTAACCTATGTTCCCTGAGAACAGGGAACGAGACACTGCGTCGAATGACGCTTTGGGGAAACGCCTCAGGCGTGACAGGTGTCTGAAATCAATATCAAATCACGGCAATCACATTGACCGGCAACAGCCCGCGAATCATTAACGTGAATGATTAACGTGCAACCTGCAAGTATAAAAGGGCGCCTTGCAAACATGACAAACACCTTATCGTCTGAAGGGACTGTTTGGTAGGCAGGCCCCGAGGCATGGCAAGGAGACGCAGTGTCTCGTTCCCTGTTCTCAGGAAACATAGGTTACAGTCGTAACCTGAGACGTTCCCTTTCGAAAGGGAACTCGCACTGCGTCGAATGACGCTTTGGGGAATGATATACCAACGCCGCCATGCTAAGGGGAGTGCATGCCCAAAGGCAGTGACAACTGTCAGAACCGGCAATTCAAATGAACACTAGAACCACTCACCCTCAGGTCACACTGGGCTGTCAGTGACAGCACTCCCTACGGTCATAGCCCAAGCTATATGATACCACAGAAAACCTCCATAAACATAGTTTAGTGAAAGGTCTACCTGGGCCTGCTCCAGGGCCTAGGACCACAACTTCAATCTTAGAAGGGGTCCCTTCTAGGGAATGTGGCTAGGGAACCCGAGGGAACCCCAGCCAGTCACTATTCAGGGGAATGTGCCACCTGAAATGCCACCAGGCAGGCCTGACCTGGTGTCAATACATAAGACACTACAGTCTGGCCACTTCCTGTCTGTCCGAAGACAGAGCCTCTGGACACTTGCCTTTAGGAAGGCATCCAACCCGAGGAACTGCGAAGCAGGCAGTGAACCACTCGGTCCGGATCTCAGAGACGGGATATCCTGGAGAGTATGACTCAGCATAGTGCTTAACAACCCTTGCCAGCGAGGGGAGTTTCTCTACTCGATCCATGGATCTACCCAGTGTTCGTGTTTCAAAACACTGAGGAGGCCTGTGAGGGCCTAAGGACTGATCTAACTGGGAGGCCTCATGAGAGGCCTACGACCGACTGACCAGACTCAGGAGACCACATACTCATAATGACCCTCAATGAGGGGAGCATAAGATCTACCTGGTAGGCAACCAGGCTGTAGCAGGATAAAGAGATTCCAGGAGGGAACCCGTAGCAGAGAATAAAAACTTGAGTCGAGCCAAGGCGCAAGCTCACCTTCGGTAGCTGCCTGATAGGACTGCTAAACTGAAAGTAAGCGGCCACTAGCTTACAAAACCCAGCACCACTGTGAAACTACTCTCAGGGAGACCTGGAGAGGCCTACTACCTGACAACCACAGTATGTGGGAGCTCACCTTCAGAGAGGCCTGGTGAAGCCTACTACCTGATAACCACAAAATGTGGGAGTTCACCTACAGAGAGGCCTAGAGAGGCCTACTACCTGTTACCAGATAACCACCTTAAGTGGAGACTCAAAGTAATTTGAAACTCAACTCCAGGGAGGCCTGGTGAGGCCTACTACCTGACAACCACAAAATGTGGGAGCTCGCTTTCAGAGAGGCCTGGAGAGGCCTACTACCTGAAAAAACATGCTATTTAGTGGAAACGCACAGAATGTGGGAGCTAAACCTCCAGGGAGGCCTGGTGAGGCCTACTACCTGACAACCACAGTATGTGGGAGCTCAACTTCAGGGAGGTCTAGTGAGGCCTACTACCTGATAACCACAGTGCATGGGAGTTCACTTACAGAGAGGCCTAGAGAGGCCTACTACCTGTTACCAGAAAACCACCTTAAGTGGAAACTCAAAGTATGTTGGAACTCAACTCCAGGGAGGCCTGGTGAGGCCTACTACCTGAAAACCATGACATGAAGGAGCTCACTTTCAGGGAGGCCTGGAGAGGCCTACTACCTGAAAACCATAGCTGATAGTGAGCCAGACTGGCAGTCCAGTTGACTGTCTTTGGGGCTTTGCCTTCAGGGAGGCCTTATGAGGCCTACTACCCGAGTTCAAAAAGCGGGAATTCAACTTCAGGGAGGCCTGTGGGGTCTGCCACCTAGTAACCACAGTATGTGGGATTTAACCCTCAGGGAGGCCTAGTAAAGCCTACTACCTGACCACCACAAAATGTGGGAGCCCACCTTCAGGGAGGCCTGAAGAGGCCTACTACCTGAAACAGTCTAACAGCTGGATGTGACTGCTGCTGGGGACTCGCCTAACAGGGAGGCCTGGTCGAGCCTACTAGCTGATAGCGAGTCTATTCTGCTACTTTAATGAACACTGCTGGAACCATACTATTAAAAAACTTTCCTATAGTTTTGTCCTAGTGTATGTTCCACAATATTGGGACCCACCTCCGAGGAGGCCTGTTAAGGCCTACTACTCGGCAGTGAGCCTTCTGCCCAAACTACCAGGGCCAACCACCGAAGGTGAGCTGGCCTAGGAGCCCTATTTGGGGGCTACCCGGTCAAGGAGGCCTGCTGGGGCCTACTACCTAACCGTGCAGCCTTCATGGCAGAAAACTGTTACTACAGCGCTTACAGCATCCTGGTACCTAATCACATTGCCAAAGGCAGTGTACTCAGCAAAAAGCAATACCCTTATAGAAGGGGAGTACAACATACGCCACTCTGCCTAGTGGAGGCCCCATTAAGGGCCTACCTACTATATGCATGGGCGTCAGCTCATGGCAATGCTCTGGCTTCAAGGGAGCGGAGTTCAAAAACCGGAATGAAATGTAGTTTAGAACTCCCTGCTCAACCGGAGCCATCGTGGTGTGAGGTAGATAAATACAGAGCTGAGAATGGACTACTCAAAACTACCCTGAGTTAGTGGGGGAGTAACTACCATATGCCCCTGAAATGTTAGACAGGGAGCGGGCCTACAAGTGGCTCCAAAGGGTGACAGGGATTTGTCCTGCGCCCAGCCTCGGGGAGCGGGGGCTTGCTTGCAAGCCAACCAACTTTCACCCATTGTTCGAGCGGTTCAGCTCAACGGGCTGAGTGGAGCCAGCTCTAGAGGCCTAATCATAAGTAGCTCTGTTCGGCAGGGTCTGGTAAACTATCACATCGCAGAGCGAAAGATAGCCTAACCCTGCCTGAAGGATCATACCTCAACTACCACCCTGCATTACTCTATCACCCCTGAATGCAGTGAAAGGGGCGGGCCTTGGCCAACAACTCCATTTATAGGAGGAGGCTGAAATAAAGGGGAGGAAGCCTAACACATAATGAGTGCGACAGCTATACTTAGCAGAACGCCTCCAATACCCCTAGCATAGCCTAGGCCAGCTACAGAGGCGGCCCGGGTGAGGGCCGACCTACAAGCATAGATCTACCTGAGGGCTCGAAGGGGCCACAGCCTAATTTGTTGGGGGCTGCAAAAAACCACTCAACCTACTGAAACTCGCTCCTTTACAGAGTTCAGGGGAGCGATATACTCAGGATACCCATGTCAACGAACCGATAGGTCGGACATAAGACCTATCTGAAGCACTAGCGTCAGTCTATACTCAAAAGCAAAAAATCCCCTTTTTTTTTTTTTTTTTTTTTTTTAAGAAGACCAACTACTCTACCCCTGGGTGGCTAATAGCCCGAAAGACTATTACAGGAATGAGCTGTGGCACACTTCGCATAGTTCTCTGAAGATGTTATGACAAGAAGGCCATCACATACTCATGAAGGAAGCCAAGTTTATCTTTAGCTTCTTCCTAATCGTTCTAGCCACCTAACAGGGGGCGGCTTCAGGGCCCTGAAGTCCAAAACTTACTTTACCTTATTCCTCCTTGCAAGTACGACCCCCCTAGGTCGATACAGGGAACGAGGTCTGTAGAGAAATAAATGTCAGTGTTGCACACAGATATTCTTAAAGACCAATCAGCTCACCTGCGGCATGCGGAGTGAAGGCTTCACCAGAGATTCACAATAAACCTGGGGTCCACCACTTTTACATGCCTAAAAGAGGCGCTCACACTAACCAAGCCAAGGTGGGCCAGAACATAGTTCTCATCATGGGCCCAGCCCCAGGCCTGGTTGTAGCAAGAACGCCTGGGGAGTCAGGAAGAGAGAGAGGGCTGGTAGAAAAAGCCCTCCAGGGAGATCAACCCTTATTTGGGCTGTGCGCGCTTGCGCTGGATTATCTCCCTTAGATCCCTCTTCTTGCAGGAGGCTCGCCTTCTCTGTGTCTTACTCCTCCACGGAGGGGGCGCACGAGAGGCAACACTGGACCTCTGGTCCTGTCTACGGTCCTCGGACCGAGAGGGACCAGGGCCTCCCGCCTGCCTGGGCTTGGACCCGGATCTCAGCGGTATACATGTTTTAAAAGCAGCTGAGCGCGCCTTCGCCTCTCTAATCTTTCCAACCACCGCCTCCACGGAGGTGTCAAAAAGTTTAGATGGCGAAACTGGTGAATCGAGGAGAAAGGATTTTTCTTTCTCCCCGATATCAGCCATGTTAAGCCACAGATGCCTCACCGTGGCCACCATCGCCGCCATCGATCGACCGATCGCGGCAGCAGTCTGTTTAGTGGCCCGGAGAGACAATCTGTGGTCCGGCGCAGCTCAGCAACCGCCTCAGGGGACAGCCCCGCCCCCTGGTCGAGATCCCGCAGCAGGTCGGCCTGGTATGCTTGCAGCACAGCCATAGTATGGAGAGCAGCGCCGGCCTGACCTGCTGCCGTGTATGCTCTGCCATTCAAACGAGCTGTTACTTTGAGCGGTTTGGATGGCAGGGTTGGAGCTTTTAGTGTCGACACCCGCCCAGACACGAGATAGTTTGCAAACATCTCGTCAATCGGCGGTATCGACACATACCCATGCTCCCCGATCCCCTCAACATCAGCGAAATTACCCCGCTGATGTCGGTGAATACGGGCAGAGCATGGGTTCTTCCAAGCCCTCTCGATCTCAGTGTGGAGATCAGGAAGGAATGGAAGGCTCACCTGAGCTGGTGGCCTATGTTCAGGGAGAAAACGATCGTCAAGCCTGCCGCGAGCGATCTCTCCCCGAGCGTGCTGCCATGGCAACAGAAGTTTGTCGGTGGCGCGCCCCATAACGCCCACCAGCTCAGCATACACGGGGCAGGATGGCTGACGAGGCTCTGGATCTAATTCATCCTCATCAGCCATCTCTTGCCTGTCCTTTTTTCTTTTCTTTTTTTTTTCTCGAGAAAAGAGCCAGACGAGAACGGAGCGTTCTCATAGAGAAACACTCACAGTTTGCACAGGATGCTCCCTCGAGAGCGTCCCGTGCGTGTTCTTCACCCAGACAGAAAACACACATTTCATGTGTGTCACCCGGCGACAAAAACCTTGGGCACTGGTCAACACATTTAAGGAAATAATTTACCTATTGTTGTGCGCTTCATTTTCTCTCTTAATTGCCGTTAATTGTACATTAAACCAGACAAAACAGTCCCTGAAGACGAAAAGATGTTTGTCATGTTTGCAAGGCGGCCTTTTATACTTGCAGGTCGCACGTTAATCATTCACGTTAATGATTCGCGGGCTGTCGCCGGTCAATGTGATTGCCGTGATTTGATATTGATTTCAGACACCTGTCACGCCTGAGGCGTTTCCCCAAAGCGTCATTCGACGCAGTGCGAGTTCCCTGTCGAAAGGGAACTACAGGAAACGTTTGACCTCTGTAATTGCAAACAAAGGCTACTGTACCAAATATTAACATTGATTTTCTCAGGTGTTCAAATACTTATTTGCAGCTGTATCATACAAATAAATAGTTAAAAAATCATACATTGTGATTTCTGGATTTTTTTTTTTAGATTATGTCTCTCACAGTGGACATGCACCTACGATGACAATTTCAGACCCCTCCATGATTTCCAAGTGGGAGAACTTGTAAAATAGCAGGGTGTTCAAATACTTATTTTCCTCACTGTATGGTCAGAATTGCGTGATATAAAGTCGCAACTGCATGTTATAAAGTCAGAATTGTGACATATAAAGTCAGAATTGTGTGAAATAAAGTCGCAATTGCTTCTTATAGTCAGAAATTGCAAGACATAAAGTCAGAACTGTGTGAAATAAAGTTGCAATTGCTTCTTTTAAAGTCAGAATTGCGAGATAGTCAGATTTGTGTGATATAAAGTCGCAATTGCGTGTTATAAAGTCAGAATTGCGAAATATAAAGTCAGAATTGTGTGAAACAAAGTCGCAATTGCTTCTTATAAAGTCAAAGTGAATTATTATTTAACCTTTACATTATTTGTTGAACCATTACAAACTACACAATAGTAAGAGCTGAACTGTTGCTTCATTTATCCAATTTGGAAAAAGTGCTATTATTTGGAATTCCACCATGGAAAAAGTGGGCCGGTCTTGGGCCTGAAACTCCCGGGCTGAAAAGTGGCCCCACTCCGGCCCTGCCCTGACCTGAACCCTATAGAAGATGAGTGAAGAGAAGAAGCGCCAACATGGATCTGGGAATCCAAAGAAAAACATTTATTTCATACTGGGATTTTCTCCCCACTTAAGTGGGAGAACTTGCAAAATAGCAGGGTGTTCAAATACTTATTTTCCTCTCTGCATCTCGCAATGCTGACTTTATAATACGCAATTGCAACTTTATTTCAGGCAATTCTGACTTTATATGTTGCAATTCTGATAACACGCAATTGAGACTTTATTTCACGCAATTCTGACTTTATATCTCGCAATTCTGACTTTATAACACGCAATTGCGATTTTATTTCACCCAATTCATATCTCGCAATTCTGAGAAAGAGTTGCGAGATGTAAACTCGCAATTGTGAGATAAAAAGTCGCAATTATCTTTTAAAATGTTTTATTCCGTGGCGGAAACAAGCTTCCATACCTCCTGGCCTCTTCCTCCCATCCATCCTCCCTGACGCGTACCGTTTACGGTAGGGCCGGCCCAGCTTAAACGTTTTGGAAAAGACGGGCTATGGACCCAACCAACTCTATAGGAGGGGAGGGGAGAACTCCCTCACATGGTACAACCCATGCAGAGGCTGCGCGCTGCGGTGTCAGAATGCGGAACGTGTAATGTAGCCTAACTAACGTGACATTGAAATGTGAAAAAAAATAATAATTTCCTCGACCGGCCCAAAAGTGAAGCGGCCCACCAGGATTTCTCCCGATTCTCCCGATTACCCACTCCGGGCCTGGGTCAGGGGACAGGAATGGTCATGGCAGAAGCTTCATTTTGTGCTCAGTGACACATTTTTTTGTTGTTTGATTATATTTATATATCTATCTATATATATTTTTTTTTTTTTTTTTGTAAGGCTTTCTGACCCCTAGACTCAACTAATCTCTGCAATTTTCCATCTGTGGTCCTTGGAGAGTCTTTGGTCTCTCAAACTTTCCTCCAGATTCGTAACATCTTTAGTTGATTGAAACTTCTTAATTATTGCCCTGATGGTGGAAATGGGAATTTTTAATGCTTTAGCTTTTTTCTTACAGCCACTTTCTATTTTGTGAAGCTCAACAATCTTTTTCTGCAAATCAGAACTATATTATTTGGTTTTACCCCTTGTGATGGATGACTTGGGAATTTGTCTTTTGTTGAATTATGTGTTTCCTCAAATGTATACTCCATTGGAACAGGAAGTCATGGCTAGACAATTTCATGTTCCTGGTGTGCTAAAAAAATTATAATTCAACGTACTATCGGCTTCAAGGACATCCTCTTAGACAGGGTTTGTGGTCATCTGGTTAAAATATATTTTCCATATATGGTCTTCCATATATTTTCCAAAGTAACCAGATGAAAAGTTTTTACTTTTTTTCTTTTTGCTGGAAATTCAGCTTTGCTTCACAGGAATAAATAATATTTTAACATATATTCAAATAGAAAACAGTAATTTTAATAATTCATTAAAAAATTAAATGAATGGGAATATTTTTCAGAGATATTTTACTCATTTTTTAGGGGTGGCAATAATTGTGGCCAATGTGTTTTGGAGAAAAACACTTATTTCATAATGTGATTCCCCCCCCCCAACATTCCTGATTATTTTACCACACAATGTCAGGACTCATCTAGACTAGAGACCACGATGCTGAAGTGTGTGAGTCCTGATGAATAACTTTAATAGTAACGTCTCCGTTACCAGTGTAATCCTCGTTCCCTGAAGGAGGGAATGGAGACTTAGTCGATCGTATACCGACTGTATGGGATAACGCCTAGTGAGCCCGATCACTCTGATTACTCTTAAAATCAAGCCAACAAGCTTTGGCAGGTGCGTAATCAACGCCCCGCCTTAGTATAAACACAGAAGTGGATGCACCTACCAGTTGTTTTTCGCTGAGGAGCAGATCGTGCCCCAGTCAGCGGTGGTCCAGTAGAAGTGGCAAGGGGACTAAGGCTCAATCCCAATTCACCTCTTGCCCCTACCCCTTGGCCCTACCCCTCCGTTTTGCGCGTTCCCGTGAAGGGGTAGGGTTGTCTCGATTCTCTTTTGTTTGGAGGGGTAGGGGTAGGGGGAAGGGCCAGATAGCCCTTGAAACAAAGATTTTTCGGGACCACACTTAAAACGAAGGGGTATGAGAAATGAGGGGGGGGGGACACAACCAGTCAATGACGGCAGAGGTGACTCTGCCGGAGGAAGATACGAGCTTACGGTAGGAAGCATGCCGTAGAGAAATACATGGCATGTAATCTAATGCATCTAATTATTATTAGAGAAATAATAATGATAGGGCCACCTAACACAAGTTTCACAAGCATACAAGTGATAGGACTAGTATCAGACGCTCCGCCACGTCTGCTACCGACAGGGGGAGTTTGGAGGAACTCAATAGGGTTCCGTAGAACTCACCAGAGTAAATTACACTCTTATCCAGTCCAAAAAGGGGAATGGCGTAGCAAGCCGACACTAAACTCAGGCTAAGTGAGGCTGACTTCAATGAAGGAGCCTACTAAGCCGTGAGTTCAGTACACATTAGTGTAATGTCGCCCAACCCCTAACACAATATCTGTTCAGCGAGGCACCCATGTCGACGCTTAGGAAAGAGCACCCGCTCCAGATGGAGGGACTCTTAACCCTCTGGGGACCAAGCTGTTTTTGGGGTCCTTGAGATGTTCTGACATGCCTTGACATTTGTGCTTTTTTCAGTTATTTATAAACATGTTAATGGCTAAGGTGTAAATTCACTCTATATAGCACAAACAGGGCTACCATAATATGCGAGCAACGTGTATGTAGATGTTTGTATTTTTAAGAGAATAATGTTTATGCGTGGTTATTGAAAAAAAAAAAAAAAGAAAGTTGCTGAATTAAGACCACAAAACACATATTAAATATGTGTCCACAAGACTTTTGACTAATGGATGTTGTCCCTTTGACTTCAAAATGATGTGAAAATAGTCTTGCTTTATCGTTCACAAAAAAAAATACATTGATTTAAATGGTGTAAAACAGGTTTTGCTTGGAAAGCCAGGGGGGGCGTGAAGGAGGAGTAGTTTACACCTTAGATTACAATGTCCCACCCACTCTTTTATTTGACTGCTCTTATGAGGATACGGACATTTTGGCATAATGGTGTCTAAAGCGAGCGAGCGAGCAAGAGCGCGCGCACGGCAGAGAGAGAGGGAGCGAGAGACCTTGCGTGCGTGTGCCAGCTAGTGTGCCTCACGAAGCGCATGTAAGGAATCAAGCAATCAATTGTCGGTGCGGGCGGGCTTTTATCTATACCATATAGTTTCTTCATATTGCGTTTGTAGTAGAGATGCACCGATTGATCGGCTGGTGACCGGAATTGGCCGATTTTCACGTGATCGGCCGTGACCGGCGACCGGCCGGTCAGTCTGACATATCCCGATTTTATGCCGGTCAAATGCACTTGGGCGCCGCATGATTAACATCGCGCAACATCAGCATCACACGTGCACACGGAGCACATGTAGAAAACCTCGTGAATTACGTCCGTTCAGACCGCAAGCGCGTATTTTTTTTCGGCGTGCATGTTAATTCACAACGGAAGCAGGAGCAGCGCTTGAGCGTCAAGCAGGAGCGTCGCGAGCAGTGAAGCGCGTGTTTCGGCGCCGAGTCTATTTGCTGCACTGCTCACGCTCAATTAAAGGGAAAGCACACTTTTGATGGAAAATAGCCTAAATAGGGTTTCACAAAAAAGTGCCCAAAATGCACAGAATTTGCGTGTTTTAACAAGAACTGGAGTAGGCTATGTCAGAAAAGAAAACAAAGACTAATATTTATAGAAAATGTACCCATTTAAACTTGTTTTATTATTCAGTTTGTACAAGTGATTGCAGTGTGCTTTGAGAAATATCTTAATACTGCAAGGCTATATTTATTTTATTTTTTATTTATATATTATTTTATTGCCATTCCCTGTTTTCATACAGACGTTTCGTTTGCTAAATACATATATATATATATATAATTATTGGATATTGAATGTAAAAAGGAAATGGTTCTTCCACAACACTGCACTTTAGATGTGTGTGAACTATGCAAATTGTAAAATGTTTTATTACAGAAATGATATAAAATAAATATTTGTGTGTGCTGTAAAGTGGTTAGAAAAAATTAAATCGGAATCGGCTAAAATCGGTATCGGCAGGTCAAACTTACTGAAAAATCGGAAATCGGAATCGGCCCAGAAAATTGTAATCGGTGCATCTCTAGTTTGTAGAGAATAACACCAAATCAGTAAAATAACAAATATTACATTACGAAATATCTCCATGCTGAGCCTGTTTGTGCACTTCCTGCTTTTCCCTGCTTGAGAATTCCTGTCCAATGAATGGACGACCTTAGCACACGTGTGGTTTTGTTTACACATTTTGGTTCACTTGTAAAAAGAGCAGTGTGAAAGCGAACCGTACCAAACAAAAAAAATCAACATCCTATTTGGTCCGGACCAAAGCAAGTGAACTATCGGACTTTCCTGGTGTGAATACACCCTTATATTGACCATTTAAGATTTCACTTACATCTCTCTTGTAAATATGTTTTGCTATTTTATTAAAAATGTTACAATTACAACAATAATTACAATTTCAACAATATTTCAAGTGTACTCTTTCTTTGTAAAAAAAAAAATATATAGCCAACATTGGAACATCTAACATCTTAGTCTATGACTTTATTTTTGACAAAAATAGTATTTTATATATATAATGTTAGATATGAGCAGAAATTGCTAAACAAAAGCTTATTTGATGTGGCAGTATATTCTACAGTAAAAACTGTACCCAAATAGTCAACAAAATGTTGTTTTTCATACTTCGCCTGACTGTAACGTTGTTTTTATGAAATATTAGGGCATATAAATGCTAATTTGCAGTTTAATACGTTGCTTATACAAATACATTTTATTTCAACATATTCCAGTCGATTTTTACTCATCTCAGTAGGCTATAGCAAAGCAGTTTATTCTTTCACACACAGACGCGCGATTCCTATTTAGGCTAAACAGTCTTTACAAATATGTACCCTTCATTCATCTCACAGAAAGGCGAGTCATATTATAGAAATGCGATTCATCTTTTTGCGGTTTACATAGGCCTACACTAACGTTATTCCACATCAACATTGAGAAAAGAAAACAGCCTACCTCACTCCTCAGCGGGATCTGCTCCTCATATCAGGAGATATTGCTCCTCATATCAGCACTGTTCTGAGGAATCTTTTCTCCATAAGGTAGGCTATATTATGTCTCACTCGCGACGCTTTGTTTACAGCTGATGTGGGCATTTCACAGCTCTGAAATGGTTCTCAGAATTTGCGTTTGAATAGCACGCGCTCTCCGGGGAGTGGTCACATTACTTTTGAATGATCTCGTAATGAGCTCGACTGGAGTCGCTCTCTTTTTATACAGATTACAGAAGCTGATAATATTTGTTTTTTACATAAATAACTTCATTTAAAAGATGCAATCTCAAGCTTTATGCCCGTGGGTCTGTTTGCCTGTTTGACTGAATTTTCGCGGAGTTATAGATCATTTTCGAACGCGTTTCAAATCGGAGTTTACTGACAGAGAGAAGGCAGAAATCGCATCGTTAATTTTTCTTTATTTGTCAAAAAGCAAAACACTTTATTTTTATTGTGAGTATACAGAAAAAAAATAGAAACTGAACAGGATCGATTGATGTATTACACGAAAATGAAAGATCAAAATTAACAGAGCATTTAGTGTTTATTTTTCATTGCTAAAAAAAAAAAACGAGCAAAAACGACCTTTTTGGTCCCCAGAGGGTTAAACCAAGTGGACACGGTGCACCTTGGACTTCCACCAAGATGATGGCCACACATTCCCACGTGGGCCAACCATCGCACAGGGAACCGCCCTCCTTTCTGCTGGTCCCCAAACAGACAAGTAGTTAGTCCGGTACCAAGACTTTGCGTTCTGTTCTACCACCGCAGAGCGAGAGAAGCAGAGAAAAGTCATGGCTGGGTCTGCCTCCTCCGAGGCAGCACTCGCAGGCTCACTATCTATTTCCATTACAGGAGAGATAGGAGCCTTATATCCAGGCCAGGGTCCCCTGCAGGAGTAGCCCTGGCCCGAATCCAGGCACACTTCGTCAACTGAAATGATGCAAGTTCCCACCTGTTACTTAAAAACAGGTTTTTAACTCACTACCTGACTACTCAGGGGACCGCTCCGAGTGCATGGCACTGGAGAAGTCTCCGAGAAGGTAAGAACTATGCAAGAAGGATGACCCCTTGTATTGCTCAGGAACCAGACGATCAAATTGTACCCCCCTCAGAAGCTGCACCGTGACGTGCCCATGAGAACATCGTCACCCAGAAAGGTGGAGCGGAAGCTGCACCCCACAATTCTAGAGCAGGAGGGAAGTGACAAAATGACTGAACATCTCAGGGGTTCTTATTTCTAAGAACGCCAATGAACCGGTTCTACTTCGGATCACAAGCAGGCCTCCAGTATGGAGAGGGCTCACGGAGAAGTATTAGTATCCATAGCTCTTTCAGAGGTAGATACTGAACCACCACAACCAAGCTGCCGTTAGGGCTCAGTGCGGGTGCCATCGATGCCCATCTCTGAGTGACTCAGAGGAAGTCAGAAGGCTCTCGAGGAATAAGTCTAGTTGGGCCGGAACGGGGCAACTGAAGACTGTTCCATTCTGACATAGCACGCTGACGTGCAAGAAAGCTCACCAGGGAACGCCCTTAGCGTGAACCCTGGCGTCAGTTCGTTCCGATACAACCACTATCCCCAGTGAGTAGCCAAAAGATAGGGGAATACCCAAAGCAACACGGATGACCCAGTGCAGCCCCGAGAATCCTCCCTACTGACACCTAGGGGGATGGGGTTTCCACTCTCTTATGGCGTTTGCTATCATGAGGCCCTGCCCGGCGGACTTTTGCTGACAAATAAAGTGAATTTATTTGTCTATGTAAACGAATGAGTAAACATTGTTCATTTACATATACTACAGAGATTGTAATAATACAAATCGGGTTGAAAATCGGTGAATTTCTTATTTGGAAGGGGAACCAAATAAGAATAAATCCATTTTTTAGTAGTTCTGTATTATATAAATGTAAGTTCGGAGAGTAGATAGATGTATATGTTGTTTAGCTTAAAAAAATAACAAAGGTTCAATTCCCAAACTAAAATACTTTCTTTTTTTTAAAACGGTAAACAATGATTTTGCGAAGTTGTAAATAAAACAAAGTATATTGGAGTATGTTTAGGAAAATACTATTCCAGTGCTTCAAAATGTAATGTTAAATTACATGTGATAGGGTTTTTAGCTTTCCTTTGTAATTGTAAAATTTCTGAGTGAAACTAATTGAACTAATTAAATAATTGATTATATTTACAACGGAACTGAATCAATGCTGAACTGACTTTGGCTGAAAAAAAAATACTTTTTTTTTTCTTTTTAGAGCTGCTTTACAACTGATTGAACTAAAGTTTGCATAATTGAATCATCATTTTCCTGTTGATCACATTAAAGCTGCTTTGAAGCAATCTGCATTGTATAAAGCACTATAAACATAAAGGTGACTTGAGTTGGATATGATAGAGAAAGAGAAGGAAAAAGAAAGGGAGAGAGAGCACTGCATTAACCTTGCTGTTGGCTACAGACCACCCTGCCCTGACACTACCTCATCTAACGCACTGAGGCATTGCCCTGCTTGACTCTTGCTGTGTGTGTGTCTGCATTTGTGTGTGTGTATATATGCATCAGCTACACTTAACCTTCATTCCAACTAGGATCTGCAAAACAGATCACACACAAAACACTTCAAAGCACACCCCAGGTTTCCTCTTTCTCTTGCACACACACACGCTCCGGGACCCCTCACTGGCACCCTACACGAGCGAATCACAATAATCCATCAGTGGAAGCCAGTGAAGTATGAAATATGAAGATTGAGGCCCAGCCTCCCTAAAATACACAAACATGTGTCTGATTATCCTCTGTGGTTGGCTACACAGACGCGCCATGCTATGCACATGACATCACCGCTTCATCAGGAACTCAGTGGAGGCAAGAGATTGTAAACAAAAGAAGCTGTAGACGTTGTGTCCGTACACAAGCCAGGAAGCTTTCCAAACACTGTGTGAGGCAACTGCTGCATTTTTTAGCCTTAAGGGGGGCGCAATTTGTGAAAAAAATTCATTTGATACCCTGGCGTAACATTTTGCCAGTAGAATTTGAAAAGACTGAAAGGGAATATTTTGGTCTGTTCAAGGAGATTGCATCCCAAAAAAAAACAAAAAAAAAACTTTTGTCGGCATCGACTTCTGTAGACAAATTGACCATTCCAATCGTGCTTTTCACAATTCATATAGTTTCAAAGCAGCTTTACAGAAAATGCATGTTTCTACAATACAATTTAGTGATCTGTGATAAGAGGTGACTGTGTCCAAGTAATGTCCATGTCAGAAATGTAGAGTTCTAAGGTAATACAAATCATGCAGTTAGCTAACATCATGTATTCATCTAGGTTAAAATGATGATCTCATTAAAGCAATCATCCCAAGTTGTAATGATAATATATAGAATATATACAATATATAGAAAATTTGGCAGTGGTGCATGTTGATTCAGAGTTCGCGTCATCTGAAGTTCTTGCAGGGGTTGGCATTATCTCTTCACAGATGTTGGCATTATCTCTTCACAGATGTTGGGTCATCTGATATCTCAACCCGATCTCACGGCAATTTGTACGAATTTTACGAGGTGGCTAATTCGTACGAATTTGTACGACCTCACTCGTACGAATTTTATGAATTTCCCAATTCGTATGAATTCGTACAAATGACCTACCCCTGACCCCGCCCCTAAACCTATACCCAATTCGACAATTATATAGACAATTCGTATGTGAGGTCGTGCGAATTTGTACGAATTAGCCACCTTTTACTCTCTCGTACGAATTGGTATGAATTGTTCGTGAGTTAGCTGGTGTAGTCTCTATAGTTATATATAACATTGGGCCCGTTCATTTCAATGTTCACTCACCCATGCAACTGACTACTGTTATAGCGAACAAAATAAAATAAAAACACATTCAAAAAGAGAGCACTTTTCCTCTTCCCAGTATACTGTCCTTCCGTTCGGACTGTCTCTGGCACTGCACACTTTCACAAAGTGAATGGATGTGGCCCTCTCCCCTCTGAGACAGAAGGAAATACGCATCCTGAATTGCCTCGACGACTGGCTCATATTGGCCCAGTCAGAGGCCGAATTAGACACTCACAGATCCTTGATCCTCAGCCATTAAAAATACCTGGGACTCAGGATCAACTTAGCCAATTCTAGCTAACGAATTGCCTTAATGTGAACCTTTGAAAACAAAGTGCCAGTTTTTTTAAATGATACAAAAACATGAATTTTATGAAAGCGGTGACGTCATGCATATGCATATTATGTTTTCAGTCTATAGGCGCATAGTGTTTCTTTACAAATTACATCTCCAACTACTGGCCTGGCATGCTTAACGCTGCGTTTTAGTCGCTTTTGCAGATCTGTTTGAATAGGGATACTTCTTACATTTGCCATCTGTACGCGAAAAGCGAAAAGGAAAAACCTTTCTGTTTTTAGTACATTGTTGTTGTGTAAATGTATCCTTAAACAGGTGCTACCAAAAGTCAAGAGTTTTGTGATCTTGTGGCCTTATAAGTCAGTAGCAATACTTTGTAATCGAGTTGGATCCTTTATCCAAAAAATTAAAAAAATGTTTTTTCATTGCGGATCGCCTTTAAACACAATGTATAATTTCAGATGTGGTGGAAATAATATCGTTTTCACTCATTCAATGAATGAGTTCACTTTGATTTATAGTGAACTTATGATATTAGGAATGTGCTAAAACTAACCAAACAATCAGCCCAAATCAGATTTGGGCTTTCAGGTGAATAATTTAAAAATAAATTAAAATAATATAAAGTTCTCCTCATTAGGCCTTCAATTTATGTTTTTTTTTTTTTTTTTCCCGCACTTTATCAAATCATCACAGAGTTTGCTTGTCTGAGAATCAGCCACATTCATTTGCTGGATTGTGATGGATTGCTTCTTGTCATCTCCCAGGCTTCTGTTTTTCACACAGAGAGGAAGTCCTCGGTATAGCCTATCTGAGCACTTTGGATCATATTCTCCCTCTCGTTCATCAGAGATCCATAGCCGTGCGACACAGAGTCAAAGAAGCTGGGATTTTCCTCTCTGTGTCACACAGAGGTATAATTTGGTAATTTGTGTGTCTTTATTGCGGAAATTAAAGGTCTTTCAGAGAGTGACATTAGAGATGTGAACTCCATTACAAATGATGCTCTTTCTGCTTCACTGTACATCACTCCACAGTGCTATATGCTGCCTTTTTGGTGACAGCTTGCTCTTTCTGTCTCTCTCTCTCTCTCCCTCCTTCCTTTTCTTTACACACACATGTCTTGTGCTTTAAGAGGGCAGCAGTAGAATCTACTTTCTTTCTAAGCAATACAATTTTTGCTTGGCAGATGATAAAATGGTCGTAAGTAACTACTGTAGAAATCAGAATGTCATAGAGACTGGGGTGGGCTTGTGTGATGTAAGCCAGTCAAAAACAGCCAAAACCCCCTATAGCAACCAACTCTACTCAGCTCATCACTCAAATTTGGTTTAAACTTTGGTAACACTACAATAAGCATAACATTACTTAACTACATTCGTTAACATGAACTAACAATGAACAATTGCCTGCAGCATTTGTTAATCTTATTAAACATTTACTAAAAACATTTAAGATTAAATGTTTTATCTGTTAGTGAACCAACATAAATGTGGACATTTTTTATTACCTAACAGTAAACAAACAAAAAAAAAAGGTTAATAAATGCTGTAAACATATATTGCTCATTGTTAGTTTGTGTTAATGCATTAACTAAACAAATGAAACCTTAATGTAAAGCGTTACCAAAACTTTAAACATCTGTTAATTGTAGCCATAATAATACAGTATATAGGCAGAATTAAAACATGACCTATAGATAATACTAGAATGATTTCCCTTAACAATCATAATTATCACATAAATTAATATTAATAAACAATCAAATATATATTGTTAATACATAGGCCGTTTCCATTTCATAGACCTCAATATCGTAATACATTGGAAAAACAAAAGTCATGTGGTTGGGCTTTTTTTGGGAAGTTATCCCATTCCTTCACCTTATTACTTGTATCCCATAAGAACAAGACTGTACAAAACCTCTCTGCTTAAGCATATATGTCCTGGAACACACATCTGCCCATTAAAACCACATTCCCCCTACAACACTGCCAAAAAAAATCAACAACAAAAAAATGCATACTAAACAAGTGTCTTTTTCGTTTTCTTTCTAAAACATCCTTAAAGGGGGGGTACAATGGTGTTTCATGTATTCAGAGTTGTTTACAGTGTTAAAGAGATGGATTCTCATGCTTAACATGGCCAAAGTTTTTTAAAAATATTTTGGACGAATAACGGAGAATTTCTGTGCCGAAAATCTTACTTCCGGGTTGGTACAAGTTTCGGCTGTTTTTTTTTCGACCGTGGATCTAATGACGTAGACCAGAGTGGAACTCCTTATATGAGCATTTCTCCCGGAAAAGCGCGGCCGCGCACACGTCGACCAGAGGAGAGCGAGACCGCGCACATCAACGCCGCTTCAACAGGAAATCATCGGTAGCGCTGCATAGTGTCTCCAAAGTGTGTTTTTGGATGTGAGGGAAAGCTTACCAAAGAACCCAGCTTTAGGAACAGTGGATGCTGTTTGTTCCCTGCATTTCGACGATGAATGTTTTATAAACAAAGCCCAGATCGACGGATTCTCTCTGTGGCTCTGGCTTCGCCCACACGGCCCGCCTCCAGACGCTCGGTTTTTTCCGGAAAGACTCGGTACAGCCTATCTTTTCTGTTATAAATATAATAAAACTAAAGACTTTTTGGAGATATGAAGGATGCAATACTACTCTATAGGTACTCAAGATTAACAGGAGATTGAGTGAAAATGAGCATTTCACCCCCCCTTTAAAACAAAATATGGTATATTAACATAAATGTACGTGCATTAGATAATAAGGAATGTATTTTAAATATATTAGTGCATGTTGTATTTAACTTCTTGTAAGAATGTTATTTAAATATAAAAAAAAAAAAAAAAAAAAAAAATATATATATATATATATATATATATATATATATATATATATATATATATATATATATATATATCAGTATATATATATATATAAAACAAATATTTTATTGTTTTTCAAAAAAAAGTCTTTCTACTTCAAAATGTCACATTTTATTCAATGTGCTACTTTCTGTTTCTTTGTAATTATTTGTGAAATTTATTATTTGATTAATTTATTAAGTAAAATCTAAAAAACAAAAGGATACCAAGCACTCTATCAATACTTGCAAAAAGTATCAAAAAATATTTATTAGCAACGTTCCCTTTCAGACGTTCGATGTCACCGACGTATTGTGATCCCAACACGTCGGTGACGGCGACGTAACGTCTCCAAGATTTCATCTTTTGAAACGAAAGCCTAACTTCAATTAGTGATAAATGCACTTGCCTGGCTGGACTATGAGATGTTTAAAGGGTATAAAATAGCAGTACCTTTACGAGATGATGTTAACAGAACCCTGCTATTTTTACTCTCCCTTTTAGATATCACTACACCACTAATATGGTCCTTCCTAATTAAATAACACCTTCTGTCACACCTCACACAAGCGTACAAACCAGGACTCTGGATGGTTATTTTAGAATATGTGTATATGTTTTTTTCAGGCCTGGTGTGAAATAATGTTCATTAAAAGTGACAAATACCTGATTTCTAAAGAGCTGCTTTAAGGCAGCAGGGTGAGGCACGGGAGGGAGGCGGCAGATCGCTCTTCCTCAGTACCTGAGTGCAGCACTTTGTTTTGACACCACAGATGAGACGAGAGAAATATCACGCACAAACACACACACATCACCCTAATGCTTAGTTTATTGCCACTGTCTTAGACTTCATGATATAATCCCATTTTAGAGTTCCTGATATAATCTGTGATAAAGATATTTAGATGTTAGTAAAATGCTTTGACATCAGTGGTGAGCTCTGAACAGTATTTAATTTCATCAGTTGCTTTTTCCACATTTCTTTTGGAGTATTTTGTTTGTCAGAATAGTTATTTTTATTTAAAGTTAATAGTTTGAAAGGGTCCCATATCAGACAATCTCTCTCTCTCTCTCTCTCTCTCTCTCTCTCTCTCTCTCTCTCTCTCTCTCTCTCTCTCTCTCTCTCTCTCTCTCTCTCTCTCTCTCTCTCTCTCTCTCTCTCTCTCTCTCTCTCTCTCTCTCTCTCTCTCTCTCACAATCGGATCACAAGCGGACGACGCTAAATGTAGGTGTAAACGGGCTCTAAATTGTTTTGAGCAACTTTGCATTCGTAGTGTAAACACTTATGTGGTCGAATGCGTTCGAACAGCCACAAAAGACCGCCTACTCTCCACCTACTGACTTGATGCGTGAACATTATGGGAAGCTCGCTAGCCAGACGGGATTTAAACTCGGCTGAAGACCCAGGTTTGGTTTGAAGACGAAAAACATAACGAGCACGATGTTCTCTCACGATTCCGGATTTCTAACACGCATTCACCACATTCGCCGTGTTCTTGCGGCTATCAGAGCAGAAACAAAAGCTGCTGCTCTCCATATGTTTTTCTGTCGTCTCCAGGCGAGTTCATATGTAATTTGCGCGAGCTTTTTTAATCAATTAGATCGAAAGATCTGAAAAAAATCCATACATTTATCCACCCTTAGACCCTCCCCTCAAATAAATCAGGACAGAATTGGCTGAAAGTGGATTAATGATAAAATAGACGGATTAAAATATTTGGTGTAATCTGGTATGTCTCCCTCGTCTACTTGTGATCCGATCGACCAAAATGCCAGGTGTAAACAGGGCCAAAGGGTCACATTTTTTTCCACTTCAAAGTGCTAGGTTCACTTTAAATATAAAACAGCCAGGCATTCATTTAGAGGTTTGTCACTTTGATGAAACATCATCTTTAGGGTAGTGAATTGAATTAATAGTGTTTTGGATAGAAACAATATGTTTAAGTTTACATATTCAATTATGGGATGCGAGATCTTGTAAATTATCTATGGCTGCACTCATTTTACCTGCAGAAAATATCCTTACTTCCATTGCATTCACTCCAGAAAAAAAGGTGTTATTAAATTAACTCTGTTATTGTGATCAATTTTCTATATTAGGCTATGACTTAAATTTCCTTGCATCATAGTGAATAAAGTGATTATATGATGTATTATTTCAAAATAAGAATTACACTGTTCATGTATTCTAACCTAGGCAGCACTGTAACATAGTATTTAAGATAAATGGTGCAGTGTTTCTCAGTACAACCAGCACATCACTCTTACTGTATACTAATATTAACAATATGCCCATTAATAAGAATAAATCAAGAGACGGTAAGTGTAAGAGAACTGCTTGATTTTAAATCAATTTTGTTTGTTACCTTACTTGGATAATTTGACTCTATAAAACCAAGTACATCCATAGCCATAAAACCCACTTTAGAGATAAAGACTAGGATTTAGATATGAAGACTAACTAAGTGTACACAAAAATATAAAGCTAGTCGTCATACAAATGGAATGTATGGCCAAATATTGTATGTATACTGACTTCCCTCTTTGTACGATGATTCTCTACTTTGAAGCTGGAATCACTGAGCTAACACTCAATATCTTGACCTTCAATGTAACATCCATCTGCTCATCATAGCACAAAAAGTAAGCTATGGATTGGGCAGTAATGCAGTCTTGAATCATTAACATATTTACTAGTAGCATTAAATTAAATGCCAATAAAGCACATTAAAGTTTATTTAGATCAAATCAAAAGCGTCAAGACTTAAAGCTGTGTTCACATTGACAGTTAAATCACTAAAGATCACTAAAGCTTTTTAGTAGCTAGTCCTACTTTGCTGTACTTCTAACTTCTAAGTATTCCTCAATCAATTCATTATAAACAATATAACAAGAAAAAAATTATTGTATCAATTTAATAAATTTTTGTAAACGACCCGAGGTGTGCAACAGTGTAAGTATATTTTTCTGCACAACAAATAATGGAATCTTTGATGACTGAATAAGTGCAATTCACCTTTATTCCTCAAGGTGGCAAGGTCTGATACACAATGATGAAGTGACGTTTCACTCATAGTTACCGCAGGCAGAAAACAAAAGAATAGGAAGTATCATCAGCAAAACTTGAAATGGCTCAGGGCGATTTACTGAAGAGCAAGTACTGAACGCAATCAGATATCAGTGTCACTGTCACTTAATGGTGGATCTGATGAAGAAACTGTCATCGATCTAAATAATGATTTTGAAGATGTTGAAAATGAAAGTTTTGAGAATGTTCGAGATCTCGAACATGAGCCAGATGCTGAATGTACTGGGAAATGAGCTCTGATGAGGACAGTGATGATGATATAAAACATCTACTTGAACTGATCCCTTCCAAGCTCCAAAAGATAACAAAATATGCTTTATTTTATTCTTCTGTAATTGTTACTCTAATATCAGGAAAGTTTTATATTATTGCGACAGGTAGAGATCCATCCGTGTTATATTTAGATCTGGGTCGCTAAAGACCCGAATATGTAATAATGATTGGCGAAACATTCATTCATTAAGGGTTAAAACATCACCTCTTATAGAAAAGGAATGATGTCTGGTCACTTTGTCTCAGCAAATCACAAAATTTTATATTCATTGTATAGACTGCATGACTGTTAAAGGGGTCATAAGAGAGGTCATAGTACTATAAAAATATCCTTTACGTTTCAGAACTCAAAACATCCTCATTAGTCAAAAAACTAGGAAAGCTTTCTTACAAGCTTAGAAAATGACTCGTTTAGAATTTTGTCACATCATTAGGTCATAGTGTGACGAAAGACCGCCTCTGCAGAAGAAGAGCAATGCCTTTTAGCCCCGCCCACATGTAGTAGTAAATAGGAGAGAGATGCAAACACAGGATTACTCTAGCAACAAAACCATAGAGATGCCTCTAAGAATTACAACACGTTTTGAAGTGCCAAGTTGTGGAAAAACACAGTCTTTGCAATATCCTTGTGATCCTAACATTAAGAACGCGGATTCACAATTTTTAACTAAGTTTCAGTCAGATTGCATCAGTAAGATACTGTTTGTTTGTTCATTTCATTTTACTTTGGAATCGTTTTTAAACAAGACACAGTTAGATGCAGGTTTTTCAAAGAGACTGAAAATAAAAGATGATGCCTTGCCAACTACATTGGATCCGACAGTCGCAAGACACAAGTGTGAGTAACAGTGTTTTTACCATGCGTCACATATTGCTTTGTCTGATACAGATAATTTGTACTGAGTATTTATACTGTAGCGCCACAGTCAAACTGAATAGTCGTGATAGTTGTGATTTACTGTTCTTTCCTTTGCTTCGGATACGTAGAGAACACTGCTTTTGTTATTTTTTATCTCAGCCATTTGCTCGCTGTAATCCTGAATAATAGCTTCAGTGAGCTACATCTTTTTTGTCATCAGTAAGTCATTATATGTTTCATTTTATTAAAACAGGACACTGCAAATGACAATGTATAGGTTTTTCACTTCATCAAAAATGAATAATGAATAGCATTGCATTACAATGCATTGACGTCACTTCAGAACGCCCCTCTGCCGGACTGAGTGGCAAAAGAGCCTGCTGCGTGACTGGATTTAATAGGGGAAACTGCGAAAATTGAGTAAAACAAATGATTTCAGTTTAAACTAAAGGTTGGACTCAATATAGTGTTCCTTACAACTTGATACAACTGATCCATGGATATTGAAATGCAGCCAGGAATCGTGTTTCCTGACTATATAATGTGCCTGATTTCGAAGCTGGGGAAATACATAAAGCAAATTTACCTGTGAACGCTTTATATAAATACAATATAGGTAGGTCTAAATCTGGGTGAGCACTTATATCAGTGTTATATATATCATCATGTCAGTGTTTATTTAAAAACATCTAATTATGCAGAATATACAATGGTAAATATTTAATTGATGAGTTGTCAATACAACAAATAACAATACAATATATAGGGTATGATTTTATCACTTAATTCAGCATATTGACAAAATGATAACTGCAAATCCATCTTTCGCTCCCTGGAGTCCAGTTGTTTCTATGAATTGATTCCCGCCAATCAGAATCGAGTATTCAGACAGACCATAATCATTTATAATTCCATTTACACTAAACACCGTAAGCCTTCCCTTGTCGGTTCTAACTAAGGTAACTCCAAGTACTTAATTTGCTTCATTATATATATATATAAACAAAATTCACGGTTTGGTTCGATACAACACAGTGGTGTCACGTTACAGTTACTGTCTCTACCGCAAAAAGAAAGAAATGCCAGATAAATTTCCTTGATTTAAAAAAAACCTAATTATTAAAAGAAACATTATTTTTAAATAAGTGTGAGTTCTACATCTTGAAACTTTTAGTTTTATAAATTGGGCTAATATTTGAAGGATGAACAAATAATGTTTTGGTCATCACATTAAAAATAACATTTAAATATGATAATATTTGAGTTTTCAAGTGCTGGAAAAAGATGTGTGACGTACTTGAAAGCATTTTACTATGCATGCCAAACTTCCATGGTTACAGTTAGTGTTAATCCATGGTGAATGTTGCTGATCTGTGGACTTAAAGCCTATTACTAGTTCATTCATGGCACAATGTTTCTCCTGGTTTGCACGTCAGCGTTGTTTTATCTGTTAATAACGGAGAAATGTGAATACTTCTGACTAGATCTTGCAGCGATGTTATTACTTCAGTGTCGAATTCAAATGCTCAAATGCTTCCTTTACTAGATATCTTAGCACTGTGTAGTAACCGGTAACAGTCGCTTGATCAAGATCGGCATTGGTCCAAACTGATAAACGGTCCGTGAAGCACAAAATAATGAGTAGCGCAGTTTTGTTCCACATTCATTACGCTTGCATTTGATGTTGGGCAATGTTGTGGTGGTCACGCCATCTTTAACTTTGCAGTCCACTTACGGTCGAATGGAACGCACCTTCAGTCAACATGATGTGGAGAGCGCCACGGGAGCGCAAGCGCTTTGGAAAGTAGGAGACAGCGGCACAGCCGCGCTTTCCACATATTTTTACACGCGATATGTGAACGGCCTCTAAGATCTATGGGCGATGCGCGCGCATTTTAATGAAAATATATCAAACATTTTTTATATCGTTACCGACAATGGTGTACCGTTGATAAATTCCGATATCGTTTGATCGCCCAGCCCTATACATTTATACATAATTTGTTCTTGACCCCTCTAAGCAAAAGCTATCCATCCAGCTGCACCTTGCACAAGGATGGAAATCATGACATCTAAGAATATCCTGTCACCTTACATGTTTCCCATATGGTCTGTCACATCATGCTGTCAGATACGTGGCACTGCAAAAGACAGTCAAAACACTAGACACGATTCACTAAACACAGAATACCAGACATTGCATTAAACACAAGCAACAAAACACTCCCCACAGCACACTAATTATAGCATTTCAAAAACCACTACCACGAATCTCAAAACACAAATAAAATGCACTCTATCAGTTGCTCACCACATACAGTGACAAATTACATCCATATAGTGAATCAAACATGTCTTTTCAAGACCATACTAGACTTTGATGTGTTTGTGTGATTATCCTACCCCGGGAACTTGCTGGATTCTCTTTCTTTTGCCACAAATATATTGTTCAGATACAGCATGGGTTTGTCTATGTTTGAAGTAACTTCCCAAAGTGACATAAACCACTCAGTGTCTTTGTTTGCATGTTAATTCTAGTCTTTTGCAGTGGTCAATGGAGAGGCCTTGGTGTTTAATTCAGACCTCACTCTATTGTGTAGGTCCAGCTGTCTGAGCATCATTAAGATTTAAACCAGATCTCGGTCAATATTAATGACAAACCCAAGTCTTAAATACCTGTCCTCTTTTAATTATCACAGCTCATGTCTTTTAAAGATCAGATTCCTGCCTCTAAACTCTGGCCAGCCTTCCTGGGAGGCTCGTCTGTCACTGCAAATGTCATCACTGTATTCCTCCTCGGCTGACCGTGACAGGGCCCACTTTCAGCCTTTATCTCCCTCTCCATCCTTTCTTCCACCACAAAGATCCCTTCTTTTTTTTTTCATCGCTCACTGCTGTATCCGCTTTCTACACGTGGCAAATGATTGCCCGGGTAAAGGTATTTTCTGTTTCAATCTTGCATTTTCCCAAGGGAGAACAAAAGGGACAAGCTCAGTGCAGCTGGTTTCACTGAGAAAATGGCACAGAATTGCCTCATTCCTCGGCAGATTAGCGATTGCATACAATCCTGCGCTAAGTGCTATTGTGTGCCTCAATTTGGCTATTATACTTTGTCTTTTTCCACTTAGAGCACCCCTAACCAATTAAAGTAATACAGCCTCCAATACCTGCTCCCAATTAAATCTGGGCGGTATTACCTGCCTTGATGCTGCTGACCATGGATTCTTACCACTTAGCCGTATTCATTAGGCCTATTCATACTGAAGGGGCTGATGACAAGAATTCAAGGCTTACCCAGTCCTCCCCATTCTCTCTCTCTCCCTCTCTCAGGCTGTCATTCACTCATAGTACTCAGAGAGTTGGCTGTGGCAAAAACACGGAGAGCGTCAGATGGTGACACTCTTTTTTTTTTCGTCCTTTCTTTCTCTCGCTCTCTCTCGGGTGGATATTTTCCCGCCTGTTCCTGGTTTTGTTTCACAGGTAGCCAGGTTTTTTCCAGCTCATTGTGTTCTTTCTTAAAGCCTTCGCCCGTGCAGCTTGCTTGGCAGCGTCCAAAAGCCGCACCGCACAATGCGAAGGCCTCTTCAGGCCACTGAGTCGATTGACAAATCCACAGTGTTAAAAGTCGACAAAAGCCAGGCGGGGAACTCTGTCAGCCGCACTTGGGGAAACTGTCAGTCTGATGGCCCTGCCATCTCAGCCCAAACATGCTAGTCAGGTTCACAAAAGCCGTTATTCATTCATATTCTTTTTTTGGACAATTATAGTTCTTAAAAAAAAAAAAAAAAAAAAAAAAAAACCAAGCTAGGAAGTAAAGTAGAAATTTCTTATTTTCTACTTACTTATTTACTCATTGGTTCTTATTTACTCTTCATTAGTTTCTATTAAAATCAATACCTGCTACAGATAATTAGATTTAATTAAAGGCAAACTGCATACAAACACATGTGCTGAAAACCATATCAGTGGCGATTCGTTTTCAGTTGTGGTTGTTTCTGTTGTTTGTTTCCTCGATTCAAGCAAAGCCAGTTGCCTGTGACTTACTTCCACGGTTGGGTTTAGAAAAATGGTCTTGAAGGGGAATAACAGGGTGAATAAGGACCTTTCCTGTATGAGAAAGGATGCCCATGCTCTTCCAATCCCTCAATCCCCTCACCACCTCCCCCTTCTCCCCACAACAACCCCTCTAACCACAGTTCAGATGAGAGATACAATAGAGAGAGTCGCTCTTATGAGAGAGAGGAAGGAGAGAGGGGAGATAAAGATTTAAAAAAAGGGAGAAAGAAAACGCAGACCACATGGCTTTATTAGGAGAAATGCAGCTCTGGAATCTGAAAGCTGACTTTGAGCTTTATAGATTTACAGACGAAAGCATATGAGAGATGACCATGGGCTGTGGGTAAAATGGATGTTTGTTTATGTTGCCGTTTTCAAATTAATGCACATCCGAACAGGTCAGATCAGGAAATAGGTGGCTGGAGGGTTCAACAGTTCTTCAGCTAACAGCAGAGCTTTAACCCATCTCTGCATCCAAGGCTTTGTCAAATCAAAACATTTAACTTTGAATTAGCTGGTTTACTCACCCTATAATCTGCCTCTTTCATTATGAATCTAACTCGCATGTCATAGCTAAATCAGTCCTTCAGTTTTGGTACTTTTAAGACACTTCACAATAATAATAAAAAAAGGAAAATTATTTTACAAATCTAGTTCAAAGCACATGTGCTAAATCACTCTTTGTGTTCATGTTGGTTTTTATTTGGTTTTGAAAAACGTAATGACTCTAAAATATATTGTGGTGTGTTAAAAGTAATAATTTTCCTTACACGTTTAATAGCCTAGAGGTTACTTTACACATCCTAATAAAATCCATCCTAAAAAATAAATAAACAATCCATTTATCATATTAATTAGCAAATATCATAATTTTATAAATTCGCAAATGTTCAGTTGTTCATTGTATTTTATTTGCACCTAATGGCATTTGGCATGATCGCGGGACCCAAAAGAGTGTGGCAGACTGTGGTGCGGGACACGTTTTGAATTGCTGGATGCGGGAAGGAAGATACTGATGTGCCTGGGAAGCGGGCGAAAGAAATGACTTGTGGGATCTCGCAAAATTTAATTATCTAATAATAACAACACGCAGAAATCAAATCTGTCACTGGAGATCTGAAGTGTCATGTGTGTGGAAATTGGAAAAAAAAAAATAGCCTATAGACACCGGAACAAGACAGAATCTAACCTGACTGGGACTGAACAATCCACTTAGACCTCTTTCTGTAGGCTTTTGCGGGTGGGAATGGGACAAAACGTGAAAGTTTCGGACGGGAGCGAAAATAACTGCAAAACATTGGTTTAGTGGACAAAAGTTTTATCAGATGTTAAATAAGCAGTGAAGCAGATCTAATAAAATATTTTTTTAACAACAATAAATAAGAAATATAAGAACTGATAATAACAGCTTACGCCAAACTACTTAAAATTGTTTTCTTTTCAAGAATATTATTCTTTTAAAGACATTATTTCTTCCTTATGATATCAGGACTGTTTTATTACCCTGACAATTATTATTTATTTTTTTGCTCCTAAAAATATCAAAGTGAATTTCAATTGAGAAATCAAGAACATGCAAATCATAGAATAGGCGTACCCATGTCTTTTAAGTATTCAAGTGTTTTAATGTACTGAAATGAATGGATGGACAAACAATAAAATAATAATAACTGTCATGTCTTTGACCCTCATATAGAATATTTTCATTTATTTTCAATTGGTTTTGGATTATTATTCTGCAAGTTATGTGACTAACCATTGGTTGTGTTAGCATTAGCACAACCAGTGACATGATCCAGATTTTAATTAATTTCACACATGCAGTGCAGGGCTGACCCTGCGACAACGGGACATGAGGCATCCCCTAATCATCATATGCCCTGTGACATCATCCACGGACCTGGCAGCCCATAGAAAAAGAGAGAAATTGAGGTAGTTTAGCATGGATAGAAAGCACCAATTTATCACCATAAGCAAATCCTAACCTGGGAGCATAGCCCCCAGCAGAATTAATTGGCTCACTCGCTGTCTGTGAAGTGTTTGGCCTTGTTTTAATAGGCAGGCTGCCCCAGAGACGCTCTCAAACGCTGCTTCTCCAAACCACGTGATTGACTGCTAGATCGCCATTGAAACTCTGATTCATGAACCAGGAAGTGTTTTACTTTAGGACCTTCTGCTGGCCATCTGTACCCCATCAGTCCCTCTAGTAAGGCATGAAACAAGAATATTTTAGTGCAATTTGTAAAGTTTGTGCTAGTAATTACTTCTAAAGGCACAGTCTAAAGACTGTGTTTAGAATTTGAGTGTTCTTAGCCTAGATTGGATGCTTATGTCCCAGGAGTTAGTTGATTGATTGATTTAAATTGTCAGTTTTGCACATAATAATGCAAAAGTTAGTGTACTTGGTGACCAAGGAGACAGAAAGCTCCTCAGTTCCTCTGTGCTCATGGGATAGCATAGTGTCCTGTGGTTTCACACATCAGTATTTCAATGGATGTAGATGTCATCTGATTGTTTGCCTACTTTTTTTATGAATGCTGTGTATTTGGACATCTTGTACTGTGTGTATCCTGTATGTATATTAGAAAACATTAATTAATGTATATATATTTATGATATAAAAAATGCAAGCTAGCTTTATCAAGATTAAATAAATCTGCTATTTATTTTTTGTAATTTCCACCGTCATTTTGTCAATTTGAGATATGGTGGAAATGACAATGATACAAAATATTAGTGACTTTAATAGTGTTTTTTTTGTTTGTTTGTTTTTTTCAAATGCATATTTGTCTGATGTTGGACACTATTATCAGACAAATTAAATCAACTATTAAAAGTCTAAAAAGTTTCAGAGACTTTAGTTTCTAAAACTCCACATTCCCATATTGAAGCATCCATTATTTCTCTGAGTTCTGTTACAACACGAAGCTCACGCATTGTTTTTTCAGTGTTTGAGGAAATGAGGCCAAAAGGACCATTATATCCACTACTTTCACAGGCTGTTTAACAGAGAGAGGAGATGTGACTGTGTGCATGCATGCGTGTGGGTGTTTGTGCGTGAAAGTGAGACAAAATGTTGAAGAAACAGTGTGTGTGTGTGTGTGTAGGGGTGCTTAAACTTGGCTGACCAGTCATGGTAATCAAAGTGTGCTGTGTCGTTTTTAATGGAGTTCCTGGTCACAGCACTGCCTGTTTCCTGCCAGCTCACTCATCTGAATGCCATTCTCCACCATCCTCGGCCCAGTTGAACACAGCGGAACACTGTCCGCTCACGTGTCCCGCCACTGCCAGTGAGAGAGGGGAACGATTAACATCACTCGAGATGTCCCCCCCACTCACTCTAGTGTGACTAAGAAAGTGTGAGGACTCTGTCAGAAGAACTTTCTAGAGCATTAACCGTAGCAGGGCACCGGACGGGGTGTAGGGAGGGTGAACGAGAGAGAGAGAGTAATAGAAACAGAGAGAGTGTAAAACAGGAGGGAGACCTGGTCTTTACTTGGGCGGCGTGTTATTGAGTTGAGCCTATCTGCCGGTCCATCCACAGTGTCACCTTTCGGTCAGCGTGGAGAGAGAGAATGGTAAATGTAAGAGGGCGTAAGAGATACCCAGCAGTGGCATGAGAGCTGCACTCCCAGGCTTTGTGTGCGCAGTTCCACAGTGAAATGGATCCGTCTGCACTTAGCGAACGCAGCCTTTTATTCAGGAGGTATGAGGGGAGGAGGGAGCAACATTCAACACGGAGAAACATCTAATACACACACACACACACACACACACATATACATACATACATACATATATATATATATATATATATATATATATATATATATATATATATATATATATATATATATATATATATATATATATATATATATATATATATATATATATATATACACACACACACACACACACACACACACACACACACACACACACACACACACACACACACACACACACACACACACACACACACACACACACACACACACACACACACACACACACACACACACACACACACAAACAAACAGAGTATAGGGCAACAAGCCAGATTCATGAAAGTGACCAGATTTCTGAAGCTAACTTGAGACTTTTCTAGTTCGGTAAAATTGAAATTTCCAGTGTTATAATATCAGAATTAAGGGTGGTGTTTTCAGTTCTGTGTATTTTGACCACTATAAATGTTGTATTTTGATAGACTATTGTATTCTGCCATTATTCTCTAAATTACATTTAGTCATGAACTTATGAACTGTAATGGTGGCTCAGAATAACTTGCGGCACAATTGGTCCCCTCAAACTAAAGTTTGTCGATTGACAATGACGTCAACACACATCAAAACAATACATGACCGCTAACAGTTACTAAAATGAATTGCTATGTGACTGAACAATCTCTGATTATTATGTAATGCAGTAATATGTAAATAATTATTGCATGAGTTTACAGTGCATGTATTATATATTGTCTTCATGATTTTTCATGATTTATGTTTCTTAAGGCCCACCAAAAGATAACTATAAAGTTGTAAGAATTGTTTGAAATATAAGAGAATAGCGGAGTTCACTCCACAATCTATATATTTAACAGCTGTTGAATGATAAAAACATTGACAACCAATCAGAATCCACCCAACTTTAAAGAGATTGAGTATTTAAAGTAGCAGACAACATAACTGCAGAATATGCTTATAATAAACAGAACGTTATTGACCGTTGATGTGAAAGCTCACATACAGTAATTAACATTATAGTTATCATTCTTAGTGTGAACAGGCCTTTTAGTGTTGATAAAAACTCTATGCATTGAAATGTATTTATTTAAAACGAAATATATATATATATATATAAAAAAATTATTATCTCTTTTTTTAAACAAGCATGTCCAATATTAACCACATTAGGAATAATTGCACAAGAAAATAATATACATTTCCAAGAACTTATCCAGCCAGGGACAGGGCATCAGAAAGAAGAACTGCCCCTAAAAAACAGGGAAGTCACTTTAACATTTATGGATATTCAGGTACCCTTGCTGATCCGGTTTATGTGTGATTTGTGTGATTTGCCATCTATCACTTTTTTTTTTCTCTGTCCATTCCTTTTTTGCCCCACCGTCACTCCCAAACTAACACTCACATACACAGACAGAAGGCCCAGCAGCTGAATGAGTGGGTTAAAGCTGTCACTTTTCTCACTGCCTACCTGAACAACCTGATGAGTCAGATTGTATTCCGAACAAGCAGCATTATAAAAACTCACCTACAGACATGCATAAACATATACATTAAGGGTGAGAGAGAAAGCGAGACAGATAGATGGAGAAGTGGGGGTGGAGTTAACAAAATAGCAGAGAGAATCCCAGAGGGCAGGCAACAGGTGCAGGTGTCATGGAGTGGCAAGTCGAATAAGTAAAACGGTGACACACCGCCCATAATTTCAATATTCATGTGTTTAGTGGTAAATATGCAGTGTAGGTTCACAGATTACACAGTACCGTACATAAAGCGCTCAGACACACACAAACAAACAGCCCATCTTATCACACTTCAGCTAGCACGCTCATTCACTGTGCCACTCGTTGCCTGCTCAAACTGTACAACAAGCTACCCTAACCGGCAATGTGGATTCGTGAGATTTTCAAACAAGCATGCCTTGGATGTATCTGGGTTATGAGAAGACAGATGTGTGTGAAAGTGTATATGTGAGTCTTCTCTCTCTCTCTCTCTCTCTCTCTCTCTCTCTCTCTCTCGCTCTCTCTGCAGTGAACTTTTCTTTAGTCGTGCCTCCCCCTACTGGCTACACTAATTCTCTCTCCCTCATCCGTCTTTCCTGATTCCCCCTTCCACCCTCAGCAACTCTACTATTGTTTATCTTCTTTCTTTCATCCCATACCCCCTTTTCTTTCCTATCAAATTCCTACCTCGTTTCCTTCCCGTCTTCACCGCAGACTTTTCTCAGAGCAGCTACAGGGGCTACACAACCCGCTGCCCCTCTCGCACAAATATATCGACGTTCTATCTTTTCCACTCGCCTAGTTTATTTTATTCTGAAAATATCAATTTGTCCTCATAAAATACGTCTCTTTTTTTATTTTATCTGAAATGTATCTGTTTGAAGAAAGGCAGTTTGCAATTATATTATAAAAAAATACAAAATCACAACAAATATGTAAAAAAAAAAAAAAAAAAAAAAAAAAACGATTATAAATATATTTATGTGTATATATATGTCTCATTAGAATGGTAAGCACCCTGTGCTGACACAACCATGGGCAATTCTAATAGAAAACTTGTTGCATTTTTCTCCTTTAAAGGCCTGAAAGGAATATGCATCTAATTTTCTCAGTCGCTCTTCTATATAATTTGAATAAATTACGCCTTGGATCGGAAATAAATGCTCCCTGACTTCCCCTCAAATCCTCTGATAGTTGTATCTTTAATTATTATTTAATTTAGCAGTTATGAGTGGTTTTCAGTTAAAGAGGATACTGCTGACAAATTCAATTAAATGAAAATAGAGAACTTAATGGTCCATGTTAATGATTCATTTCATACATAATATTATGTTTTTTTTCTTCTTCTTCTGTAAATTTCTAATCAGGACTCACTTTAATATTGGTTACAGGGGTCTAGACACAACCAAGGTGTGCACGCATACACAAACACACTCTCATACCACATCCATTAACCCTATGTGTCCCAGCGCCTACTGTGTACAGAGTTTGTCATTTCTAATAACACATTTCTTGCTTATTAAAGAAAGGATCTAATCAAAAATGGCACATCCGAGATGAAAGATCTAAAGTACAGCTACAGGAAAAGCCCAGGGCACGGTGTAAGTGGGCCGGTCAGGAGTGCCGGGTGTGGACCGCGGGACTCGGGTGCATTAGTGTTAAGAACACATGTGCGGGAGGAGGCCATGAAGGGTGAGACTTAGTGGGCATAGGGAGAGCGGAGGGGGTCAGTGACAAGTGGCCCATGTTTGGTGTGTGTGTGCGTGTGAAGTGGGGTGGAACAAGTGCTACAGAGAGGTGCAGGGCGGTGTTTTTCCCATGGTCCACTGCCCCTGCCCCCCAACACACACACACACACACACACACACACACACACACAGACCGGCCTGTCAGACAAGGTCCAGCTCAGTTACAGACCCCAGGGCCAATGTGCTCTCAATGAACTGATACAGATGGAGAATTTTAGCACAATGGATGGATTACCACTGCCAGAATAGAGCTTCTCCCTCCCTCACACATGTACACACACACACACACTCAGGCATGCACATATTAACACATCACACACAAAGGTGACTCTGCCAACATGGCTTTTCAATACTAATCAAACTCTTACTTGCAATTAAATAGATCCTCTAACATTTGAATAAACTATGCTTGTGTGTGCGAACGTGTGTTTTCAGTTCATATCTTTTCACCGCCGTGTCTGTGTGTTAGCGATCAGTGCCGAGTGTCCTTAACTGTCCGGCGTGTAAAGGCTGCGGTGCATCTTTAATGGAGGATAGGCTTTATAAATCATGACCGCAAGTCTGTTTAGACATTCACCAGCTTGGCCCACGCTCTCTCTCCAATGGAGGAGGCTAGATTAATGGCACAGGGCCTATTTAGCACCAGCCGCTGTAAAACATGACACTTTCTCCCCACACGATGCTCCAGTCTGGCCCGTCAGCCAGCCAGCGAGCGGTCCCACCCCACCCAGGACAAATAGCTCATCACAAACAGCCCAGCCAATGTCAAAAAGGCAAAATCCACAGTGACGAATGACGGGAGTTTTGGCAATAATAATAGGCAGGAACTTGATTAATGTAATTATTAGGTAGACACACACAAGTGCACGGATACACGCACACACTCGCTGATTAAAAGATGTGTTTGTTGTTGTTGTTTTTTTAATAGAGGACTGTATAGAGTGAGTATACCTATATGACAAATAATTGACATCCACAGTGTTAAAAAAGGCTTCCAACAGAGAAGTGTACTCTGAACAGTTGTTGTTGATTTCCTGTTTGATATCTTAAATGAACATAATAACAACAATTAATTTAATTTAATTTAATTAATTAAAATGTATTGATTATTGTATTATATTTGGGCAAAATTTCTTTGATATCTTTTTTTAGCATTTTTGTTTTACTAAGCGAAAATATATATATATTTTTTTTAAATGAATGGTTATGTAAATTAAATTAATTGACAAGGTTATGTCACTCATCAGTGGCCCGAAAAACCCATCATACAAAAGTGAGAATATCTACCATGACAGCCATCAACAACATAGTTTTTCAATTATTTGTAAAGAAATATACGGGTCATATAAATTTTAACAGAAGCTTTGTTACAAAAAAAGTATGAATGTTTTTACTATTAAATCTGCATTATGGAGGACTAATATATCCTCACTGTATTGTCAACAAAGTACCACCCATAATGAAAAAAAGAGATTGTATCCCTTCAACAGAAGAACATTCCATATGATTTTAGTCAATATGTGTAGTTTATCTAACTATATTTCTCTACCTTTGTTAAAACATTTTTTTAAACCAATATACTGTTGAATTTTATAAAGCAGTTAGAAATGAGTAATCATAGGTGAAATAATATGATCAAAAGTATTATTATTGATATTATTTTGTATCTAAACTTTGCTTAAAAAGTCATTTAAAAAAAAAAAAATCATTATATGTTGAGATCCAACCTTCTTTGTGATCATGACACCTGTTCAACAGAAAGGGCTGAATTCATTGACACCTGATGAGGAGAAAGAAGTTAACACAATCTCAAGTGAGACAAGTAAATATCAGAAAACCCTGGAGCTTTTTCTGTGCTGACTCTACATACATTATCAGATCGGGATATTACATTCACAAAATAACTGCAAAATGTGGCACGTTTGGAAAGTGTGTGAACAGTTTTACTTCATTCTCAGCTAGCAATAGATTAAATTGCAAATTTTAGATAAATGCGTTTCGAAAAGAGCATATTTTTATAATATTATTTAAGTAGAATGCCTTTTTACAAATTTCGGAGAGGCGTGTTTGTTTAGCTCTCATCTGAACTAGTCAGTCTAATAAGTTCTCGTTTTTTGCCTTTAAGATCAGCATGTGTTTACCTAAATGGCTTGATAAAAGTCCATAAACCTGAACTATTATGACAAGCTTAATATTAAAGCACCGTAATCCGGCTGTAAACTATAGTTGCAGATTGATTCAAAGAGAGATTTCTGTGTATGAAAAGGAGAATGAGAGACGTGTAACCTTATGCCAGCCCCGCAGTTAGCGACTACAAAGGGGAACTCCGCAGCTGCGAGAGAGTGTTTACTTGTTGAATCTTTTATCAGTTTTCCCTGTTTTTATCTGGGCTGGCTCTCCCTGCTTGTGTGCTCTTATCTATGCAGCTGAAGCCGAGCTCGGAGTTAGCCTGCGTCCGCCTGATTACAGCTGTGATAGATGGAGTCAGGGATGACCTTACCTCCTCACTAAACACAAGGTTGGACATTTGTCTCCCTGCAGTATTTGCATGTTTTCCGCCTGTTTGAAGCTATTTGTCATGTTATTCACTTTGCCACTGGACATATGAGAGGCGTTTGAGAGAGCAGAGTGTTGTGCGATTCAAGCCCACGATAAAAGCGGCCTTGATAATAAATGGAAAAGTTCTTATTTATTCATAATATTCCAGTTTTAGAATAGTTTCTTTAGTTGGTCCTTTGGAGATTGGTGTCCTCATTATCTACCTTTTAATTTGCATATTAAATCTTTTAATTTTAGCTACAGTGTTATGACAGTGGGAAATCAGGTGTCTTTTCTTCTCTATTTTCTTATAGCTATGCAGAGATTTCATATGTTCTTTCAGCCTGATTTATGATATGACCCGGCAGAGAAACATATTTGTTATTTTTGAAGGCAACCAAACATGGATCACGCAATATCTCGAGACTCATTCCTTATATCTGAATGAATGTGTCTGAGCTCGAGACACGCATCTACACATAACTCTGAGCCATTGCTTAAATCTTATCCAGAGGCTGAGCCCGAGCTTTAGATTAATCCTGAGTCTGGGCCTAAATCTGTACCCAGGCGCAATCCTGAGTCTTTGAAAGGCGACTCTGAAAAGCAATTGATGGGTAATAGTAGAGAGTTGGATCTGTGAGGTGGTTCAGAACTCCAAGCATCACTGCAGAGTCACACTGCGTCTTTCCATTCACTTCATTCAGTTAATTAGCCCCTACTCATGAGACAGTTCAGCTGTAATCAACTAGCAGCAAGATCCGTCATCGCCTCCTAATCATTTTATTACCTCTGTAGAGTGGGCTAGACATCTCCCTGCAACAGCCCGCTGCAGACAGGTCAGTACAACTCCCACTCTGTTCTGGGATGCCAACTACACAGTCCCTGCATTCAGACTGGATACCTTTTCTGCCAATATATATTGTCCATATACACAAGTTTTCATAAAACTGTAACACAAACTGTAATTCTGCTGAGATTCTGAAGTGCGCATATGATGGACTCTTCACTATGTAATAAGGCCATGTCAAAGCCAGATGATGAGTACGTTTATGCAATGTTTTTCGCGTATAGATGACAACATTGTCAAAAAGATATATTGAACACACTTTTTTCACAGCTTTTATTCATTTATTATTATAATTATTGATTTGACTAGCCAGTCTGAAGTTTTTGTTAACTGTACATCCAGTCTAATATAATTTGTGTGGCCTGAAAGCGGAATAGAGATTATCGTATTTACGATTTCCGAGCACATTAATGCCCAAGCGAACTATTTACAGGTGGTAAACTCGAAATTCTCTTGTGACATAGAAAGGGGGGTGTTTATGTGAAACATGGCAGCAAACAGGTCTGTTGTTAACGGTCATGAATATTTTTGTAAAATGTCTTTAATGTTCAGGCTGTATTTGAATAATATTAATGCGCTATAAAAAATAAAAAGTGGTTCGACTTTATTTTAAGGTGTCCTTGTTAGTGTAATAATACAGTTAAGTACTAAGTAATATGAATGAACGTACTCACTAGGGTTAGAGTTTGTTTTAGGGTTAGTTGCCTGTAATTATGAATAATTGACTGTTATTACTATAGTAAGTATATGTAACATGTTTATGCATTGTAAAATAAAGCGTAAACGAAAGTGTATAGACAATGATCTCTTTTCATGCTTTGCTTTAATAAAAATAAATGTTTTTGAATAAAAATGATACTCTACATAATAGAAATGAAAATGATATAAAAATGATAGAAACATTATTTTTTCCACCTTGAATGAATGACATGTTGTAATAACAAATGCCCGAATAGGAGTTTACCAGGTGCACTTGAAGGCAGCATTGATTAGTCCTACAGTACAAAAAGAAAGAAAGGATTTCTTGTTACGTGTGGGAACGAGAGGGACAGAAAGAGTGAGAAGGGACAGAGACGCACCAGACACTTCCAGGTCTCTAACGAGGTCGCTAATTAACTCTCACACTCCTGTTCGCTCTCTCTCATCAGAGGTGCACGATGCTTTTTTGACAGGAGAAAATTGCAGGGCAATTAAATCATCTGAAGACGAACACTTCAGATGCTGGAATTAACAGCTAAATGTTACATTTATCTCTCAAAATGTGACGGAGGGGAATAAAATGGTGGCCATAGAATGTTGGCTGATTTTCCAATTCTGTGGAATGAAATTATTTATTATTGAATAATTCTGTGCCTTAGAATTTCCTCTTTCTTCTCATATTGCCTCCGCCGCTTTTGTCGAATCTCTAATTTTAACGCGCGCCATGTGACTCCGCGATCCCAGCAGAGACAGTAACTTGTTTTCTGCGGCTGTTTGCCGTGTTGTGCTCCTGATTTCTCCTCTTTTGTGCCGAGCATTATTTGACAGGATGACGTTTTTTCCTCTTCTTTGAGCAGAATCCGAGTGATTCTTGCGCTCTATTTTCATAACCCTTTCCTCAATTAACCTCTCCTACTGCTCCCCACTGGCAGCTGGCTACGGGGGGACATGTGTGACTGAAACACAGGCTCAATCACGCTATTATTTGTCATCTGTCCTTAGAGAAAGGGAACGAAAAAGGAGCGCGAGAGGAGAGAACTCGCCTAATTTTTGGGTCTATTCTTAAAGCCTGTTCCCCACCCCTACTGTCCCGACTGCTGGGGGGCAGAGCGTTAGCGGGGGCATGGAAGAGAGCTGACAGGCTTTTTTCGCGGGCCGGGGTGGGGCCGGGAGGGGGGGGTGTGCAGGGCTTTTTTTGTGTGGCCGTCAGGAGCAGCGGTGATGGCGTGAGTCTGGGACCGCAGGGAGCCTTTGTGCTCACTCCATTCTCACTCCTCACACTGCTAACCCTCAATGCCTGGATTAGAGAATACTTTAGAGTTTTAATCTCTAATTCACGTCTCACACACATTTTCTCTTCCCTTCTCCTTCGCTCACACAAACACACACACACCCACACACACAAAATCACACCCATTGAATCACAGACAAAGTGTGAAGGGAAGGCGATGAATAGTGGACTAAGAGTGGAGCGAGGTTAGATGTAAATGCAGCCATGGTTAAACGCTGGAATACCATCCATAAGACTCATTAGCGGCTGCGAGTGTGAGGTAACGCGCTCGACCGGCCCCCAGAACAACCAGGCCCCCTTTCTTTCCACAAAACTCTCCATCCTTTCCTCACAATAATGAGAGAAAAAGGTCACGTTTTCACAAGAGGGGAAATGAAGGCAGTGTTCGCGGTTGCTTTTACAGTCCTAGTTCACCAACTCCAATAAATGAGCATGTACAACAAGCCAAAGGGCCTTTTATTGCAAATTTAATTCATTTCTCTAGACAACTGTGAAATTTGCCATTGACATTAGTTATTACCCTGAGGCCAACGAAGAGATGATCTCAGTTAATAAATGATCCCTAACAAGAAGCGTTCCTCTTTCTCTCTCTCTCTCTCTCTCTCTTTCTGGCTCTCTCTCTTTCTCGCTCTCTCTGTTTTCCTTCTTCGCCTGCTGTGAGAAGCTCACTGCACAGAGATGCTATACTGTCAGTTCTTCCAGATATTCAGTCCTGCACCCTTCCACAAACACATACACTGTGACACACACACACACACACACAGTGCATTGTGAGAAAAGCTTTAGTGGTCTTACAGCTGCTCCCTGTTACCCTCTTATCTCTGTTACCCAACAAAAAGAGCTGTGGTTAGTTACAGGTCAAACACACAGAGACGATCTTTCTTTTTCCTCTTATCGGTCAACGCACATTTTTATTTATTTTTTTTTATATCATGGTGGGAACTTTTCTTTGACTTGTACTGTTTTAAACTGAGCTAATTATTCATCCATCCATCGTCCAGACCACTTGTCCTAGGGTCACAGAGATGCTGGAGCCTATTGCAGGGATATTGAGCTAATGATATTTTATATTTGTGACACTGGACCACAAAACCAGTCACATGGGTCAATTTTCTGCAATTGAGATTTAGACATCACATGGAAGCTGAATAAATAAGCATTCCATTGATGCATGGTTTGTTAGGATATGACAATATTTGACTGAGATACAACTATTTGTAAATCTGGAATCTGAGGGTGCAAAAAAATCGAAACATTGAGAAAATCACTTTTAAAGTTGTCCATTTATGTTCGCGATTGTGCTGCATCCACTCATATAATAAATATTTTATATATTTACGGTAGGAAATTTACAAAATATCTTCATGGAACATGATCTTTACTTAATATCCTAATTATTTTTTACCCTGGTAATCCAGAGTTCTCAAAGTTGAATTTGCTCAGCGAGTTACTCTGGCGTCGAGTAATGATGCTCATTAAATATGCCCTTGTAGCCGAGCTGCACCAATCACATCGGGTTATCTGATATAGGCGGGCCAGAGGCGAGCTAAACACGACGACAGCGCTGTGACGTCAAAGTCATTAGTAAACATTGCAAGATGGCTATGGATGAATACCAGTTGTTTGAAACGGCTTTGGCCGCTACAATAAACCAGTTAGACTTGGCTTTTTATCTAAAACAGGAACAGAAGACGCCGCTCGAATTGTTCCTTTGCAAGAAGGACGTTTTTGCTGTTTTGCCGACCGGATACGGTAAGAGTCTAATCTACCAGTTAGCTCTGCTGGTAACATTAGCTAAGCGGGGTTTATTGTTGTGATTGGTCGTAGTGTTATCAAATTGCGTGCAGTGAGATTTTCAAATGCATGCTTGGTGCCGCCCCTCAAGCTGGCCAATTTTCATAAGTCGACGCCAGACCATTAATCTTTTAGATTTAGGTCTGGATTTCCAGGCTAATGATTTTTGGCATAAGAGAAAAATCGATAATTTTGACCCATACAATGTATTGTTGGCTATTGCCACAAATATACCTGTGCGACTTGTGACTGGTTTTGTGATCCAGGGTCACATTTTGTTTTTTTAGGGAGGCAGTGTTGGCCAAAGTAAGTAAATCACACAAATATTGAAATAATACTCCCGTAAATATAAATATTCCATTTAAATTTCTACTTCAGAAAATGTACAAAAGTACTCACTTTTTAGTGTTGCTAAACTTTTGATAATAACAACAATAATTAGAGGTTAGAGCTCAGTCTGACATTATTATGAATTATTATGAGATATCAACTATAAGCAGTAATCAATAAGAAGGATTACTTGGTGCAGATATTATTTTTTATAAAATACATTATGCGTGATCTACAAATAAGCCCCAGTTTCTTTTTATTAACAAATTATATCATTTAATTTTAACATCAATTGAGGTTACGGTTTAAATCTGAAAACAAACAGCAGAATAGGATGGAGAAATTTGCTCTTTGAATTTAGCATAGTTTATTATAAAATTAGTATTATTACTATAAACAATGAACAGCATCAAAATTCATCATTACACTTAGAGGCTAAACTAGCCCAATCAGTCAAATCGTCCACATGCTCTAAGGATCATGTTCGTCCCGATTCTCTGAGTCAGACATGGCCAAATTGTGAGTTGTTAGACTCGTTCTGAGTGGATTATCGGGTCAGTGGGTTCTTTGATGAATGAATTATTCCATGTGATTTGTTCAGTTCATTAGACAGGTTCATTAAAAAAGAATCGTATTTAATGGTTTAGCACATAACCATTGCATCTCAACAGGTTGGTTGAAAAGATTTGGCTCAAAATAATGATTCATCACGAATCTGACATCACTTCAAAATAACATACTGTAGTGACATGTTTCTTTTTTTCTTTTTTTCTTTTTCTTTTTTGAAAATGTAGTGGAGTAAAAACTATGATATTAAATACTTTAATGTTAAAAAAAGTTTCCAAAAGTGAAAATACTCTGATACATAGAGAAAAGAGAAGAATATTTTGTTTCTTTTAACCATTGCTTTTAGAAACATTTGGTCCCCACAATGCAGACTAAACCTGACCCACACACGTTCACCAATCAGACACACACCACTGTCCCACTTTTCGAGTATTGCTTCACAGTTAATGATTCCATTAACCGTTAATTTCTAGTGACAGTAATTCATAGTTTAATACATAATATTACATGTTGACTTATTCTCCCACAGCACCAATACATCCAATATCAACCAATCCAAATGTTTGGTTTGAAAGTAGAAAGAAAAAGTTCCCTAATCTAAAATTATTATTTCTTGACAAATGGAATCCATTATCAACTGATTCATGAATATTTGTCCAGTCCAGCAATGACAAGCTACACTTTCTCATCTAGGGGAAATAGAATTGTTCAAATTGTGTTTGAGAGAAGGCTCACACACTGGAGGCGGCCCATAATGCAATACACCAATTTTTTCCTATTTTTTTGCAGTTCCAATTTATTGAAGTAACAGAGCAGAAAATGCAGTGACAGCTGTAGCACTTTATTGCGAATTAGTACATACGTTCAGCAGAGAGAGACAGAGAGAAAAGGAGAGAGAGAGGGGACTCATTGTATTTCTGTAATTGCCACGGGCTCTGAAAATGGGCTAGCAATAGCACTGGAGCAATTACATATTGAAGACAGAAGATGACAGGATATACTTTGAACATCAGATCACATTTACACTGGGATTTGACCCCCCTCCTCAAAACAGAGCTAAGAGGAGAGGTACTATGACAATGACAGCCATACATGCTCAAGGCTCTGTGAGGCCGCTGGATAATTATAATTATTGTGTCTGACGTTTGACCCGGTATTGATGGTGTGGCTGCTGCATGTTTCTCCCTCTGTGTTCCGACCACAGATGTGTTTAACAGGCTGACACCATATCTCGCACGAGGTCAGTGCAGGCGAACGGAGAAATGAACGCTTGCCTAATGCTGTCAAACTTCCACATATGCCCACACTCTAACTTGTCACCATAACACATTTGTTGGGACAGTATGGGGGGGGGTGGGGGGGGGGGGGGTTCCAGTTTTGGTTATGCACGTCGGGAAGGTTTGCGAAGTCCGCTGATATCTCTAGAGATAATAGCATTGGTCAAAGTCTTGAGATGGTAACAAGCTACACACAATGAGGAAACCTCTTTATTACCTGCAATAATTTCTTGTCCTGTTGCGACAGAATGTTTTTGGTTTTTGCCCATTATTAAAAAAAAAAAAACATACACATTTTGTTTACTATTAATTATTATATTATATTATATTATATTATATTATATTATATTATATTATATTATATTATATTATATTATATTATATTATATTTTGATGGCTGGTAAACGCCTTCAAGCTACCTCTGGTCCATGACGATTATGTAATATAGGTTTGCTCTAAAAAAAGAATTTCCTTCTGATAATTTCTGGGTAACACTTTAGTTTAGGGTCCAATTCTCACTATGAAGTAGTTGCTTATTAGCATGCATATTACTATGATATAGGCTGTTTATTAGTACTGTTATATTAGTACTAGTAAGCATATATCAATGCATTATCCTACATCCCTTAATCCAACTAATACCTAAACTTAACAACTACCTTACTAACTATTAGTAAGCAGTAATAGGGAGTTTATTGAGGCAAAAGTCATAGTTAATAGTGAGAATTGGACCCTAATCTAAAGTGTGACCATTTGGGGTTGTAATTCTAACTGAAAGCGAAACGGTTTTTATTTTTATTTTTCATGTTTAATACTGTAAGGGGCCATTCACACAATGCATTTTTCCATTCCACTGCTCTACTTTTCCATTATTTTTCTATGTAAACACACGCTAGATGAACATGTTTGACCGTTGCGCTTGCGTCTCAACGTGGCGCTCAAGTTAAAATACATCTCGAGACCTTGCGGTTTTTCCCCATTCCACTACCCCTCGTCTTGTTTTTCAAAGAAAAAACCCTTTCTGTGTAAACCAGCCCTAAAGCTGTGTGCTTTAAATCAATATATTGTAATGAGTGTCATATAAATAAACGTGACTTGACTGGAGTTGTGAATTGCAGAACTCATGCAAACATATGCGCATCGCTATGATCAGATGCTTTCTTAACTCCTTTTTTTTCTCACCGCTGTCATTTTTGTTGTGTGTTTATTTTGTTATTGAGAGGAAATTGCGCAGCACATTTGCGTATATATTCACATAAACTCGCAACATTGGGATGTTGGCTAACAGTATACCACTAAAAAGTCATTTCAAACTTCTTTCTACCCCTACTTTGGTGTGTATATTTTGGGGCCTTTGGGCGGGTCAGGGTTCTCAAACAAACAGTGAAGTGCTTTGATAGCACCACAGTGTTTACATTTACATTTGGGCGAAATCAACCTAAAAGTGTCTTTCTTATATTGTCTCTGCACATTACTCTGGGATACAATAAAAAGTCACACGCTTCATCTTTAAGGAAGATACTGTATTACCTAACTTGCATATACCTCGGTTTCCCTGAATAAAATGTATGTTTGAGCTGTTTTAACTGAAAGCAACTCTTGCTGGCATATCTCAAAATATGTCAGTGCCATTGTTTTGTCTCAAGATGCACACAGTTAATGTATTTTTTCTAAGGCACGTTTATAAAAGCTACGCAAATGCCTTAATTGAACTAAGGCCTAATCCTGGCTTAGTCTAAGCCTTGTCTGTGAAACCGGGCCATATATTTTTAGAATTATGTGTGTAGATAATTACTGAAACTGCTTGATAGAGGTACAGTAGAGGATTGATTTGCATTTGCACAGATCTGATAAGTTAGTACTGAATTTTTTGAGCATTACAGTACATTTCAGTTTCCCCTACCTGATAACAGCTAAATGAAACAATAAATAAAAGTACAGTTAAAATATGAACACAGGTTAGGCTCATCAAGATTCTCCATACTCATGTGACAGACCACATTATTAAGCGATAACACCGCCACTGTTCACACCCCTCCATCTCATTCGCAAGATACAATCCATAGATTGTGCATTTCGATTTGCTACACTGCCTTCCCAAATACATGTTTATTTCCTGTTGTTATTAGTTTGTCATGTTGCATGAATTGATAACATGACGCAGCTTGTCCGCCACCGCTCATCTCCTGCATTGTGTGTGTGTGTGGGGGGGGGGCATGAATGGCAAGCAAAAGCAGTGAATAGAAAAGATGTAATTCAGCCATTACAGTCATTTCCCCTTTGTGCAAAAAAAGGTAGAAAAACACTCGTTTGGGCTTTACTTCAATTCAGACCTCCATTTCTCACGTTTTTTTTATTATGATTCTTTTTTCATTGTATTTATTTTTTTCTGCCAGGTTATAGCTCAAGCCTCTTTCTGGAGAAAATTAGGTGCAATTGTGCAGAGCATTTGTTAACAAGGTAGTAAATTATTGGTTTTATAACAACAGCAGTAGGTTTACTGTCCTTAATTATAGTAAGCTGACACTGAAAACCTTACAGAGATGTAAGATAGCACTGTCCGCAGTTAGGCTTTGATGTATTCATCATGACGGTGGCTTTTCTCCTTGAATAAGTGTGTTTTACGGCAACATAAAAAGGATTTGAGCAGAACACTTATCACCTTTTACTGAGAAGAGACAGTCTGCTGTCAATAATCCTGAAACCACTTATGCTCGGAGTGAAACCGCACGTATGGCATACACATTAAAGAGTAACAAAGCTCTCCTGTCAAGACGTAATACTTGTGTCCGACAGATCATCTCTTATTGACAGACGAGGGAAATACAGTCGGATTTTGTGTGTGCGCTTTTAAGGAACAGAGAGCCAAAGTTAAAAAAAAAAAAACACAAAAAGGGGGGGGGGGGGGGGGGGGTGGGCTCAGTTCATTTGCATGGCTCGTTTAGCTGGTGCACCTAATCATGGATTTTCCACGCCGCAAGTGCAGTGTCTTTTTTCTCGAATGCCTGAGCTCCAGCAGGGCGAGTGCAGGAATCCTCTTAGTGGAAGCCCACCTTCTCTATACTCTCATTCTTATGTGTGTGTGAGGGAGAAAGAGTATATGAATTATACAATGGATCTAAAAGGTATTTGAACACCTAAAAAAGTACTAACTGTGTGAACACTTTCTGGTTATCATGCTTAAAATGTCTACGGTAAATGTGATTTTATTACATACATTCATTTAAATCACTTAGGGACCAGCTGGTTAAAAATGATTACAAAAATGGCTTAGAAATTAGTCCTGAGAAAACCTCTGGCATTATTTCAGTATTAATCATCTAATGCAATCAAATTCATACATTTTTAAATGTGGCCATACGGGATGTCATTATTTGGGAAAAATAAGTGACATAATATATACTGTTATCAACATTTATAATAATACGAATCATTATTAATTACTGCGTACCAAAAAATAACTGATAATAACTGAGCACCAAATCAGCATATTAGGATGATTTCTGGACCATTTTCTGAAACTGGAGTAATTTGTTATCAAATAAATGCAGCCTTGGTGACTTTCAGAAACATTAAACATATCTTAATTGTTTTGAAATTATTATTAATTGTTCTGAAATTGTTCTGGTTCAGGTATACCCTACGTTATGGGGACAAAATAGCAATATCCAAAATACTTAACAACCTATAAATCATACAGAATGATGTTTTTTGAAAATGTAAAAATGCAGAAAATCTTCAGTGGTTTAGGGGTAGGGTTACATTTAGGGGATAGAATATACAGTTTCTATAGTATAAAAATCATTGTCAATGAAATGTCCCCAGAAAATATGAAAACCCAATGTGTGTGTGTGTGTTATGTGCGTTTAGAGCCACCTTTCCATGGGGACTGACCTTCCCCACTACATGGCAGTCTCCATTAATACCGGTTTAATTAAACTGAGCCCGTCCGGGCGTCTCCCGCTGCCTGCGTTTCCCCGCAGGGGAGCAAACACAGTCAGCCCTCCATTACACACTAACAGGACCAGATACATACACGTAGATCCACACATTCTCCATTTGTGTAATACAAAACTATTGTTGAAATCAGAAAATGGGAAAAGTCATGCTGGAGTCCAATACAATTCCTAAACATTTACTGTACAGAGACATCTGTTTCTCAGATCAGACCTAAGAGAGGTTTACGCGTGTGCCGAAGAAGTCGATAGAGTGTCAAGCCAGGTCTCGTCTGTAATGGAACGTGCCTTCGGTGGCCATATCTAATCAGCCATATCTAATCAACAAATTACAGTGATGTATGTGGTCTGCAAATTCTGTGACTAACAAAAGTACAGTGTATTTAACATGTTTAAAGTGTCCCCCATGCGCCGCCTCTGTCTCCTTGATTAATGTAAATGTAATTAAGCACCATGCTAATTAAGCCATAAATAATGACAAGGTGCACATTTATGCAAAGATAATGGGACACCTAAATGAAGTGATACATAGACATATTTTCAACAAAAGAACATTTGATTTGGTTACAATCTACAACCAGCCAAAACGGCTGTAAATGCAAGCTGGAACTCCAGTGACTTGTTTCTTCATCATCATATTTTGATGTCATTCTCATGTCTCTGAATCAACCGCATCATCTTTTCTAAAATGAGAGTGTTAAATGATGCAAACAACAGCACTTTGGCAGAGTGAATCTGAGGAAATTCACAAGGTAAATTCACAATGTTTCTCTCACAAGAATAATTCTGAAAAATGACACCTCTGCTTTGTTTTACTCCACAACAACATAATAACCTAAACATCCTGTATCTTGAGTTAAACAGTAGGTGTCTGTTTGAGGATAACAATAGAGGAGCTTAAATAGTAACCCAGGTACAAGCTGCTGTCGCTTCATAGTAACACAGATACAAGCGTGATGAAAGCTGTTAGGTAAGTTTCAGAGGCCACATTTCAACCTCAAAGCTTGACATTTGTAATGTTGCCTGTCAGCTACAACATCTCTTGTATTCTAAGCAGAGAAATATGCACAATAAATAGATTCCAGCTTGTTTAGTCAATCCAGCATCCACACTTGTCACCTCCTCTCTCCTGATATGTGAATAACACGTATGTTTCTTTGATTAATGACACCTGGACTGTAGCTGACAGTGCACATGTGGCAGTGAAAAATGCAGGTATTGCCATAGTGATGGCATAAACACTTTAGCTGGAACTGCAGCCACAACACGTTTATCAACAGCATAAGCGGGGGAAGAGGACCTGTAAATAGACTTCCATTCAGTGTAGGACCACCCCAAAAGACAATAAAAATGTGGATCCACATAGGGTCTATTCTGAGCACAAGAATTCAACGACCTGATCACACTGAATATACAGCAATAGTTGTTCTACAGTTGTTTTGTGACAGATATGTGTTACTCTGATGTGGCATACTTAGATACTTCCATCCCAAATAGTAATGTGCCATTTTAATTCATGTTTTATATATTTTTTGAGTCTTTTGTTCTACTTCAAGCAGAAGTTCCATAATGAGAAGTGAATTTTTTAAAACTTTTGCACTGATGCCAGATTACCATTTATTCTTTATGAATAATAATTGTGTGTGTGTGTGTGTGTGTGTGTGTGTGTGTGTGTGTGTGTGTGTGTGTGTGTGTTCATCAAGTTCCAAACAGAGTATAGTATATGGCGGCCATTCCCAAACTGTGGTCCGCGGACCACTAGTGGTCCGTGAGGGTACTGCAGGTGGTCCGTGGAAAGGCAAAATAAAATATAAAATAATATTTTTTTACCTTCATTTTATCAGGAAATTCACATAAAAATAAATAAAAAGTAAAAAGAATATGTAGGCCTATATTGATATAAAATTTAAATTAAATTGTCAAGTTATTGTGTGATTACTGGCTAGTGACGCTCGGCCGTGACGTTCATGTTCAGTGCCGTTACAACCACAACATGGATCGGTGGATAGTAGCCTACCTTTATGGGCAGTTTATATGAAACAAAATGTTTATAAATGAAATGAATAAGGCCTGTTATTATTTTGAGTTCCAAAAATAAATTGTTTTGGTTTCTTGATCTTGCGTTTCTGAAATGTTTTGCGGATTTGCTGTTAAGTGGACAAACTCAAGCCTATACTTTTTGAGGACTTGTAAAACTCTGAAGATTAATAATCGCCAAAGGTTTTGAAATGCTGACTATATCCAAGTGTTCTTATTACTGTATAGATTTCATACGCCATTGCTATGGAAATAAGCCTGTTGTTCAAAAGAACCTGATTATGCCCTCGGGCGCTTGAGTAAATAAATAAATTAAATATGTGGCAGCCGTTGTGTGCAGTAAACTTACTTTTAACAAGCCTGTTGTACTTTTGTGATGACCAGTTATAGTTTTAGTGCTAGTAAGCCTATTTAGAGGTGCGGATTAATTCAGGTAGGACTGTGTGTAGACATATTTTATTATGTGTATTATGAGGTGGTCCGCGAAAATTCCTGATTACAAATAGTGGTCCACACACACAAAAAGTTTGAAAACCCCTGGTATATGGTACAATAATAAAAATAATAAAAAATACACTACATTTTAAAAGGTCAATGTCAGTAAGACGTTTAATTCAGAAAGGATTCATCAAATTGTTCAAATTGATAGTAAAGTTTTACATTGTTAAAAAATATATATATTTTGTAAATAAATGCTGTTCTTTGAACTTTGTATTCATCAAAGAATCCTGAAAAAAAAAATTGTCACAGTGTGGTGGCTGTAGTAAGCTCACGATGCAGAAGATTCAAAGAAACACTTTATTACAATACTAACTCAGGAGATATCACAGAAAAACTCAAACAAGACCGAACAATGAATAGAGGAAACTAAGGGCTTAAATACACAAAGAGTAATCAACAGACCTAAGAACAGGTGAGGAACTAATGAAAAACCATGGAAACTAACTAGCAAACAGAACTCAAACGAAACCAAAACAGAGCAAGAATATAACAGAAACTCACCCCTCCCATAAGGCGTGTCCTCACGCCGCGACGGGTCAAAATGAGGAGGAAGGGAGTGGGCTTTGGAGGAGAATGAGGAGCTGCCGAAGGGTAGGACACAGGAGTAGATGACAGCAAGAGAAACCAGGGCGGTGGTGATGGTGTGAAGAGCCAGGGAGGAGACGTATGCAGGAGGAGCCAGGTGGGGACCCAGAGCACAGCCAGGATGAAAGGCCTGCGGCGGAATCAAGGGAGGGAGGAGCCATGGTGGAGACTTGGCAGGCGGAACCAGGGGGATGACAGGCTGAGACGGAGCTGATGGAGGTGGAGACCCAGGCGGAGCCAAAGAGCTGATGAGTCCGGATGACATCGGAGGTCCTGGAGGCCAAGGTGGAGCCATGGTGACGAGCGCACAGGGGTGAGCCAGGGTGCCGGAGGACTGAGGCGGAGCCATAGGGAAGGCGGAGCCCAATGGAGCCAAAGGTGTGGAGGGACGAAGCGTAGCTGAAGGCCCAGGAAGTACGTGGCATAGGCACAACGACAACTGAGGGAGCCCAGTAGAGCCGTGAGGACAACGGTCCTAGGTGGAGCAGAGGGAGGGAGGAGCCAAAGCGCAGCTGACGGGCCAAGGTGGAGGAGGGGCCAAGGAAGTGGCTATACATACAGTCGGCATCTAGTCACAGTTGGGGGAGTGGCGAGGGTGGAGTCGGCGTGGGGGAAAACACCACGAACATCGTGTGTTTTTGAATGACAAAAATGTTGTATTGCGAGTCATTGACGCCTGCCGACCGGCAACGGTACATTGCAAAATTAACTGCAATAGGTTATGATTGCCCTAATTTAATTAAAAACTGGGTCAATGACCCAACCAAATGGCCGGAGGTGTCGTTTCCAGACATATTTTGTTATCTGGTTGAATCTCCGGGTAAGACATCGCGGTAGCTGTAGTGGTAACATTAGCCTATAACTCAATCAACTTTCATATATGTTGTATACTATAACTCCATAAAGCCTTGTCACTTACCAATTGTACGTATGCTTCACTCCAAACTATTAATCCTTTTGTAAAACGGTGATCAGTAGTAAGAAGTTGCCGAGGGACTGTGCTGACAGTTATCCCTAACTCACAGACTGCAGTCTGTATTGAGTGTAGACCTCGAACTACTCCATAGGTTCGAGATTGGCCTATCAAGCGAGCCTTCAGCTGATAACGTTAATGTGAATGAGACATCCCTTATGAAAAACAACTATAGGAATCTTGTAGTATTTTGAGACAAAATATTATAGTAATCCTATAGGAATACTATAGTATTTTGGGATACTATAGAAGTACTAAAGAGGTATTACAGAACATCACAGAAGTATTATACACTACTATCGAAATCTTATAGGATTACTATAGTTTTTTTTTTCGTAAGGGATGTAGACAAATCTGGCCCACTGCCTAATACGAGTTTAACACCCACTACTATATCACACAGGGATCTACTCACACAGTAATCTCAAAAAAGAAAGCTCAAAAGCTTTTGTCCTCCTTTCCGGTTCTGTGTGTGTATTAGGAAGGATGTAGAACTTCAATTCATAATTTGTTTGTTTATTAGCGGTACAGAAATCGACACAGCAGCTCTTCGGCATGATTGTCCCGTGTATTTCAATTAGCGCCAAGGCAATGTTTTCCCCCACGGGCTAAATTCACATCACGTGACGGGGCGTTCCCGGAGGCGTTCCCAGACCAACCGTCTGTATGTATAGGCAGAGGATGCAGGAAAGGGAGGTAGGGTTGGGATCACTGTATTTTTAGTGAAATGTAGACTTGGTGAGCATGAGAGACTTCTTTCAAAAGTCTAAAAAAGTATTCCCAAACCTTTGAACAGTATGTGTATATTAACATGCAATATTTAAAATATTACTTGAATTTCAAGCAAAAAAAAAAAAAAAAAAAAAATATATATATATATATATATATATATATATATATATATATATATATATATATATATATACACTCACCTAAAGGATTATTAGGAACACCTGTTCAATTTCTCATTAATGCAATTATCTAATCAACCAATCACATCAATCACAGCAATCACAGTTGCTTCAATGCATTTAGGGGTGTGGTCCTGGTCAAGACAATCTCCTGAACTCCAAACTGAATGTCAGAATGGGAAAGAAAGGTGATTTAAGCAATTTTGAGCGTGGCATGGTTGTTGGTGCCAGACGGGCCGGTCTGAGTATTTCACAATCTGCTCAGTTACTGGGATTTTCACACACAACCATTTCTAGGGTTTACAAAGAATGGTGTGAAAAGGGAAAAACATCCAGTATGCGGCAGTCCTGTTGGCGAAAATGCCTTGTTGATGCTAGAGGTCAGAGGAGAATGGGCTGACTGATTCAAGCTGATAGAAGAGCAACTTTGACTGAAATAACCACTCGTTACAACCGAGGTATGCAGCAAAGCATTTGTGAAGCCACAACACGCACAACCTTGAGGCGGATGGGCTACAACAGCAGAAGACCCCACCGGGCACCACTCATCTCCACTACAAATAGGAAAAAGAGGCTACAATTTGCACGAGCTCACCAAAATTGGACAGTTGAAGACTGGAAAAATGTTGCCTGGTCTGATGAGTCTCGATTTCTGTTGAGACATTCAGATGGTAGAGTCAGAATTTGGCGTAAACAGAATGAGAACATGGATCCATCATGCCTTGTTACCACTGTGCAGGCTGGTGGTGGTGGTGGTGTAATGGTGTGGGGGATGTTTTCTTGGCACACTTTAGGCCCCTTAGTGCCAATTGGGCATCGTTTAAATGCCACGGCCTACCTGAGCATTGTTTCTGACCATGTCCATCCCTTTATGACCACCATGTACCCATCCTCTGATGGCTACTTCCAGCAGGATAATGCACCATGTCACAAAGCTCGAATCATTTCAAATTGGTTTCTTGAACATGACAATGAGTTCACTGTATTAAAATGGCCCCCACAGTCACCAGATCTCAACCCAATAGAGCATCTTTGGGATGTGGTGGAACGGGAGCTTTGTGCCCTGGATGTGCATCCCACAAATCTCCATCAACTGCAAGATGCTATCCTACCAACATTTCTAAAGAATGCTTTCAGCACCTTGTTGAATCAATGCCACGTAGAATTAAGGCAGTTCTGAAGGCGAAAGGGGGTCAAACACAGTATTAGTATGGTGTTCCTAATAATCCTTTAGGTGAGTGTATATATATATATATATAAAACATGATGTACTTTTACTCTGACATAAAGCCAACTTATACTTTAAAATAAAATATTGTTCATATCGCATACTCATTCTACTCATTATTAATTTAATAATTACTGAAGTAAAAAGTGCAGACCTTAAATTTGCAGGTCTCATATAGTGTAATTTCCCCAAGGATTGGTTCACTTATGGGATACAAAGAAAAAAACAAACAAACAGAAAAAGGTTTGGAAACAGGTTAAGGCTTATAGCGTCAGTGTGTGACTAAGAAGTTGCATTTCAGTCCATTAACCAATAACTGACTCATTTCATAAGTTAAAAAGCCAAATGCTTAGTTATTTGAGAACCAAAATGAGGGCAGAAAGGAAAACAAAACGATTGCTACCTTAATAAGTCTGGCTGGCAAACAATTGTTTGAATAATCAGTTCAACTGATTCCTTTAAAAGAATCAAAGGAATGATTTGATCATGAATCGATCAAGGCTGAAGAAGATGCCATTAAATGCCTCTCAATACAACAAGAAGCTAATGTCTTATTTTCAACAGATACTAATTCTCATCTGAATTGGAATTAGTCATCTTGGCTTTATTCCACCAGGCCTTTTTACCAAATTACACAAAAAAGCCTATTTAAACCAACAATTAAAAAACAGACACCAATGCAAGCTTGTGCATATTTTAGTCCCATGCATTGCTGAAAAAGCATGCATGGTCTGCTCACTTGTTAAAAGCGGCCTGTGATCACAGTTGAAATAATGTAAATGTATGTTTTAAACAATGCACTTCTGTAAGACCGTTAAGAGGGCCGCTTCGCCTCAGTTTCGGGGGCAATTCAATAAATCCAAAGCTGTTATTCAATTAAATATTTACTACTGGAATTCAATTAAGTAATAATGATGGATTCAAAGGGAGGCTGAAACATGCTCCTTTCACTTATACTGCCGTCCAGCGACATTTTCAATTTAATAACTGTCTTTCTTTTTTCCTCTCTATGCCACTCTACATAGTATTTATTTGGTCGGAGTGGCAGCCTGGTAGTGATCAGCACACCAATCAGCTGTTGCAACAGCTCAACAATGAACCGTTCCATATGAAAAGGTGAAATAAGTCATGTTAAATGGAAACTAGCAAGATCTTCAAGTAGGGGCAGGGAGTAATGATTATCTTGAATCATTCTTCTTTCTCTTGTGGTCTAACATGTTAGCCAGCACTTTCATTGTTTATAAAAGTATCTATCAGGCTGGATGTTGAAGTGATGGAGAGACTGCGGTGAGTATGACTGGACAGGAATGCCAATAGCCTCATTACTTGGCACGGCACATTGTAACTGGAAATTGCTTCTTTCAGGTTTTGTTTGCTCTGGCAATTACAATAAACTCTCTGCTTGACACGTTGTTTGCACAGATGTAGAGCATTAATAAACATGAGCGCTAATCTGAATTATTGAACCGCTCCCCATAATTCCGACAATGGATTTCCTGACTCCGATGGACGTAAGGATGAGCGAAGGGAGATGGGCTGACTCTCCGGGACCGAACTGAGGTACAGGGTACCTTATCACATGTGAAATCCTTTTATTGGATGTGCAGGCGTGGAACGCGGCCCCCCCTCAAGTATTCCCCAAGTTTCAGAGCCTTCGCTGCACTCGACCCTTTCCACTATCGCACATACACATTCTCAGACATACACAAAAACACTCACACACACACACACTCAACTACTTGCAAACTCACTCAAGAGAGTGACATTTGTTCCCCAGTTGCCAGTCAAAAGAGGAGAGCACTGTCTCTGAGTTAACAAGGTAAAGGTTACAGACCAGGTGAATTTAAGAGAGCAAGGATTTTACTTCCTGGGAACATTTTTATTAACACCCAACATGTTCCCTGTTGCCAGAAGTGACAATTCTGGAACTTATTGACTGATGGTATGACCACAAGTGAAAAAAAGTGATGCTTTATATTCATTCCAAACACTCCAGACTCACATTTGATTTCATTGAAGTCTGACGTTAACATGTTGCTAAGCTAATTGTGTGTCCTCTTCTGCCAATCTTTCAATTAAATTAACAAGGATGGGTGGATAGATTCCGAAGGATCAGTGTTTGATGATGCTATATTAACTAGTGATTTTATTATTTATTTTTCATGTAAATAAATGTATAAAATAAACTTTGAATTAGAAAACAATGAACAGACAGCTCTCATTCAAACAGAGATGTGGCAGAAATTGAGAAACATTATCTGGAGTTAAAGACAGAACTAAGTGCAACTTTTGTTATAATGGGGTTTATGTGACAAATATTTAATCTAAGTTTTAATAATATGTTTATTAAAATTAAAATAATGACGACTTTCAATAATTATAGTGGCTATAATTGCTCTCTTTAATGATAAAAATATATATATTTTATAGAGGTATTGATATCAGCAAAACTGGCCTTGATAATACTTGTTAAAGATGCAGTTAAGCAAAAATTATTAAACATGTACTTCCAATAGTCTCATGGGCAACACTTATAGCACATATAGCACGGTTGCAATTTTGGGTGACCCAAGTTCGAGTCCTGTCTCCGGATCCTGTGTTCTTTTCTCTTCCACTTTGCTTCTTGTCATTTCTCTGTGCTGTCCTATCTCAATACAAAGGCAAAATTGTCCCCACAAAGATGGCAATATCCGAAATCCTTGTCCTTGTGTTCATGAGGAGAACAGCTTATAATCATGCTAAGTGATGTTTTTTGAAAATATAAAAATGCAAAAGGTTTTCTGTGATGGGTTGTGTTTAGAGGTAGGGTTAGTGTAAAGGGTTAGTCTGTACAGTATAAAAATCATCGTCTATGGAAAGTCCCCACAAAGCATGGAAACACAACTTTACATATGTGACCATGGACCACAAAACCAGTCACATGGGTACATTTTTTGAAATTGAGATTTATACATCATCTGAAAGCTGAATAAATAAGCTTTCCATTGATGTATGGTTTGTTAGGATAGGACAATATTTGGCCAATACTATATTAGATACAACTATTTGAAAATCTGAGGGTGCAAAAAAATCGAAACATTGAGAAAATCGCCTTTAAAGTTGTCCATTTATGTTCGCGATTGCCCTGCATCCACTCACAGAAATAAATATTCTATATATTTACGGTAGGAAATTTACAAAATATCTTCATGGAACATGATCTTTACTTAATATTCTAATGATTTTTGGCATAAAAGAAAAATCGATAATTTTGACCCATACAATGTATTGTTGGCTATTGCCACAAATATACCCGTGCGACTTGTGACTGGTTTTGTGATTCAGGGTCACATACTGTATGTACAGTATACAATTTATCTTTTCACTATTCCATTATATATTTATCATTTTCATCATATTTGCTTTTCATTTTATCTGATATTGCTGTGGGCTACTTTTAAAGTGCATGACAGTGATTGAACAAATGTTTTGGTATGCAGAAATGTTCTGCCAACTTTTGTATATTATTTGAATCAATAATCCAAGATTTCTAAAACAGACATTTTCTTTCAAAGAAAGTGTTCCGTTCAGCTGTCATGTGACCCACATAGTGACACTAATCTGGAGGGCACTAAATAATTTCCTCTCTAACTAGCAAGAATAGCCACAATATTGCATGTCTAATGACATGAGTTCAGCGCAGCAGTCTCACACTTTTTTCTTCATCTCTCTATTCCCGTCCCTTCTCTCCTGTTCTTCTGTTGTAGTAATTGTAAGAGCCTGTTCAGAAGTCACAATGCCTAACAGTAATCAAAGTACTGACAAAGGGCTTCTTTCATTCTTTGCCTGGTTTTGTGTATGTTATTATATGTTTCCATTTCACCAGCATGTCTTAAAGTCGAGAAGCGCCGTGCCGTAATTTCGCATTGAATAAGATACCACTGATCAAAGTCACCAAGAGTCTGTTTGATACCTTAGAATAGCCAGCCCTCCCTCTGTTATGCCTTTTGAACATCTTAGGCCTCTTAAGAAGAGAGAATGAGAGAGAGAGAGAGAAAGATAGAGGACACAGTCTTCTCCTGCATTCCTCTTGTAGATATTCCCTCTGCTATCCAGATAGTAAGCTGAATCCTCACTGTTCCCTCAAAATCAGAAACAGAAAGACTAAAGGCCTGTTCATATCTATTCCGATGTGACTAAATGACATGAAATTACGGTTGTCAAGTGGTAAACATTTGAAGTGAATGCATGTCAAGACATGAACACAATCCAAATATATTATGTTATTGTGGCAGACTAGTAAAGCATTGAAGAGTTTGCTAATTTTTATTTATTTTATTATCATTATTAATTGTTGGTTTACATATACTGTACACGCGTGAGATGGAAGTCTTTGGCCAATCTCTGTTTTACCTTGCTCAGAATTGGGGAAAATGACAGACTGGGAAAAATGCCAGATCATTTACTTAAAGGTAGGGTAGGCAATTGTCAGAGAGGCTAGCAATAGCTAGCTAGCATTGAAAGCATAAGATCCCACCCTCCCTTCAGAGCGTCTCCAAGGCCAAGGCCACTGAAAGAGCACTGACCTGTACCACCCGACTGCTGCAGATTTCATTTCGGTGTTGATAGTGTTATTGAAATGCATACATTCGAGTCACGAACTGCTCTGAGTATAACATCACAGGTTTCTATCTCTTCTAAATTACAGTAGGGTTAGGGTTAGGTTAGGTTAACCCTAATCTAACCCATTAATGCAGCAGGATGAACTATAAAATGTGTCTGCTGTTTCGCTTGCGATGCTTGAGCGGTGGCTGACGTCTGTCTAAATCTGCATAGCATAAAACGCGCTAATGACGTGTGATGTCTGTGCGAGCAGGGTGCACGAATGTGTGGAAATACATATGTTGACAGGCAGGTAGGACATCATATCATTGTATTCGGACCGAATTAGCTGGCTCTACATAGATGTGCAATTCTACAGTATATGTTTGCCACACATGGAAAGAGACAGTTAATTTTTTTTGAAAGTGCCATATGATACATAGTTACCATCCATACCATATAATATATTGCAAGCTATTTTGCAAATGTAAAACTGTGTAATTGTAATTAAATCCATTGCATTTGAGTCCTATCATTATTTAAATGACACTAGGAATGATTTGTTCTTGGTCATTAATCTGCAGTTGATGTTGATGTTATGTCAGAATTTTGAAATAGAGAGCAGTGTTTGGTCATGTCCAGATTCTCCCCTCAGTGTGTTAGTTAACCCACACTGCCTTTTAACCATTTCAGTCTGATAACACAATCTTCTCTACTCACCAAACAAGCCCCCACAGGCTTTTTTCGAGTATTATTATTATTATTATTATTATTATTATTTAAAGGTACACCATGTAACTTTTGGCCCTCTACCGGTAAAAAAAAAACAAAAAAACCTGCATGCATCTTGCAGAAGAACATTGTTTTGGTTGTGCTTCTTGTGACTCTGCTTGACTGTGCGGAAGAATACGGTTATTTTGTATCACCAAAAAGAGAGAGAGAGAGAGAGAGATTATCCTACTGCTCACAGGCTTAAGAGATATAACCAGTTTAGATGGAAAGGATCTTAAGCTGACTAGCTGAAGACTTTACTATAGCTATACCCATTAATAGACACGGTACTTCCTTGAAAATAAGTTCCAGCACAGCACTACAGCAACCATAATGAAATGACCCTTCACAATAGATAATGCTTTACAATGAACTCTGTTAGAGAGCTATTTATGGCAACTTAGTTGTTCAATAAAATACCTTAAATAATAAAAACGCCATTTCTGCGTCACTTTACAGCATTTCAAATCCCTTGTTTATCGCCATCTCTGCCAAGCCAAGCCTATGTTGATTCTTGTTTTATTACAAGCACTGTCGTGTTCCCTTTTGCCAGCAGTCTCTTTTTTTTTTTTTTTTTTTTTTAATGGCTGATTCCCCGGATGTTGGAGATTTAGCGTGCTCCATAGCCCCTTTAGCACTGGGTAGTTCTAGGAACTAAGTTCTAGGAACTAGCCACCAGGGTGATTCCCCAATAACTAAATGCTCCCCATGGGCCATCATCCTGGTTGCATTCACACCGCCAGTAGGAACTCTGGATTGACGTCAGCGATGTTTGTTGTTGTGACTTTTATTTTGACGGCACGGCAGACATTTATTTCGACGGTGCTAAGAATGCCAGAACCTGTGCACACAGCACTCCCATTCTCCATCTTCATTCGTTTATGATCTGTTTAACAGTCCTGTCTTAATATGTTATTAGATTGTTATACAAAGAAAGTAGACAGTATATGAAAATGAATTAGCGTTTGCCGTGTGGTTGATGCCCAATGTCGCTAGCTGAGAAGAAATACATAATCTTCTCATAAGTTTTGCTTGTTTCCCTCACAGTTGCGTTGGATTTTGTCCTTAGCGTAAAGATTGAGAGGTCCATCCATCACTGTTTTCCATGTTTGTAGAGTTAGTTTGTGAATAGTCCCAGCCTCAGACGTAACGCCCACGGACCGTTGGCTGAACGTCTGATGCATATGGCACACTTTTTTGGAAACACTTCAGGAGTTTCGAAGTCGTCATCTGACTGGTTGAATTCTACAGGATGTTAAAGAGACGTGTGTCATTCTTTAAAGGTCCGCCAGGAAACAAATGCTGTGACTCCACAACCCCTCGTGGAAGAAGAACGCCGTCTACAACTGTGACAATCAGGGCTTATCTGGATCAAGCGTTGGATTTTCAAAAGTTTGTGAAGTTCACGGCACCATTGTTGCAGTAAACTTGCACTACGTTCTTGAATGAATTATTTATAGATGTATAGATATATTTTCAAGCCCCAAAACATGATGCGGAACAAAACAAACTGATTGGTTGCGTTACATGTCAGTCAAACGTCCTCTTGGGCGGTCCTTGGCCAAGAAAAGTTGCGATAGAATCCAGACCTTCTGCCGTCAGTCTGAAGGTCTGGCTATGCAAGTGTAGTTTGTGAAGTAAATATATAGGCTATAATTTGTGTGTGTACACTGCTTTATTTTAAATGGCAGGTGCTGATGTTTCGCAAACGTTCGGCCAATCAGCGTACACATACGTCACTGGTAGTTCCTATTGTGCTGGGTTAGATCCAGCCCGTTCTCGTCCCAAAGTGTCATATACTGACGCTTTTGACATTTCTTCTACATCGAACGCACATGGCACCCTTTAGCGTCAATATGAGACGCAGATAGATATGGGCCAGAAGGCGCCTCCTAGCGGTCTAACCCTAACCCTACCCCAGACCTAAACCTACCCATAACCGAACAAAGCTCTGTGCGTGTCATATTGACGCTAAAGGGTGCCATGTGTGTTCGATGTAGACGAAATGTCAAAAGCGTCAGTACATGTATATGACGCCCTAGGATGAGAATGCGTTGGTTAGATCCTACTCTGAAGTAGGAGCTAATTTAGTTCCCCCATAAGATGTTCCTGAACTAAAATCATTCCCGGTTTCTGCAGTGCGAACACGCCAAAAAGCGTGTTCTTCAGCCATTAGTTCTAGGAACTATGAAAAGGTTCCTCCGGTGCAAAAGCCCCTAATGTCAAGCTTTCTCACTCATTGTGACAACTAACCTATGCCACTCCCACACCATACATGCATCAAAGTAGCCAAAGCAACTTTTCTCTATTCTCATTATTAAAGGAGAACTCTGGTCAATTTTAACATTGAGCTCATTTTTTTGTAAATTTGGAGTGCTGTCAATACAGAGAACAACGACAAAAATCGGTGTTGCCTACACCATGTTATCCTCTTTTTAAAATTTGCACACTGTTGACTTCAATGGGGCAAGTTTTAAACCTGCTTTTAGCCTCTTAACATCCTTGATGTGTCATTACAAGTGCCCAGCCATGTTGAGTGATTCCTTCAGAGTGAACACGGGTGAATCTGACTGCAGTAGATGTGAAAGAGATATGAATAAAAATGATGTTATTTCAGCCAGTGCACATGCCTGTATTTACATCCTGTTTTCAGTCGAAGTCCATAGTAATCGATTGTTGAGTTCACGCGCGTGATCATAGGTAACTAAACCTAAAAGCAGGTTTAAAACTTGCCCCATTGAAGTCAACAGGGTGCAAATTTTAAAAAGAGGATAACACGGTGTAGGCAACACCGATTTTTGTCGTTGTTCTCTGTACTGACAGCACTCCAAATTTACAAAAAAATGAGCTCAGTGTTAAAATTGACCGGAGTTCTCCTTTAAAACTTGCCCCATTGAAGTCAACAGGGTGCAAATTTTAAAAAGAGGATAACACGGTGTAGGCAACACCGATTTTTGTCGTTGTTCTCTGTATTGACAGCACTCCAAATTTACAAAAAAATTGAGCTCAATGTTAAAATTGACCGGAGTTCTCCTTTAATCAAGGTAAGACAAAAACACTTTTTGGAAGAAGGATTGATAATGTATTGACTCGTTTTTTAAATTTGGTTAATCTTGAAAAAAAATGTTACAGTGTAAATAAATACCATTTATTATAAGAAACATTCTTAAACTCGTTTTATCATTACAAACCATTTTACAATGTGTATTATACTGATATAGCCCTACAACCTAAAGAGTAACCAATCAAAAATGGACAAAAACATTTGTATTGCATCATAACCGCTTTTATATTTGCTAATGTTGTGTAATACTGATAAGACTGTAATCAAGCCATTAGTCTGGATTAGCCTTAGCAGTCCTGTGTGACCTCTTTTAGAGTATACTGTCTGTGCGATCATGGGTACAGAGCATTATTATGGCTCTCTTTATTGAATCAGACACTGGATTCAGTTTGTCAACAGTACCCATGTTTACTCTAGTGCAGGCAGCACTGGCTCATTACTCTCGTATGGATTTTTCTTCCTTTTTTGTTTACTGTGTAACTTAATACGTACATTAGAAGTTATTTGTCTGCACCTGGCTCAGTCATCGCTTCACCATGTGACTCTGAAAGATTCTCATTACAGTAATGAGAGACTTTCTGCTGATGCGCAAAACATGTCAAAACAGGCAAACAGAAGAGTAAACAACTTGAGCAACTGCAGTAAACAGAATGTCCATAGTTAAAAAGCAAATAATGGTTTCACCTGTTTCTAGAACAATTATGTTGCAATTACTCAGTAATTGACACAGATGCAGTCTATAGTTAAGTGGGTTTTTTTTTCTTGCGGTAACATATATGTAATGTATTTTCATCTTTAATTCATCTCAATATAGTGAAAGATTAATGGCAGGAGTAGCTTTAGATGGACTGAGTTCAGCAGGTAACACTTATTTCCATTTTCTTCACCAGTTGAACTCTTAACCAGATATTATGCAGAATAATTTCACACATTTATGCCCTATGAAAGCATTAGAGGCACAGATCCCATGTTTTTGTTGTGAGAAGTTTGAGATGAAGTGTACGTTTTACTGAGGTGCTGGATCCAGCTTGTTCTGGTACAAATTAAGACCTAAACGAAAGAATATGTGGGTTAATAATGACAGAACTGTAATTATCGATTTGTGGGTGAACTATCCCTTTCTTCTTCTTCTTCTTCTTCTTCTTCTTCTTCTTCTTCTTCTTCTTCTTCTTCTTCTTCTTCTTCTTCTTATTCTTATTCTTATTCTTATTCTTATTCTTATTCTTATTCTTATTCTTATTCTCTTATTTCCGTTAAATTTGCAGCCCTGACACATACAACCCTTTATCCTTTCTAGCAATTTTTTTTACTTTATAAATGGTGTCTAGTTAATTTAGATGTATAGTGTGTTTTGAAAGAAAATGGCCAAATCATGGTTTAAACTCTCGTTAATCCCCAATTTTTGTAACAGGGTCGCAAAAATCACAAACTTCATATAAAATGATTGGAAAACAAAACAGCTCATATAATATTTATATAAAACTCACTCCTGAGGTTGACGATCAACATTTTCTGAAGGTAAACCGTCTCCTTACACTGACACTGTAAGGAGATGGTGGGGGGGTGGGGGATATGTAGGCCCTATTTAGAACCTTTACTCATGGAAAGTGCCAAAATAACTGCACATGCAATAAATAAATAATAATTTATTAAAAAATACAGTTCATCCACTTTAAAAAAAAAAAAAGGGAGATTTCCCCAATGTGCAGCGCAGAGTCTGAAGACACAGCACATAAGTCATCAGGGAGGAGGTAATTTATTTTCCCTGCGTTTAATATGTTACAGCTCAATGCTTGTGTGTCTGTGGCGTGCGAGCTGCTTGGCACAGGCCGCTTTCGTAGCCGGCTGCCTCCTCTACCGATACCTGTGGTGTTCTTCATGGTTCAGGGGCTCCTAATTTAAATAGGAAGTTGCACATATTTCACAGAAACACTGGGAGCTGAGGAGCGGGGTGAGGTAGGGGGTGCTTTAACACAGGATGGGGCAGATGATGTACTACTGCATGACGTTTGGATGATCCTTCCCGAACGTGCCAGAGAGGGTCACGGATCAGAGCAGGCAGAGGTGTAGTGCGGCTACAAATGGCAAGACATGCTGGTAGCCGGCAGGAGCGTGCTGATGGGCCATAGTCTGCTCGTAGTGCTCATTGAAGCACTGGGAGATATGACGGTAATTCACTCACCATGAAGCCAAACGAGTTCTTCCTCTAGTTATACTGGATTCATAGCCTTCCACTACGATCACCCAAAAGTATGCAAGATTCAAAAGTGCTGCAACCTTCACAATAAATGAAAAATTAATCAGCAATCAATGAATGTACAGTTTCAGCTCTTTTCCAACACACTATTCCAGAATAATATAAAGATACTTGTCTTGTAGTGTTTTTTTTTTGTTTTGTTTTTGCTGAAGTGCACAGACACTGACTAGAATAAATATAGGATATATAGTTATATTTTCCTCAACTAATGGTTTAAGGGCACGTTCACACGACAACGATGTACTAAAATGGAAAAGTTTTTCTTTTGCGTTTTTCGTGTACAGATGACAAGGTTGTCAAACTGATCCCTGTTCACACGGATTCGTGAAAATGACTAAAAAAGGTATTATGCATGCCAGGCCAGTAGTTGGCGATGTCACTTTGTAAGTCACACTACGCGCCTAGAGAACGAACACATAATATGCATGCGCATGATGTCGTAGCATTTTTATGTAGTTTACACGGAAACGACAACGGTATCTTTTTCAAAAACTTTGCAAAGTTTGCATTTTCAGGCCCCCCAAAATGCTGTTGGTGTGTACAGTAAATGAACAGCCAAAACGCATACAAAGTTTTCTTTTAGTTGAAAACAGTGTTGTGTAAACGGCCCCTAAGACAAGGAGTGACTTGGTTACAACTTTCCCCAGTGGTAACTCTACCCCAGGACAGTGTACCATCCATTTTCAAATGTGCTAATTTATACATTAGGCTTAATTTTAATTGAAATGTAGTGGCACATTTTATACTTTTATTGTTTCAATCATTTGTATGCACATATATCAGTTCTGTATTTTTGTGACATTATCATTTTCAACCATGGTACAGTCAGTACCACATATTACCAAAGTGTTCCAACTGTTCCCACTGACCAACTTAAATGTTTGCCTGATTTTCTCAGTGAACTTGCATGCCATCACTGTGAAAGAAACATTGATTTGAAGAAAACAAATAACAACAGGCATAGTCTGTTTTTATGATCGGACAGGAAAAATGACCTATACACAATAAAAGAAGAAAAGCGTGCTCCACAAAAAGCCTTTACTGAATAACTTTTTTAAGGAATATGGACTATGCGCTTCAAATTGTCCATGCAAATAGTTGTTGACATTTCGAACTTGCTGAAATAGTGAAATACTCACCGTGTTACAACTGTACTCTACACATGGTCAAAATGAGATCAGAAAACCTCTCACGTTATACAGATATCAAATAGAAGCCTCAAACTAAACTGTAATTTCATTATCAGCCCCCTCTGTTGTGAGCTAATATTGCACTCTCAAGTTTAGTCGTTTCATTTGAAGCAACTGCACCTAAAATCATTTAAAGGTCCTTTACTCTGGGCCAAAATAGCACAGTAACCCAATCAATAGATTACACCTTGCCTCATGTGGCACAGATAATCTATTCAGAGCTGTATCTCACTGGGCTCTCTGCTCAGACCAATATTTATCTGAGCTCAGAATCAGCATCATCTCTTATACTGAACACACACACATATACAAATACACCAACTATGTCTGACCAAGCCAGCAATGACCTATGACACTTGACCTCTGACATCGTGACCTGTTGTCTGATGGCCTATCGATTATGTCTGGGCTTTACTGGGTAATTGCTGGATTGTAATTACATTACATTTTATTTAGCCAGTAATATGGATGCTTTTTCAAAAGATGCTTTGTCTGCCAGATGATCTTTTTGTGTTATTTTCTTGTCCAACTGATTCAAAATTTCAGTTTTTGGAAGTATTCTGATACTAAAGCAGCAAAAATAAATCTGACAGATAAGTAATCAGGCATGTCTCAGTCTTCCCCTCAAGGACCCCTTTGGTGGGACTTAGAATTTCCCATTAGGAACAGAGGGCTTGGTTCCCGTTGCTGTGTTTCCGGGCTCATTGACTGCGTAACCATGGGGAAATGAGATACAAAAAGCCTTGCGTCTTCTGGCGGGAGTTGTCATGGGAAACTCTAGGTTCAGGTCAAGGATTAGCAGATTTGAAATGAACTTCGTAAACTGGAAAGTGGATGAAGGAACCTGTGAAGCATTCTACAAGGTCATTTATTTTTTGGTTATTATTTTTGAAGCAGTTTCAGATTGATTCAAATAGAATGGTGTTGTTTTTTTTTAATTCTGGGTGGATTCTTGTTTGTTTGTTTTTCGGTACAGTATGTATGTGTAATTGCACACACTTTGTGTACATAAAGATTTAATAATCTTTAATCTCTCTCGGTATCACTACAGCATTAAATATCATTCCCATACCACTATTAATAAATATGAAAACAAAACGTCCAGAAGGAGCATTAGGAAAGATGACGTTTTGTTGAATTTCTCAACTTGACATGAAGATGCGAAACCTTTTTGCTGTGGTATTAAAACTGAAACAGCGGTTCTTTGATGTTGGCCACTGATGCTGCTGTGAAAGACTTCAAAACCTTAGCGTAAATTGAGTTTGTTGTGTATACAAGCACCTGCCAGATTTAATATTGAACGGATGATCCGAAATGGATTTTTGATCCCAGTAAAATGAGGAAAGATGTCTGAAACAACAGAAATAGGGAGGGGGGAATTTATAGCCCTCCAAAGCTGAGATTTCTGCTCCCAGGTGAAAAATATATCTCGTCTCAACCTTCTGTGTTTCCTTTTGATGGGCAGGTTTCCATGTAAAGAAAAACCTATAGGTCTGACCTTCTTACTCCTTTGCCTGTGGCTATTCACAGATTGCATGTATTTGTGTGTGTCTCAACCTTAGGGGGTGATCCGAATCAAACCGGCATAAATATTTCAGCGCATTTTTCCTGCTCCTTTGGACCTCTTATTAATACACTTACTGCGTTTCGACAAGCAAAATTCTGTCTGTTTGCATTAGCTGTTTATTTGCCCTCTCTATTCTAAAAAGTATATAAATTATATTAGTATTAGTTCAGTAATATAACATCTATTTGTTGTATTGAATGATCGAGTCACAACTGATTCAAAATCCAATCACTTTCTTAAAACAAATTTCTATTAAAGGTACAAGTTACTAAATATATGAGTTTGCATAAATTAAACCTTGATTAGACAATACAAATATGCTATCTACTGATGTTTTTATTATCATTTAAGCACTTAATTGAATGTCATTTTACATATTAGCGATGTGTACACATATAAATATATTTTGTGTGTGTGTGAGGTATAGATAAAATTTCATCCAAATGAAATAAAAAGTAGAAAGTCTTTGGAGATGCCTCTGGACATCTGGGCCATCGCAAAAATGAAAATGACTTCATTATGAAAGTTTAATCAGAGAGATTCTGCATGGCTAAGTTTAACCATCCCTGAATAAAAGAAAGTTTTGGATTCAGAGAAATTCAGAGTCAAAGGTCACTCACAGGAACCAGAAGACTCACATTGAGCTGTAAATCCTGACACTTAAAACAGTGAAAATGCATTTATCCTCTGGTTATGGACCCTAAGTATAGACCAATTCCAGTGTTTACTTATATAAACAACATACATTATTGGACATTAATTAAATGGCCACTCTGCGGAGATGAAACAATACTCAAAAACTCTCTCTAATGTGTCAAAATGGACAGTCCATTAGACAAATAGTATGAAATGACTGAAGAGCCACATGTGTTGATGAGAGGCCCGACGAAGAGCCATATCGTTACTGTCGGAAGCTTGACAAACACATTATTAGAATAAACTCTTGGACTGGATCCATTTTTTCCATTCAGATGTTGAAACAGTTCACACAAACAAATGCTCAGAGTAAAGTGAGGCCACACAGATGTCACTTCGCTATATCGGATACTGTCGGATAGTCAAAATCTCTGGTTTTGGGCAATTTTATTGAATTAAAAAATATATGGGAAACTGTTTAGTATCCTACAATAATCAGTCAGCTCAGTCACACAAAGGAAACACTGCTTTAGCTGCGAAAATGTTGCTGCAGTAACATCTGATTATCTTCTAATATGTTGTTATACAGAAAAATATTATATTATGGTAATACTATCAGACATAATTCTGTATATAGAATTATCACAGTAGCCTTTAATACAATATTGTAATGAAACTATATTTAATTTGTATACATTTAATATATTTTATATATAATAAAAACTAAAGAGCTTTGATCATAAAGCTAAATATTTAAATATCTTACTTACTGACAACTATCCATTATATCCATTTTATGTAAGCTATATAATGATCTCATTGATTTATATTACAAGCTATAAGAATTTTCAGTTTGCAGTATCAGCTATCTTAAATATCAGCAACTGCACCAAATTAGATATTTTTGCTTAGTTTGGGCCTCTGAATAAAATTGAGATGTTATTTTATTTTCTTATATCATACTATATTATTCGTAAATGCATACAAAAACATTTAAAAAAAAAAAATCTTTTTTTTTTTTTTAAGAATTTGACAAACTGTTACAAATATATATATATATATATATATTTTTAATATTTTATATGCCAAGCTTTACAGAGTTAAAATATTGTTGTTTCTCATTCTGATCTGATCAAAGTGACGATTCAAACTGTCCATTTAAAACAATGTCTTCAACTTAAGTACAGTGATTGAAATTGCAGACCTGACTGAGATATTGACAGGAAAACAGGCGGCTGGGAATAAATAGACCTGCGAGTTGTTTTTCAGCTATTGTAAACAAGGTTACCATCGGCAGCTCAAAAAGGAAAGTAGATAAAAACAGTCTACTCTGAACAGGCTGCGTGAAGATTGAAATCTCCTTTAATGAACTGCTGTAGTTGAAATTGTCAGCTACAGCTGGGCTAAAGCAGGAGAGAGCTGGACAAATAAAGCAGCTAAGTGTGTTTTGGTACACACTGCCACGATTCCGGTTGGATTTACATAATTATCAAGCTTAGTCAAGATATAAGACACAATGTAGAAAGATTTACTCTAAAAGGTACCAGCAAACAAAGAATATCCCTCCTGAGGACCGAAAGTAAATGCGACTTGCATCAAAATCCTGTAATTTCTCGGACACCTTTCAACGCAGTGTAATTTTTCACAAAATAGAACTGAGAGTTTGATTCCTGATGACCAACAGCTGCAATCAGTTCAATCAAACACTTTGCCTTTATTAGGAGTCCAAAGCTGTCCTGAAAACAACCCTGAATGATGTGTTTAGAGGGCAATTAATGGCACCTGACTGTTTCAGTGAGGGACAAGCAATTCCTACCGCAATCCATCTGAAGTAATTATGCCATGGGGCTGAAAGAGCCATTTCTTCTCTCCCCACCCCTCTCGCAGACAGAGGAGGATGCCGTGATGGAGCAGGGCAGGACAAAGCCAAGCGTCCTCTCCAAATGATCCACTACCGTGTTTAACGGCCGCTTTTCTACTTTGTAATATTAATGAAGTTCCCCACTTGGCATCCTCCACCTGTGCTCCTGAAGAGGATGAGAGTAAAAAGCAAATGGCACGGAGGGGAAAAAATTACGTTGTGATACATTTTTCTTTCCAAAATATTTGGTGTCAGCCATTCATCAGGAGAAGCCAGTAAATCATGGATGTACGAGTGAAGATCGAAAGCAATTACCATTAGGGCAGTGGTGGTGCTCACGGCCTCCCTGTGCCCTGTGTCTGAATCTCAATGCTCTTCAAAGTGTGTGTGTGCACTTTAAGCGTGCGATCAATACGGCCAAGCGGTTAGCGTCCAAGAACTCCCTTCAAGTGCTTTCGTACAGCGCAGCCCCGGACCCTTCCTCCGAAAAAAAAAAAAAGTCAATTCATTTCAGCGTCGACTATTCTGTGGAAAAATTGTTCTTGTGAAACATTATTGACATACTTTAACCTGCATTTCCAGCATCCAGGGCGAGGAAAGTCAATTCTCATTTAGAGACACGGTGACGCTTTTCCCCCGTGGACTGTCCACAGTGCAGGATTACGGAGGCCGGTGGTAGGTGTTGTAAGGTCGAAGGTCACAAGGCTACTGCTGACCCAAGGTCAAGGTGACAGTGGGATATCAGACCAGCCCTCATCTGCTTCGCTAGCCTTGCAGCCAATCAATACCATTAAAAAGTCTGACTGATCTATTGGCCTTGCCCCTCCTCTTTCTCCCTCTCCCTTCCTCTGTGTCTCTCTTTCTATGCTCACTTGAAATCATTCATTTCTCCCCTTATGTTCTTCTTACAATGTAACAGGTCCCATCTAGATAGAACCCTGGTGTAGATGGACAGCTGCGGCAAGATCTGTACTGTATTGTTTGAACAATGTTTTATTAAGCCTCTGCTCGCTTTAATATTTACATTGGTGCATTTGAGGGTCTGAGGCTGCATGAAGCAATTACACACATGACCAAGTCGATAGCCAAAGAAATAGCGACGGCCTTTATCATTGCGGCAAAAAGAATATTAGCAAATCCTCTGGTACTGCCACAGATGTAGTTTGCATTTCAATTAAACAGAAGGAAAATACTAGTCTTTTCTTCAAAGTCTATGTCAATCGTCACAGCAGCATAAAGCATGGAGGGCAAGTTGGGTCGCAGTGCATTGTGATGGCATACCGAATTATACAAGCGGGGAGTACAGACACAAAAAATCGAAATAGTGTCCTTCATCTTCAGTTGTGTGGTACATATAAAGTACAACTTAATCTAAGGCCTCACTTGCACTATGGAATCACATCTTTTTGGTAAGTGTCCTTAACGTGAGATCATATAACATCATAAATACGCATCATGTCTTAAATATTGAACCTAATTATCTACACAATAGAAATGTTAGTATTGTTTTTGTACAGAATGATGTATACCAAAATCACTGCTTTCGTTCACATGATGCGTGTCTGCAGGGTTTCATCAGTGGTGCAAGCTTCCAAGGTCAGTGGAGATATGGAGACTGTGGTTAGTTACCCATTGAGATAATGGGCTTGATCATGGGATTGACATGAATATTAATATAATGATGTTATATTGTTATACTGCCCTGATTTTGTTGAAAATTGTGGAGTGCATAAAAGGGAGGTGGAACCTGTGCTTCAAGGACATCAAAAGTGAAAACGGGGTTATACTTAATTTTGAGGTGCCATCGTTACAATGTAATTACACAAATAAGTACAGAGTAATAATAATTGACTACATGTACTTACTAAATGGTTAAGGTTAGGCTTGGTTTAGGGTTAGTTGGGAAACAGCCTGTAATTCTAAGATGATCCATATGAACATTTCTACATGTACTTACTATATGGTTATGGTTAGGGTTTGGGGTTACATTTTATTTTAAGGTGTCATTGTTACAGTGTAATTATATATTTAAGTACTGAGTAATATTAAGCAACTATTTTAGGGTTAGGATTTGGTTGAGGGTTTAGCTGCATGTAATTATGCATAATTTACTTGTATTACTATGGTAAGTAGATGTAACACATGTAACTATGTCACCTTAAAATCAAGTGTTACCAAAAATGGTGTCAGTCGTTGTGCAAAACATTGTGGTACAGGTGACAGCTGCCATAGGTCCATGTATCAGAGAGGAAAAGGTTATAGAAAGGGAGGAATATGGTGTTGGTGAACATATGTATGTCCATGTCCACACAGTTTTATTAGCTTGCAAATCACATCATACAATTTTCTCCTCAAATACTTCACCTGGACTAATTAAATGAAATTCGTTGACTACAAAAGTCATGCCACCAGGGTTATGCACCAGGGTTGTTCCTGAATTTGAATTAAATTTGAATGTATGGAAGGAGAATTAAAGTGAATTGAAAATTATTTGATTGCTGGCAAAGCTTTATTTTAGAGTCGTTTATCCTTTTATTACTATCATTATTATTAAAATACAGTTTAATCTAGCTTATATATTTTATCATATTTAATAAATTAACTTGTGGAACATGGTGGAGGTACATGTGATTTCCCAGAATGTATTACTTTTGTCTTTGAATTACAATTAAGTGAATTCAACTTCCTGCCAGTGTGGCCAATTCAAATCCAAACTCAGTTTTCATATATTTTATACATTTATTCAATGCAATTATTAATTAATTAATTACTTACTTGATTGTATTACTATAATTATTGATTTAAATTAAAATAAACGTATCTTTAAATGAATGTCTTTCCAGTATACTGTGTAAAGCTTAAGCATTGTAGCTTTATTTTAAGTTTAGGTGTAATTTTGCGGCTGTCTTGCAGGTGACTGCACAAGTCTATTTCACTCTACAATTACTCCAGAGCACTCGTTGATCTACGGCGATTTTCAAGTACTACTTAAGTTACGATGCTTTTGGGAAACAGCCTGTAATTCAAAGATGATCCATGCGATCATTTCTACGAGTTATTTAGGCTTACAGTGCGTATGGGAAATGCAGCCCAGAAGGTTTTGTTGGTTAAATAACTGAGCAACCTGGATTGATACTTCAGCTTCAAAAAGAATTATGTGTCCATAACACATGACACCTTTCCCAACAGAGAGTGAAATATTTAGCTCCCTCTTCTCCAGGACTTCAGGGAGTGTTGTGGGTTGAGTGTGTGTTGCTTTGATAATCAAATTGCCGTGCTCCTCCAAAACACATTACGGAAAGTAATTGCATGAGTAAGAAGTAGAAGTAGAAGCTAGTTTCTCCTGTGTGCTGACTGTGCTGCAAGCGTGGACCGGAATCAGCCCGTGACGACAGATACGAGGTTGGTTGTGTGTTGGAGTGCGAGTGTATGTGTGTGCGTGTGTTGTGAGTTTGTTTGACAGGGAATTTGAGACAGCACGACATGGCTCTGAGGGATGTGGCACCCTTTGTGACCCGTCATTTATCAGACAATAAACAGCAAATCATGTGACCACAACCCTTGCATTCCTATTGGCCTTTTAAGCTGATTAGTATGCAGGTGACAATGCATGGCCTCAGCCCCCCATGTTCACTCCATGGAGCCTCCATCACAATGAATTATCGGCGTTAGCGGTGATCAATTCGAGCAGGCCACTTCCTCAGCACCAGACGGGGGCAAGAGGCACGAAGAGTGTGTGTAAAGTTTAAGATTTTAGAGTAGCAGATTTTAGAGTTTTCTGCAAAAGCATCAGAGAAATGGATGGGTACCAAGAGAGTAAGACGGAGACGAAATGGGTGAGAGGGTGGGGAAAGACACCAGATGTGCTCCGTTTTGGAGCGACTCATTGGATGGCGACAGCCAAGCGTGGCGTGTAGCCTGAGGTGCTAACAGTAAATATTACAATATCACAAGATTCTGCCTGCAAACACCATTTTGTGGTCTCTGAGTCAATTCCCTTTTCCCCCCTGGTGTTGCGCGTTGATGGAACTAACTCTGCGAGAAAGAAAATATATATGCCATACACATATTTCAAATGCTCAGAGAGAGTCTTTGCTGAACATTAGAGTCAACTTAAGTCATGATGGAACTGAGAGTAATTCAACAAGCCACCATAAGGACAGAGATAGGACTTTTAAGGCTTTTTGAGGAATAATGGCATTGCCGGGATTCATGGGATTGCATTTGGCTTCCTGTGGCGTCAGGGCTTTTTTTGTCATTTGGCAAAGAGCAGTGATGTCGTCCCACCATGGGTGCCCGGCAGATGGGCTTCTGTGTAGAGAAATGAGCCGGGAGCAACCTCTATAGCTTCTGCTCTCTCTCTGCCTTTTTCACTCACTCTGTCTATCTCGCTTGCTCACTGAGCGCCCTCCCTTTTTCATGTCCTGGGGCTGCTGTATCTCTTCTCTGAGCTGTGACAGTGGGAGCTCTGTGGGAGGTGAGTTGGTCGAGCCAGCCCTAGATGCTGGAGCCCATCTCAGGCTTGTGCTACCGGAAAATCTGCCTCTTCACGCTCTGCCGAGTACACACACTCGCTCTGATGAGAAAGCGGCACGGCTTCTCCATGAATCTTTTGGTGGAAAAACATATACCTTGTGGTGCTGCCTAGAACTTGCCAGAGGTCCTTTCACAGCAGTGTGTGGGTTCAGTCTCCAGTCTAGCCATGGGTGCGGCGCACACCCCTCGCAGCCTTTCAGTTAAGCATGTCTTTCTCAATTCTCTCCCAAATATCCACTGCAAGTCTCATGTCATGCATGTGCAGACCACCTCAGCCGTAACAGCATCTGTACCAGATTTCTACATGGACGCTATAACCAGAAAATCCATGTTCTCATATTGTTGTTATTTGGACAACCCAAATACTGTAACAATATGTGGATTAAAGAGTACAGTTACTACAGTTTCAATGCGGTCGAGCCAATACAGTGTAACATTCATGGCCATGATAGGTCTAATCTTTCAGTCATTTGGTAACTCCAGTAGATTTCTAATAATTCCCCAGTACAAACAAATCCACAAAGTCACCATCCACTATTTTACCATATATTTGGAAGTCCCCAGTACCATTTAGGCTTGTCACCAAGTCAAGTGATCTAAAATCTGTTGCAAGGACAAGATTATCGGTGTCTGTATAAAAACAGAACTATGTGTGTTAAAACTCAATGAGAACCCATGTTTGAATGTAATTCTATTTCATTTATAGGTTCCTTATGGTAAATATGCCTAGTATATATATATATATATATATATATATATATATATATTGTCAGTTTAACGTGTTAAAAATATTTAACGCAATTAACGCAGTATCCATTATTTTTTTACATTTTTTTTGTCATGCTTTGGCTAGCGTTAAAACACTGTATATGATCATGCTCTTATTCAAGCAAATTCTTTTAAACCATTCACGCACGATAAGACACAAAAGAGAAGGCAGTGCAGTACTGCTGGCGCGCTGTCTGTGAATCTCTTGTCTGACACACACACACTCGTGTGCTCATCATGCCGCTTCAGACAGCGCATGCACGGATAAAAACACACAAACTTATGCCAAAATGCCTGTTTTGTCAAGTATCCTCGCAAGCACAGTTAAATGAGTCTTTAATGTACGTAGAGAGTTGTGAGAAAATATGATGTGTATCAGGTTTTAAAGTGACAGCAGCCTAATAAACCTGCTGCTGTAACAAAAGACGGAGAAAATTACTCACTGCTCTTGACTGAATAACATTTTTAGCTTTAAAAATGATTAATCCATATTTAATTTGTAGTTGTTTGATAACTTTATTCAATTTCTGTACTGTAAATATCCTACCTGTTAGACCTACCTAAAAATCATTACAATGTTACATGGGTCAAAATCAATGAAAACAATAACTTTTTGTGCATTTTAGCAGGGCAAGTAATAATCTGAACTGGCTTATGGGCCAATAGAACAAATTGAACCCTGATATATTGAAGGGCACAGGTAAATGTGACATTTATTATAATGGGTTTATGTGAAGATTGTTTCAATTTTTTACTTTAATTTGGAGATTAAATGTGAAATTATTACAATATAAAATATGTTAAAAACTTGAATGTTAGGTTTTATTAATCACGATTAATTACAGAAAAAGATGTGATTTATTAATTGTAAAATGTATGTAACAAAAATAATGTAAAATAAGTATGACAAATGCTGTTTGCCATTGTTTCAATAATTTATCATTTGTAACCTAAAAAATTTAGCTTGGGTTTTGACAGTCATGCAGTCAGTATAAATCAAGACATCTTACAACACGCTCGTACTGTAGTTGCACTCTTCATTAAAACAGCACAGTCACCACAAAGAGTACTTTGTAGAAAAGAGAGTGTCTCAAAGGATTAATGCTGAGCCATCACACACAAACCCAATTTCATTCCTCCCTCTCTCATTTTTTCTCATACTCAAGTACACGTAAAAAGTATTCCCTGATGCTGTTTCCTTTTAGTTGCCTTTTAGTTTAACATGTTTTTTGTTTTTTTTCTTGTTTTTTTTCATAGATGAAGGGAAGAGTTTACAGGCACAATTAGTTTCAAAGTCAAACCTGTCTTGAAAATCCCGGTCGAGCCCCCCAATTTTTCCTGGTCCTTTCTTAATTGATGATTCATGATGTTTTAATGCGATCAGTGTCCAAAGCAATCATGGAGATAAGTGGTTGGGGAAGAAGGGTCTTTGGAGACGAGACGCCCAGGGTCCTGAGGTCAACCTGTTAAAGTTTCATTTCAGGAAATAAGACCAAAGTCAGCAGTCTCTCTTCAGCAGTGTCAGGCGACTATGGCAGCTTATCAAATTCCCACGCCTTCTACTTTAAATTACAAATCACTCCCTCTGCAGAACCCTTCTTTATTACTCCACAAAGTGCTTATGCTTCAGTACAAATAATGGTTTGATTACTTGTAAATTAATCTAATTGATCAAATTCCTTTGCACAGAGATCAAAATGAAACTAAGTCACATTTAGGAGCCATACATTAAATGCTATACTCCGCTCACATTTATAAATCAATCTCTTTGGGGCAGTATGCAATATTTAGCACCTAAAGCATTCATTTTATGCGTACATACGCATACTCGATTTCCTGACTTACTGGGCTTTGACAAAGACAAGGACAAAACATGCATTGCTATGCAGATCCTGACTCTCATACCCATGACATGGGACTCATTATTCAACATGCAAGCACTTTCTCCAATATCGAATCTAGTGTCTGACACATATTCATGAGCAGTAACATGATTCTGTAAGCATTTACACTAGCATATGGTCATTTAAGTGTCATTACATGTTGGTTACATTACAAAAGTAAAAGTAGCTAATGGGCAATCAGGTTTGTCTTGATTTACGCAATTCAAGTAGTGTGCTGCTAACGATGTTTACATGTGTTTATAAAGGAATGCTTGAAATTCATACACCTGGACTTGTGTGTGTATGTTATGGATATACAGTATGTACATTAACAGGCACCATGTCCCTCCCGGAGGGAGGACTCTTTTATAATGCCTCTATATATGAGCACGCACTCCCTCTCGCTCTCCTTTTCTGTCTCTCCTCTCTAAAAATGCCCTGGGAGATCCTATCAGGCCCACAATGGTGCGACAGCACTGAGGTGTGAAAAAGTAGCCAAAGCAGAACAATTGTGCTGCGATTAAGCCTCGGTTACAGTTCATTCCCGCCTCTCTGCCTCTATCTGGAAAATTCAATAGAGTAACCTTAAGAATTTAATTGATGCTGCCAACAGGATTACAAAGCCGGGGCTCGATGGAGGCCAGGGACAGCTGATTAGCAACAGGGTAATTGTTAATTGATTGATGTATCCCCTTACCTCTCTCCATGGGCCTTTTATAAAGTGTTTTGTTTGCAGCCGGGCAGCTCAGTACAGCTGGACAGCACATTACCATACATCTTCCTTTCCCTGCTTCTCCAGACTCTGAGAGAGCAGGGTAGGACAAAAGACGGCAGAGAGACAGGAGTGGAGGTCGGTCGTGAGGGCTGTCCAGTGCCCCATGACTCAACAAACAAAGGCAACTGACAATCCACTGCAACAGGGTTACTAGCACATTCCTTCTCCTCTGAAGTCCTACTTCCGTGGTGGCAAGGCATTTCATTTAACAAATGTTTTTCAGGATCTATTTCCTTTTGAATTTGCTGAAAATTTAAAACGATGCCAATCGCTCCTACATGTCTCATTTCGTCTCATTTGACCCATTCTTTCACTCTCACTGGCATGTTTTCTCATTTTAAGTCTCGGTAGCATGTTCATCAAAGGATTACATGCTAACTTGGCAGCCTGCACCGAATAGTACAGCAAAGGATCTTTTTTTTTTTTTTTTTTTAGATAACCTCAGGCTTATTATTGGAATTTCTTTGTCTATTTATTTCACTTTCACAATACAGAGGCTTCTGATAGGACAGACACAATAAAGCCCATCTGATTCATGAAAGAGAAATTCCTTTGGGATTGTTATGTTGTTCTGTGTGCTTTCTCATTTCAATGGGATGTAGCCAAGCTTAGGTTAGTTAAGTCCAGCTCAACATATTCTATCGTAGTCTAGTCTTGCCCTGTCAAACCCTCCCCGACCGTGCAATATTTATTCCTGCGAGTTCTCCTAAACACCCCCAGTACTGCCTCGAGGGAATCAATGATGCTTAATAATGAAGAATTTATTCTGGCTTCCTGCTGGAGTTATTGTATTCAGGCTTGATTAAAGGAGATGTTGCCAGAGAAGCAGTTTTCCAAATGAAAGGCTTGAAAACTTTATAACCTCATTGGGAAAGATTTTTCAAGACCGTGGTCCCTCTCTGTGGCACTGCAGTTAGTTTGTTATCGCAGCTTTTACTTTTTCAATGAAAGTTATGAGCTAAGCTAGATAAACAGACCTACAGTATAATCTTTTTTTTTTTTTTTTTTTTTTACTTTTTCAAACCTGTTTATAGTGAAACAAAACGTGTCAGGGTTGGACTAAAGATAGTCCTCCCATAACGGCAAAGAGTGGCCTAATTTCACAGTTATATTAATAAAACGCAGCTTGTACTGTACGGTCATGGGGGACATGTTTTCAATGGTGCTCTAATTGAAACAGTGGCCGCAGACAGCTTGTTTCTGCACTTGCTTGCAATGAACCATATCTGATTCGTCATTAAGTAATTATAAATGCTAATGCAAATAAAGCACCTTTCAAATGGAGCACCCCTTATACGAGAAAATTAATCAGTGTCGACGACAGGGCCGCCGCTGAGGCTGGCAGCTTACGGACCGTCACTCTAGTCCTTACATGCTGATATGAAAGAGAACTTAATGATCTCTGGAGGATTCCTTCATACAAGGATTTTTTTTTTTTTTTAAATAAGTATCTCTTTCTTGTTCTCCCTCTCTTTCTACCCATCACCCACTCCCCATTCCAGTTCTTTCGTTCTAACCCCCATACCCACCACCACCACCCCCCTTCTTATGTGCACTTTTAGTTTTTATTGCATTAATAAGTAAGTGGATGATCTGCAGTGAAGTCTCTCTTCTAAAGAACAAGCAAAGGCATTTTGTAGCAATTACAGAACGATGAAAATGTAGATATTAGAAACTGATGGCCCATTAAAGGGTAATTGACCCCCCCCCCCCCCACCCCCAACCCAAGCTTCCACCACTTTCTTCCTCTACTTTAGAACAATTCATACTAAAATCTTAAGCAGAATTGCAACAACAAAAAAAGCAATTGATTAGCAATTATGGCAATGTCATGACTAGAATAGCCAAACATTTTTATTTTTTTATTTTTTATTATTATCTTGCTGCGTATCATTTAGGCACTTTAGTGTAACATTACAGTATACAATGACAGAACTCTCACACAAGAGAAATGACTAGCATTGCTAACTTTTTTAGTCGCATTTGATATTTGTATTTGTATTAATAGTTTTGTATTTGTATTGATATTTGTATTTCGATTAATTTTCTTAACAATGTATTATTATTATTAGAAATAATGTTCCAAAAGTGTAGAGTAAACTCCTTCTGTACCAGTCAGTGGGCTAGATAAAATGACATTAGTCATTGGTCAACCTACTACATTGAATTAATCTAGCAGGTGATTTTTTTAATCAAAGTAGATAAAATATGTATGAAATGTTCTATGAAATGTGCAACATGGGCTATACCTCTACATTTTTTTCATAACTCCAAGAAATTTACCTATACATACAATTCACTGGAATTTCCGGTTGAAATGACAACTATTAGTAGTAAAACACCAACAACTTTTATTCCTTTTCACACAATGTATTATTACAGGGGCAAATTATTGAAAGAAAGACTTATATTCATGTGATTACTTTCACAATAGTACGTTATGACATGAAAACATTTATATATATATATATATATATATATATATATATATATATATATATAGTCAAATAGATGCAGTATTGCTAATCAATATCTGTTTGTAGTATAGTGTGTGAATATGTTTGTACATGTATATGTTCAATGTGCGGTGTACACATGTAAGGTGACAGAAACAAACACGTACACACAAACACTTAAGTGTGTGTTTGTGTGTGTGTATTTGTGCACGCACACCCTAAGGCTGCATCGATCACACTGCATAATGTCTCTTCTTATCAAGCCTAGAGCTATAAGCCATCTCTCTCTCTCTCTCTCTCCTTATTCCACACCATTGTCAAAATCCAAAAGAGGCACTGAGTGCTCTTCTCCTCCTGATCTGAGATTTACATTACATAAAACTTAAACATCGTTCGGCCTACCTGAGATGTAATATGTCCTTTCCTGTCCTATCCTTGGAGGTTAGGTTACATCTCTGTGGATCAAGTGTGTCAGGGACCTGTCCTCCTTCAGAGCAACACACTGCAGTTAAGGCAAGGTTGGAAGAAAAAATATAAGTTGTGTGTGTGTGTGTGAGCAAAAAACTCAGCAAAGACACACTGAACTTGCTCTTATAATGTGTCAGTGAAATGGTGGCATCAAGGTGGTTGAGGAACCTTCAGCATCTCCGACCTGCCGTCCACTGGAGATCAGGATCTCTGTCTAGACTGAAGAGTAAAGCAGGGCAGAGACATGATACCAGGAGTAGGACTCTTGACACACACACACATTTGTTTTTGTATCTTTGAGGGGGCTTTCCATTGACTTTATTATTTTATACTGAGATGATATTTGCCATCTTATACCATAATCCTAAAGTGAACCCTCATAGAAACCTCTTTGCATTTTGAGATTTTAATTAAAACATTATTTAGTATGCATATTAATCTGTTTTCCTCATGGGAACTGTTGGCTGATCACCACAGTGTATCTGATGTATGAGTGTATGATCTATCAGTGTATGAGATTTTAGGTTTTACTATCCTTGTGGGGACATTTGGCTTGATAAAAAAGAAATAAACAAACATCCGTTCTCCAAACCGCTTCCTCCATAGGGTTCTGTAAATAAATAAATGAATAACATGGAGGATGGATGGATAGAAAATAAATAAATAACAGATGGATGGATAATATATTTTATCCCAAAATCTACACAATAGACTGTAAACATTCTGTACCAGAATGCATTTAATGTGACTTTTATGTTTCATCTCCCAAACCCATATAACATCTTTTTAATGTCTATAAAAACACGAAGTATCAGAATAATTTCAATTGATATATTTACCACTAGTCATTTTCCTCACTAACTCACTCATCAGGTGAAAGTACTCAGGGTGGATGGGATTGCACTGTTAGTTTTAAACAACTGAACATCATAAAGACCACTTCTTAAAACAGTCCTTTTCGTTACTTTCATTGAAACAGGTACACAATTAAGATATAGCATAAGTATACAGCCCTCGGAGCTCCAAAATATGAAACTCATTTAAGGTGCGAGGTTTCTGCTCTGAATGTTTATTTAGTATTGCGCAGGGGTTACTCATTAGTTGGTCTATCGTATGAAAGGGAGATGGATTTGGCAGTGAAGAACAAACCCCTGCTGCTCCGGAAACATCGTTTGCTGGACACATCAATTTGTTCCTCTGCTACAGAGAGCTGGGAGCAATTGGCAACGTTCCAGCTCTCTTCTTCCCCTTCTCTCTCTTCCCCTCTCTCTCCCCCTTTCTCTCTCTCATCTACATATCTTTGTTATCAGGTTGGTTTTTGTGCGAGCGTTCGGCGGGGTTATCGTACCATCTGGACTGAGGCTCCTCGCCGCCTCTCGCAAATTAAAACCCAACCTGTAAAATCAGCAAAAGAAACAATAAGCACCTTTAATCTCGCACTCCCTTCACCTGCTTTTCAAAAGGAAAAGAAAGGCCCTTTATTAATTAGACTGGCATCAAGCGGCCGTACATAAAACAATGTCGCTCTCTTTTTATTCTCCTCTCCCATATAATGACTTCAGGACTGATGGAAAGGCCTCTTTGAAGATGACATTCAAATCCTGACATTTGAATTATTTTGTGTATATCAGAGAGTCAGGCTTTTGTCAGGCCTGTCGTGGTGGTGTGTGTATGCAATGGCAGGCTATCTCTTTGTAAACCACTGCTGACTGGGATTGTTTATACACCTGTGGGACTTGGGATTGTTTTGTTTTTGTAAGCGTTCATATCATGAGAATTTTATGACATGGTAAACTTTAACAACTGCTATTTTGGGGGAAAAAACAACAACAACATATCTTGTTCAAGAGGGACATTTCTAATTGAAAACTTTGTCACAATGATATTTATATTAACTTAAAAACTTGAGTTCATTTGCTGCCTTAAATTTGAAAGTATAATCAAATTGACTGTACAAGTCATTTCAACTTAAATTATATTAAACTGACTGAATCAAATTGATCAAATATTGTGTAACTTATAAAAAAAAAAGTTGTAATTGCTTGAATTATTTTTATGAGTTAAGGTCATGTAAAAATATGTTGTCATGACATACTGATCATATAGTTGTATACTGTGTTGTTCTTGTATGGTTTATGAGGACATTAATGTGTACAATGACATGGGTATTACAATGTAAACATGGCTTAAATGGCAAATGGCTTTAAAAAACATACTAAACTGCGTTATTTGAAATTCAAAAAATGGCAAAGGTTTTCTTTGATGGGTAGGTTTAGTGGTAGGGTTAGTGTAGGGGGGTAGAATGTACAGTGTAAAAACCATTACACCTGTGGAGAGTCCCTGTAAACCACATATGCAAGAAAAATGTCATCGGTAACACTTTACAAAAAGTTAATTAGTTACCATTAGTTAATGTATTTACTAACATAAACTAACAATGAGCAATACATTTGTTACAGTATTTATTAATCTTTGTTAATGTTAGTTAATAAAAATCCAGCTGTTCATTGTTTGTTTATGTTAGTTCACAGTGAATTAACTGATTTTATTGTTCAGTCTTAGTTCACGTTAACTAAGGTAGTTAACTACTGTTAACCAATGAAACTTGTTGTAAAGTGTTACCATTTCATCTTTTCATTCATTATGAATTTACACGTTTATATGCTTATTTTACGTGATTAAATGTATTTTTATATAATAATGATTTTTAGTAGCACTTTATTTTGCAGAGTCCTTGTAAGTTACATGATATTACTATGGTAATAACTATAAATTATGCATCATTACATTAACTAACCCTAAACCATACTCTAATTCTAACCCAACCCTAATTATACGTGCAGTTAATTAATATTATTCAGTACTTAAATGTATAATTAATTACACTGTAACAAGGAAGTATAACCTGATTTCTTTTTTATCATTTAGAACATTTATGCTGTCTGGACAAGGACTGAGGTGTTAAACTGTGTTTCCACATCAAAATCGGCCACAAAATTGATTAACCTTCAGGAGTCAAAATATACTTATTCTCTGTAAAATATGCATCAGGAAGATTTATTGTCTATCAGCAAGTGACTTGCAATGCTCAACACAAGCCACCTTTTTGAGATTTTTCCCTTTTTGCCTGTCAAAGTTATGATCTAAAATCAGAATAATCCATCATGTTGTCGTGTAAAGAATTATGAATGCTCTTAGGGAGAGCATATTCTTCAAAGAGAGGTAAACCGACATTTAACAAAGGCATTTTAAAGTCAGCATTAACTAGACTGCAAGGTCTGCAGAAAATGAGAGTAGGGGAAGAAATAGTAGAGCCAGGTAACAATATATGTTTTTTTAAAATCCCTTAGTCTATGAACTGCATAAACCACTGGAAAAATGTTAATTCAAAACATATTAAGGCAATCAGTGTATGTATGTGCCTGCATCTGTCTCTGTCTGTCCGTCCGTCCATCCATCCATCAATCCATCCATCCATCTATCTATGGAAGGTATAAATAATTATGAAATAATTATTTCTTAGAATTGATTACTTTCCCTTCTACTTAAATTAACTTGGAATAATTGAAACCTGCATGTTGGTATTATTATGTGGAATATTTGGTATGACACTATTCCTCACATATACTGATGATAAGGAACAGAAAAGCACCGCTAAAGTTATAAATATATAGTCAATGATCCGGATGTGTTTGTTGAAGGAGAACAGAATAAAGTTAGCTTTAAGGGGTACGAGGAGGGTAGGGGACAGGAACAAAAGAGAAAAGAGCACTGTAAAAAGGGTCTTGCGTTCACAAGAGCGGGTTCACGGCCCTTGACCTCACCGGGAAGTGGAATCAGCATGCGCTAAGTGCATCGTCTTGTAGGTTTCAGCCAGGCTTTCAGCAGGAGCTTGGGCCCATACTGTGCTGAGGGAACTCTGGTGCATCCGAATGAATTTAAAGTCTGTGGAGAGGAAAAGAGCGGGAACCCTGCTAAGATCAGTAACCAGAGGATGGTTTCTGAACATGGTCGGTGGCTGTGCCACAAACTTGAATGGTTGTTCATCTTGACCTATTTTTGTGGTCTAGCTATGTTTTTTATTAAAAACTTCCTGTAGGCCTATCATGCAAAGTTATTGGGAAAACTGATGGTCAAATAAAACATTTTTAGATATGCAAAATGTTTACAATGTCCTCTGCAGTTACAACATAAATAATATTGTGGATAAAACCATGAAGATCCTGAGGTATTATTATGCTAAAACATTCCTGGCAGAATGAGAGAAAGAGAAAGGTGCAGTTGTGTGCTTGCTTTGGCTTTAAGGAACAGAGCAGGGGTCAAAGGGCAAGCCCTTGGCCGTTAACTTCCTTAGTGACAGTTTCATGGTGATGTAAGCCTCCTCATATTGCTCTTTTGTCATGGCAACAACTGCACTCAATTGAAATGAAATTCCATTAACAGAGTAAAGTTGGCAGGGAGCCAACTTTGAAAGCAGACTGACCTCACCGCAACTCTGGTCAACACCTTCAACAATTCATATGAAAAATCACATTGGCAGACAGTGAGTTGTTTGTTTGTTGTCTCTGGACTAATGTCCTTCAAAGGAACAGTCTTCTGCTGTCATTGTGGAGTCACAGAAGACACATGCTATCCATCCTCAAGGTGCATCTAAGCAGAAACTTGAGGACACAAAGAATTCATTGTATTACATATCCCTGATGAATTACATTTTATGGCAAATATACAGTATTTGTATAGCAAAAAAACAAACATGTTTGAGATATTTTAAAAACAGCAGATAAAATAGACTTGTTATCTATCTATCTATCTATATCTATCTATCTATCTATCTATCTTTGGTATATAAAACTAATTTACATGTGAAAAAATTAACTATATCATTAATGGACTTTAGATGAGAAAGACTAAATCATAATATCATATTTAATTGAGGAAATCAGTGTTACAATCTTAATTAACCTTCTTTATATCAAATAAGAACACAACTGAAAGTAATATTCTAATTGCTTTAATACTTATTTTACAGAATCATTTTTTCATGTTTATAGGGCAATCAGTAATAATGTATGTTTGAAATACAATTCTGAGATTTACAGTATAATTATCTGAAATAAGTTTAATCCTTTTAACTCAAATTTGTTGATCAGCTGATAAGTCAAGTACAGTCTTGGTACTGAAAAAATATATAATGTTCATTATGCATTTTAAAGATTAAATGCTTCAGTTTAGTCATACAAGTTTCATTTCATAACTATTTATAGAATTGCCAGACCCCATCAGCCATGATGAAATCCTGTAAAGTGTTAGCATCTGTCATTCATGTTAATGTTCGAACAGCCTAGAGATAAAACACAGATTAATATAATGAAAACTTTAAACTTTAAACTTTAGAAAACTTTTAGAACTTTAGAAAAATATTTTCCAAAATTCCAAAAATATGTATACATCAAAATCTGATTTTTGAGATGTTCAGACTCCTTTTTTCTTTTCTTTTTTTCTTTTTTGCAGACAGAATGAAAACTTTTACTGAGCATGTGTAACTGTAACTTTTTGCTGAGCTCAGTAAGTAAACATCATCATAGGCTGCAGAAAGCATTTTGAATGAGTCGGGCTGAGATGGAAACAAAGAATAAATATGACTAAAACTAAAAGTCTTGCTCTTTATGAAAAAAGTGAGCATTAATATAGTAAACAGCAGCTGAAAGTTTCAATATGTGACATTGCCAGGCAATGTTTATTGTCCTCTAATGTTATATTATCAAAATTAATAATTATATTTTAGTTACAGGAACAGTTCAGTGATGATGGTACGTATATAATGATGATGATATATAACAATCAATATGTAATATACAATGATATTGAAGTGTCTGTGAATCCAGAAGTTGCAACCGTCTTTACTTCAGTGTTGTGACGTATTTCTAAGTGAAACGGAATATTGAATAGAGGACAGGGTTTTACTTTAGTGCACCCCCTCTCAATCCTTCGCTCATAGCAGACTGACAGTTGGAGGGGTGTGGTAAAGGATATTCAACCCAAGCCGTCAAACTGACGTCATCAGAAAAGGAGCGCCATTCCAGAGCGGAAACAAATTTTGATTAAATATTTAAATGAATTGTCCCATTCCTCAGACAAAGCTAAATGTCAAATGCTTCAAACATTGTGGAATACTTTATGATACTAATTTACTGAGAGCTACATTAAAGCAGAACTCGGCAACTCTAGCGAACTCTAGTCACTTCTTCGCTGATTTTCCCTTTTGTTGTCGCATGTTTTCCCCACGAGCTCCCCCTACAGCTGTGGGGCGTATATTTCACAACATGGTCATAAAAAACTCACTTGCGGCGGCCTCCTCCCCCTCTCTACCGCTGCTCATGTGCGTTTGTTTTGATCGGAGCAAGCCAACTGTATCGTGTGGAGCTATGTCTACCGAGGTGGGTAATCTGGTAATACATCATACATGCGTGTGTGTTTATGTCGAATTGCCGTAAAGCAATTCGTGTTTCGCGCTCGTTCTCGTTCTCGCTTCTCACGAGACTTCCAATTTCTATCTTGCCGGGACGGTAGTCCCCAAGTTGCCCCCAAGGTTGGTTTTCCGCCTGGGAACGCTGGGGGGAGTGGGGAAAGTCACCAATATCACCAGAACAGGTTGTTTAACCATCCAAATGATTTCTAGACAGTTTTATTAAGTTAAAAAAGTTACCAAGTTCTGCTTTAATGTAGCTTTTTTGTTTTTATTGTCAATTTTGGAACTTGACGTGAAACAATGGTATGATGAAAAAAAATCCCATTAGAATTAATTATATTGTGTATTTATCTGACCTAAATCTGCAAAACAAGGTGATGCAGATGTGCACGTTTGTGTGATACCCCAGACATATTTTCTGGCCCCTGAACTGTTTGTTTTCAGTATTCAGAGTCTCCTTTTAGCATCTTTTATTCAACTGGCTTGTAAAGAAATAAAATCCCACCCCACCCCCCCACACACACAACAGCTTTTAGGCATGTTTTCTTTCTAAAATATCCAAACCTAATTTGGAAAGTTAAGTCTCCTTATTGGAATAAATGGGTAACTTTGATAACTTGGATTTGTTTTTCTTCAAACTCTACTGTATCTATTGTTTGCATCAATCCAAAGAAAGTTATGGTAGCTCCTTGTGATAGCTGAAACAGGATCAACAGGGCAAGAATAAATACAAATAATGCTGATCGTTTTTGAATTTTTTCAGAATTCAACAAAATTAAAATAGACATTTTAAGAATGCCAAAGTAGGTATGGGCATGACCTAACTTGACATATTGGTCTTGCGGCCTATGGTGTTCACTCTACTCTTGCCCTGTTACATTTATCTCTGTGAACTCTGCGAGGGATCACAATAAAAACCATAAATTTAGTTTTAATGACAAACGCACATTTTAGCTCACTTGATTCTGTTGTTTTTGATTTGATATTTTTGCTCTGTCCTGAGTAAAATGAGAGAAGACCAGCAGATGTGGCTGCTTGTAACTCACCGCAACATGATTGTTTCCAGCATGTTGCTGCTTGCTCACACACATGCTCGCACTCACACACTAATGCCTCAAGACCCCTTTCCCGACCCCCCATGTGCGAGACAAATTTAACATGTTAGATTGAATTTTCATGTTTTTAAATGGCCAGACATGTCTGCGTTACAAGGCAGATGAGTGCTTGCTGCAAGCCGCTTTTGAAGAAACTGTGTCCAGGTTTTTATTTTATTTGTATTTTTTGCCTGCAGTCAAATCTCTAAGCCCCCACTAGGGTAAAAGTGTTTTCAAAAGCTGAGCTGTTATGCTACATTTATAGCACATTCGACCCCTCATTAAATGTCATTATAGGATAAAAGGCTCTTGTGTAGTTTTACAATGTATAGCTCTATGAATGAGTAGAGGTCTCATACAGAGCTGGCCACTGGGATCATTACAGGCTTAGAGTTTCAGCACTTAAACCTCACTCTCCATCCCTGTTGTGCCACTAACAGGATAATTTGCCGTAACGCTGAAACATGCGTTTTGGCAGTATAACTTTATGAGGCAGGTTAATCAGATAAAGATTTAAGCCCGAGCTCAGTTAATCAGAAACACCGCTAACCTCATTGCGTTCCCTCTGCGATGCAACGTGGGAATCAAAAGGCAAGTCAAAGGGTAAGTTTGAAATTAGCGTGGTTTTATCTGATGTCGCTGACCTGCACAGGTGCTCTCTACTTCCTCCCTTCAACACACTTCCTGTTTCAAACCTGACCCTTTTCCTTCTAGTCAACGCACTCACCCTAGCGGAATGCTTTCAGCAAAAAAAAAAAAAAAAAAATTCTTTCCCATGTTTTGGGTGATAGTATAAGTGGAGGTCTGAGGAGAGCTGGGTGTTGTTTTGTAGGCCGCTACGCCGTGGCCCCCCACTGCTGTGCCTGTCACATGTAATTAAACATTTGGCCTCCTCAATTACTCAGCAGAGTACACATGCCAGCGTTCAGCAGCCCTGAATATGCATTTCAAAGCTTCAGCGTTCCCCTAAAGTGCTGAACTGACAGGAGCAGAGAGGAGATGCCTGAAGGGAGGGACAGAAGCAGAAAGAGAGAGAAAACGAGGGAGCGAGACCGTAGGAAAGGGGAACAGAGGGCATACGCTGGCAGGTTTGGAAGGAATGATTAAAAGAGGGCTGGGATTGGGAGGGCAGGATTTTTGTGATGTCAGCAGGGTCTAGAGCGAAGCCACATGGTGAAAGAGGGGAGACGAATCGCAACATCAAAACAATCTTTAAACTGTCACCGGGCCTTACGCGCTCACCCACACATTCACACGTCAACAGTGAATCTACTCACTTATACCTTAACCACTTATACCACATACGTGTAGATACACAAGCTCCCGCTCTAATGAGATCCACAGACATGCTGTCTTGGCTCGCTGGAAAGACGTGCTCGCGTAAACATTCGCCGCTGTGTGTCCGTGGGTTATAAGGTCTTTAATTGGATGCTGCCAGAGACTCGGAATTTTCACTTTTCCTTCAAGAAGAGTTTTACTGTTCTAAAAGTGGGAGATTCTTGTTGATGTTACCTGTACTGCAGTAAAATTGATTTATCTGTGCATTTATTTCTTTTCCAGCTACTTTTCCAGAGATTTGACTGCTTGCATTCGGTCTCACTGTGACACCGTTCCTCCCGTCCCAGCTGTGTTTGTTTCTCTGTTTTCCCAGTTTAGCCGTACAAATGCAGAACTGTCACTTTCATTCAGTGTAAAAAATCTAACAGGAGTAGAATTTTGGCAACTTCCTGGGAGACACACACACACACTTGGTTGCCCTGACTTTATAAGGGGAGAATAACGTTAACGTAATGAACAGGGGGTTTTTGAGACATGAAAGTAAAAGTAGACACTTCTGCCTCATCTTTGTACCTTATTGATTCCATAAAGAGTGCTTATTAGTACCTTAAAGATGCATATGAAAGATCTAAGGATTCTCAATAGAAACCTGTTTGTGTAAGGAGAGCGACTGTAGTTTTATTCTCTGTTTTTATAATTACTTAATCATAATAATTTAATCGTTGAATTTTTCAATTTAAACGTAATAATTTATACATTTTTATTATATTACTCATCATTTTACTTATTTTCCTTGCAGTGCTTACATCTTATGATTACACTGTAAAAAAAAAAAAAGTTGAGAAAACTTAAAAGTTTAAGGCAACCAGCTGCAGGACATTTTTGAGTTTTCTCAACTTACGTGTTTGAGTTATCTCAACTTTTCTCAACTTTTTTCATGTTAAATAGTTGAATAAACTTTAAAAACTGAATTTGTCATACAAAACGTAAGTTGGATTTTTTACAGTGTATGTGGTTTCAAGAGATATTTGTCTTCACAAATAAGAGATTAGAAAATGTCTCAATGTCGAGGTTATTAACATCACGTGATGATGTTGTGAAGCAGTAATTTTCCATTGCTTTTGCTTTGGTATAATAACACTTGTTGGATTTGTATTGGTCAGATGAAGTACGGGGCAAAGTAGGGATGAATTTCAGACAAAGTCTGAGCACCTGCATCACTTCGTCTCCTGCTTTCAGCTCTTCCTTGGCTTCCTCTGTCAACCTCTCAGACTAATAGACAAAACTTGCTGTTAACTCATTTTGGGTGTCAGGCAAAACTCTACTGACAGTTTTGTACACCAGTTAAAATGGATGTATATAATATTCCTGCCGTCGAGATCCGATCTAAGATCCATTTACTCAACGATATACTAAAAACAGGTTACAGATTACAACGTTATCAAACTGATCCCCGTTCACACGGTTCCACGAAAAACGACTAAAAACGCTGTATTCTGCTTCTAGGCCATTAGTTGGTGATGTTCCTATATAAAAAGAACACTATGCGCCTATAGACTGAACACATATGAATGCATATGATGTCAATGTTATTCATAAATTCGCGTTTTAGTAGTAGCCCCCAAAACGTTGTTGTCGTGTAAATGAACGGCCAAAGTAGGCCTACATGTTTTCTTTTTTTAGTTAAAAACGGTGTTGTGTAAATGGTCCCTTAGACATACAGTATTAATACCTAAGTATACATATTAGTACCTAATAAAAGCCCCATAGACAGCATTTGTACCTTTTTTTTTTTTTTTGAGAGAGAGAGAGAGAAAGAGATAGAGAGAGAGTGTGAAACTTCTGAATACTCCATTCTCTGCTGCAGTCTTGTGGCGCTGCCGAAAACACCTGCCGTTTTTCTGCACTGGGCCTCTTGCCCTCCTCTATGCCACAGGGGCTCCTGGTACTTTAGTGAGCCCCTGTTCTGGAGGGGGTATTGTGCTGCGTGTCGATGGCATGGCCAATGTCATGCCAGCTGGCATGCGGAAGAAACCAACGCCACACTCTGTGCACAACGGCCCACTCGGGACAACTATGTTATTAGATGACATCAGTACCAAATAGCCAATGCTGGAGGTTCATGCACATACACAATCAGATATATCAGGCACTGATATCATATTCGTTTACATAAAGATGTGTACTGTATTCATAGAATAATTTAATAGTTACTGCCTTTAAACGACACTATTTGCAACTATATGTAATATTTCAAATTTTGTAAATGAATAGCAATCTCTGCCAACTGTCATATATAGGAAAAGATCAGCAAAAATTATATAATTAATTCCTTTCCTTCATGTCATTCCAAATGCATATAGTATTTATTTATTTTTTATCCAATAGAACAATAGCTCATAGTGGCAAACGGCTGTCAAGCTCTAAAAAATAAAATTAGAAAAGTTGCCTTGGCATTTGGCAACTAACTGAAATAAAATAAATTGAAGTTGAAGTACTAAAATTAATAAAACTAAGACTGAAATAAAAAATATATAAACAGAATTAGAAATATTTCAACAAAAAAAACATTATTATTAAAATTTAAAACTTAAAATGAATACTGAAAAAATTAAAATAAGAGCTAATTCAAAATATCAATAAATTCTTTAATAGTATACAAATAATAATAAGATAATTCTAACAATAGTGCACTGTATTCTTCAGAAGCCATATAATATCTTAAATTGATTTTTTTTTTCCACTGATTATTAATTATTCATTTGATTACTTTTTATTCAGACACATTGGCATCTAATGTTTTTTTGTTTTTTTTTTTACGTCCAACCAGCAACAAAGGCTTCATAGTTGATCTTATAACTTCAGCAGAGAAATAAAAAATTCTGTCATGAAACTCTAGATTGGTGCAGGCTGACAGATAATTTAACTGCAATCACATCATTCTCTTTAGGGCACAGCTGATTGGTTCCGGCTGATTCAGTAGCCAATGAGTGCTCATGTGCTCAACCTTTAAATACTTTGTCAGCTTATGCTGTTTCAGCACGCTTTCAGAAACCCTCCACCTTCCCCAGCTCCACCTGTATAGATCTGCTACGGGTAATTCATGTGTTCATGTATATTTTACAGCAGCAGCAGCAGCAGCAGCGTGTCTTACTTGCTCACAGCAGTATGTCTGTGTCTTACTTGCTCTACAGCAGCAATAACAGCAGCAGCAGCTTAGCAGATATATTCCCAAAGACCAAACACATCAACATGTCATATACATTACCACGCCAGACTTAACACTCTTTCAAATTTTCATGATAAATTTTCATGACGGAACTAATGTAGTTTTAAGGTGCTTTATTGTATTTTTATTTTTTTTATTTTTTTTATTTTTTTTTGAAAATTGTTGCATTGTTTATGTTCCATTGGTAAAAAAAAAAAAAAAAAAAAAAAGGTACAGGTACAGGTTTGGAATCACATGTGAGTGGGTAAATAATGACAGAGGGGGTTTGTGTTTTGGGTGAACTATTCTTTTAACATATCCAGTCAACCTACAGCATAATGGGAATCCTACAGGAAGGATGGCTAATTTACACAGGCCAACAGGGAAAGTGACATTGATCATTAAGGAACTAGGCCTACATTTCCATGCATAAAACAATTAAAGTAAACTGACTAACTAAACAATTCAAGTTCTCACATGTATGCCTACAGTTATATGTCCTGTCATGTGATTTGTACACTTCTAGCATCACATCCTTGATCATTCTCTGCTTCTCATCATTCTCTCATCACTCCTCGTCTTCTTCAGTGTCTTCCTCCCTCGGCTTCATTTCTGCAGGATCAGCATCTGTCCACGGCTTTGAAGTTCCGTAACACAGCAACTAAATGAATTATTCCTACAATCAAATCTGGGTTAATTAGATAACAGAAGAGTGCCTGCTCAGAAGCAAAGTGAATGAAGAAAGGTGCTGGAGTGAGATTGTGTGTGTGTGTGTGCTTATCAAAAAATTAAGAATGGTTCAAATAAACTTTTAACCTAAAATTCTGTTGCTGTTAAGTCTTACAGTAAATTATGCATTTAGAAATAATTGATTTCAAATTAATTGTTTTTAATGACTAAGATGAACACAAATACAACAAAAACATTATATAACAATAATGACATCATTTTATAATGTACTGTATGAATCCGAATCTCAGAATGCAGAGAAGTTCTGCTAATTAAAGAGGCCGAATAATTCATGTAATCTAATGATGTGATTTTAACAGAGGGGGAAACCTGCCAAAATGTGAGGCCAGTTCATGATCTTTAGCAGAAGCGGCAGTTTGATGAATTACACACACTGGCAGAATTAGCATACAAGTAATCAGCCCGTCCAAGCAGGAGAGGAATATTAACTTTTTAAAGTGTTTGTTTGTCTTGCCATCATGGCCGCCCATCTGAAGTGGGAAGTTTGTTAATGGTTCATAAGACCCTCCCATGAGACCACATTACCCAGAAGGAGTCTCTGTATGCAGAGTGCCAGCGCTCATTCCTCCACACCGTTCAAATAAATAGATTTTTGGCAGAGCATTTGACTGTGAGTAATCCACGTTTTTGCGGGAGCTCGAATTTTATTAGTTGGAAAAACAGTGAGTTGGGTTTTGTAACGAAACAGGATAATGAAACCGTACTAACTACGGCTTCTGACCACACACTGGACAGGAAAGGGAAATCACTCTTAATCAGGTATTGCCATTAATCTTGTTTGCTTTAGACTTTCACCCTTCATTTAACTTGACCCGGTGCACAGGGAGAAAATGAACGCTCCAACCTGACTGGTGACACCAGCTTGATGAATGATAGAAAAACACAGGCTGCCATGTGGAGCACGGATAACAGCGCTAGCTATCAGCAGGCCAGTCTGACAAACGTGCTCTTGGTCCTGACAGACATCTGGCCGTTTTGGGGGTGAGTGGTGCTCTTTCGGGGTCAGCGCTCAGGGCCTGTGAATGCCCCTGTGTGTGTCCCAATAGCTGAATATTTAGCTTTTTTCTTTTCCTGTGTGGGGTTTTTGGGGTGTTTGGTGCTGAGGCCTTCACACCTGTCAGTGTTTTGTGACTGTTTATTAGCAGTGAAAAGACTCGGCTAACACCCACCACCTTTAGCCTTGACCTCTCACGTAAACTATCACACCGTTTTCTAGGGTCAAGACTCTTCGGAAGTACAAGTGTCTTTAATTTAAAACAACAATAACCCACTTATTGCATGGCTACTTACTAAATACATAAATATGTGGACTGGAATTTGAGTTAAAATTATTTTATCATTCTACCTGCATTTGATCTATTTTTGTCAAAAGTTACAATTCTGTCATCATTTTCTCACCCTCATGTTCTTCCAAACCTTTTAAATCATCACTAATTCAAGGCTTTAATTCATCTTCAAAACACAAGTGAAGAATTTTTTTTTTTTTTTATGAAAACTTTTTCATTCTGTCCCTCAATCGGAATTCAATTTCACCAAAACCTCCTTATGAATCGGTTTAATCCAAGTCTTCTGAAGAAACACAATCGTTTTATATGATGAGCAGATAGAATATAGAATTGTATTCATTAGTACATACATAGAGGACATCCAGTGTGGTAAATTGAACCAATGAGGTTTGTTCTCATGTGTCATCCTAGCATTTTCGATCTTCCACAAGAACCAGTGGGGTTTGTTTCCGTGCATCAAGCAAGAAAGTGCAGTTGAGCTGGCTTAGGCATTCTTGATGTGCTCTATGCTTGTGTGTTGTTTGTGAGTAAAAGCCTAAATTAAATCTGTTTATCGCATTAAGGCCCGGTTTCACAGACAGGACTTAGATTAAGCCAGGATTAGGCCTTAGTTCAATTAGGGCATTTAAGTAGCTTTTATAAATGTTGCCTAGAAAAAAAAACATTACTGGTCTGCATCTTGAGACAAAATAATGACACTGACATACAGTAGTTTAAGATTTGTCAGTGCTAGTTGCTTTAAGTTAAAAACAGCTCCAGGGTTCTCAAGTCTCACGCATTGGCCGTGAGACACACGCAATTCAACCAGTTCACACGCCACACCGTGTATTTCTCACGCTGAAAAGGCAATGCCAACCAAGTTGTCCTGCAAGCTTTATATATAACGTTGTATATGAGGCGCAGGCACACAAAGTGAAGTTTCCTGCCGCTGGCGCCAGCACGTATATCGGCCAGATTGCGTTCGTTACTAGGCAACGTAGATGCGCGAACACACGGAAGTTGACGGAACATTCTCAGCCACCGTACGTTCGTTACTAGGTAACCAACAACATCGCGCGAACACACGTCGTGATGGAGAAGGTAAGTTGGAAGAAAGCTCGTCTAACATTTTTAGGCTAGAACATTTAACAAAACCAAAACTAGAAACAGGTTGGCTCTGGACGGAACACTGTCATCCATTATGACAGTGAAAATGTCTGGCATCAAGCCACAGTGCTTCAAGTGGGAGCCCACTACCCCTGTTATAAAGGCATCAAAATGTGCAACAAACACTTACAACACAAAACACATTTCATAAGCTGGAGTGTGTACTCTTGTGTACACACAAACACACACACACACACACACACACACCTTAATACTCTAATATGTCATTTGTTCACAATGTCCCACCACACAATAAATCATTATACCATTTTGACTAAACACATTCAAAATGCAAAAATATTTGTTTTTCCAAACTGTTTGGAGCAATTTGTTATATTTTTGTAATTTTTGTATATTTGTAATTTTGAAATATAACATTAAAGAGTATATTTGATGTGATGAATTGCTCTGTCATTTATCAGATTTACCAATTGTTATAATTTCAATTTGTGCTGGTTAATTAAGAACAATGGGTAAAATTGGGGGGCGGGGATGGGTGGGGGTGGGGCTCCATTAGGGCTCCTCCCCTAACCGCATGTGATCTCACTCCAAGCTTTTGATAAAACTTGAGAATCCTGAGCTCAAACATACATTTTAGTCTGGAACTAGACTTAAGCCTTGTCTGTGCAACAGAGGGTAAAGTGATTAAACTGATTAGACAATGGAATTTGTATGCTTTTTACGATTTTATGATTGCTTTATGACCTTTTTAAAGCGCCAAGGTGTTCTTGAAACAGACTTTCAATGGAGGGACAGAAATCTCTCAGGTTTTAAAAGTCTTTATTTGTGTTTCAAAGATGAACAAAATTCGGTAACACTTGATAGTCTCTTGAACATTTTGTTGACTAAGTAACTTCATGTCAACTAACTCTCATTAGAATGTTAGTAGACTGTCTGCTTAATATCTGCTGGCTCTTTATTGTGATGGTCCTCCAACAGACATTCTACTGACTATAAGTGACTTTACAACTACTTGTCAACTCATTCTAAACCTAACCCTTCCAGTCTACTAACACTCTACTAACTCTGTTAAGAAAAAAGAAAAAAATTCCTCCCTGCTAAAAAGTCCAGCATAAGTCAGTATGAATTCCATGTTGGTACAAGCTAGTTTATGCTGGTTAGAACTGGTATAGTGCTTTTCTTAGCTGGTGGACAAGCATAGTCATGCTTTTCGCAAGAAAAACTGAGCTGGTGTAGCTGGACCATGTAGGACTTCCCATGCTGGGGGCCAACAAACCAGCAACCTGCATCCCATCCCACAGCAATGCTAAATTTTTCAGCAGAGCATACAATATCCAAATCAATCAGCCTAGCAACAACACAACCTCTGCAATAATATTAAATAATTTGTTTCTACAATCAATAACTGAGCTGCAAGATGGTGCCAGTTGCAGAGTCATATGAGAGACATAGAAAAGAAAGTCAGTTTCATTTATTGCGTTGCAATAGACACAAATATCAGACTGCACAATCAGAATCTTCCAGAGAGTTGTATAATAATCGCACATCTTTTGACCAATATTAATCAGTGCTTTGTATCTACGTTTTCCATTGACAGATGTCTAGTAAAATGAATCTGTTTCTCATCCAACTGAGAAACAACAACACTGCTGTTCCGCTGTCGAGAAGCACATCCAGTTGACTAGAATGACTGGGAATGCTTCAGTTTGTCGTATGATTGTCGAATGCATGCATCATTCCCTTCAGGAATTCTCCCACAGATCGCTGTCCATATCAATGAACCCCCAACACAAATAAAGTACTTTTGAATTAACTATCTGCTCACTGTCTGAATGGAAGGCTTTAATCTCTTTGCTTCGATTCTCCTCCCTGCATCTCTTCATCATGCTTGCTTTCTTCTTCCTTCATTTCTGTCCCTCCCTCCTCTCTTTCACATTTCCCCTCTCCCCGCGCCTTTGCAACCGTCAGTCTCATTGAGAAAAAGGCTCTTTTTCCCCCCTTCGTACGGAGCGAGAGGGCCTAGCCGGAGAAGCGCGTCCACCGGCGGCCACCCAGGCCTCTCGGCTCCTCTCGCGCTCTCTTCAACTGCTGTTTCTGGAGCTTAAGATTTTTTTTGGCAGGTAGAAGATTAGTAAAGAGCTCTTGGCAACAAAGCATTCAATCACTTCCAAGTAGCGTGGTATCAAATGCGCCCTCCGCCCTCCTCACTTTGGGAGAGCAAGTCTTTCTTCTCGTCTACGCTACTCTTTTTTCCAGCCTCTTTTCCTGGTTGAGCCGAGTGGCCTTTGAAAAGAGTCTCCTCTGTTCCTGCGTCTCTTGTCAATCGGAGAGAGGCAGGAAATGAGCCTGCTTTGTAGGATTAATTAATAACAGAGGTTGGTCAACGCATGAGAGGGGATGTAATTGCTACTCTGTGGAAAGAGAGGAAAGGAAAAGTTTGGGTTGCAGTTTTTTGAGGAGGGGGCTTCTGAGGAGGGGAAGGAGCTTTGAACTGAAGGGCCTGTGTGCTCCTGGATTAAAGCGAGATGCGAGTGGGGGGGCCTTTGAAGTCTGAAGAGAGGTCTAGGAGAAGAAATAAAGTTGGGAGGTATAAATTCTGGTTGGCAACATCAAAAGCTCTTATCACCCACTCTCACCTGTTGACACCCAGGGGTGAAGACTCTAGATACTGCACCACAGCTGCAGGAAGCTGCACGTGGGCTACTTATGTACACCTCTCGCTCTCACCCTCTCGATCTGCCTTTTTTTTCATCTGTCTCTCATGTTTCTATCGTCTATCGCTGTGTCTGTCCATGTTGGTCATCTCAAAACAGTTACTCTTTAAATGCAATCATAAAATTAGAACTGATATATATATATATATATATATATATATATATATATATATATATATATATATATATATATATATATATATATATAAAGTTGAAAAGAAACAGCACATATTCTGAACAATTTCTCAGTGTTTCTTTTGCATTCTGGGTCAGTGTTATTTTAGTGTCATTTATATACTATTATGGTTTTTGTTAACTTTTTTTATTAGATTTTATTTTTATATTTTCTGTTGTTTTATTTTAATTTTAGTCAAAGTTTTAGTCTTTTTTTTTGTCATTTAAATATCTATGTAGTTTTTTTAAGTTTCAATTTTTTCATTTTTCAATTTGTTCTTTTTTTGGTATTAGTTTTAGTTAATAATAACCCTGTTCTTGGTATATATACAACAACAAAAACCACACACATTCTCTGGCCTGTAAACCCATCTAATTTGGATAAATGGCTGGTAAATTATTTTCTTGTGTAGCTATGATAATAGTAGCATTTCTTTTTAATTTATAAAATATTCAGTGTCAGACCTTCTGAATAAACTTACATAACATCAATTAATATCTTTTTGTTTTGAATAGTATAACTCAATTAGACATCTGTGCAGTGTTTTACTTTGCCATCAAAGTTGTAATGTGCTGCTGTAGTGTGTAATTACAATATGCTAAGGTTAAATGAAAACTGAAGGAAAAGATTTGCATTCTAACAACAGACAAATTATGGTTTACCTTTGCCCTGGTTTACAAGGTTCAGATAATTTGTAACGTGCAGATGAATAGTTTTTAATTGGATTAGAAAAATAAAAAAATACATCTTGTAATTGGATGTTTAAATGTGAAATTATACTTTCAATAAAGATCTATTGCAGGTTAAAGGTTGAAGGGGCAACCGGGGTCACAGATACAAAAAAAATTATCTAAATTAAACAAAATAAAAAGTACATTTTTGAACATTAAGGTTTTTTGACAGTATTATATAAAAAAAAAATTAATGATTCTTTTTCAGCAATATACAGTATGTCATAAATGTTAATAATCAGTGAATCTAATTAGCTGCTTGGGTTTATTACTTCTACAGATTGCATGTTTTAATTTGTTTAAGGAAGAGTTGCAAGCATTGGTATATCAATGTGATTGATTGATTGATTGATTGATTGATTGATTGATTGATTGATTGATTGATTGATTGATAATTATGTGAATAATCTCTCTGTCACAATTATGTTCAGTTTAGTTCAGTTTCTGCCTTGTCTGTATTAGTTCTCATTAGCCACTATGGTTCCTAATTAGTTAATTCTTGTCAGCTGTTCCCATTTAGTGTCCTCATTTACTGTGTATTTATACTCCCTTTTCTGTCCTGTCCTTGGTTTGGTTATTGTTTGTGTCATTTGTGTATGTGACAGTTCTCCTTGAGTTTGCTATTAAAGACTGTGTAATTCATTCGTCATGCGCTTTTTCAGTCGCCGACGTTACACTATCATATATTGTATAATTGTACAGAATCAAAAGCTCGCTATTCTTTCATGTAATGCTCATCATACACAAGTTTTATGAGTTTAAGAGTTTATGTCAAATCCAGAATCTTGATTTCATGTTTCCAAGTTTGCTCCTCATTGAAGCACTGCTCTAACTACATTGCTTAATGGAATCTCATTTCTGATGCCACAGGCAGCCTATAGATCGCTCACATCCCGGGTTTAAGCGCAAATAACACATTTCACAATATTTTACACAATATATATATGAAATCTCCCAAGTCCTCAGCTGATATATCATATATTTTTCTCATCACAAACTCACAGCTCATAGCTGTGGGACAAAAAGGGTTTTGGCTCTGTTATTTGTAAATGTCAGTTTTTTTCAATTGTTGCGTTCCTCAGAGCACTCATTATCCCCTTGAGCTCAGTATGCTTTTTCCCCACATTCTCCATTTCTCAGTTCCTCTGTCCCTCTCTTGGAGGATTTACTGTACACCGTGTATACACGCTGCTCTCAATACTGATATATGGAGGTGTGCAACCCGTGTACAGATTTATCCCTTATGGACATGTAGTGCGGCTACACACTGCTGTCATTTCAAAGCACTGATGTAATTGTGCGTGTGAGGTACGTCTCTTGACATATTTACAGTTACTGTGACACAATAGGATCTGGAAAAGGCAACACAATCTCATGGAAATTCATAATTATTTTACGTTTTGGTGAATTGTTGGCTAATTTGTATGAATTTAAATGATCTCATTTGTACTTTTTTGCACAATCTGCTTGCTCCCCAATGATAGTTATGTTTATCTCTTTCCCCGCCAGCGTTAAAAAAAAAAAAAAAAAAGTTGCCAGCCACGGCCAGCATTTTTTTTATAATTTTTACAAAAATCAAATGGCCCGCAGAATATTTTATTGTATGAATACCTGAACATGCCATTTATCAAAGGAAAGAGTTGAGCCTCTGCTTTTAAACAAAACAAAACAATTCTAGCTTCATGCATTCTTTTTTTTATCAACACTTGAATGTGGGTAAGTCGGTAAGTGTTTTTTCAAAGACTACAACTTTGTATAAGCAATGCTTTTATCGCTTGGTTCTGCTCCTTTTTCAGCGGTGTTTTGATTCGGAAATTCTGTACTCCGGAGATGCGTAATAGCGCCCCCTACCGTATAGCAGTGAAAACACGGAAAGCTGGAAAATTTTGTCAATGGCAGGGAAAGAGTTAGGGATGGTGTTGGGGTGGACCTTCATGGTTACTTTTTCTAAAAATTGTGTTTTTCCGTACGATTCACCTCGTACAATTTCATCCGAAATGGCCACCTCGTAACATACATTTTCCCATGAAATCAGGTTGGAAAAGACACCAACCATCTAGCAAATGTTTTTAGCAGCATCAGAGGTGAAGTTTGTCTCTACTGTTTGTTTCAAAGCATGAATACCCTCCGATTTCCTAGATGACGGTCCCCTCTTGGGACAGCCAGGCAAATAAACTCTGCCAAAAGCAGCAAGCGAGAAAATCAAATGAACACCCCAGATAAAAACCCGGCACCAAATTAGTGCCGCAAACATACGCAGGCTAATGAATTGTAAGTGAACGAGATAAAGAAAAAAAAAATCAAAGATGAGGCGCAGACGCAGTTTCATGCATAACTATCCGAGCGAGGCGCTCACTCATGGAGATCAGCCAGATTTCTTATACGACACATCTCCAGATCGCAGAAAACCTTGATTTTATGCAACGGCAGATAAAAATTCAACAATCCTTGAGGCGCTCTTGTGCAACACTTTGCCCATGTCTGGAGGCCCGTAATTGTGCACACACATCAATTATGGATCGGCCTTAGCTTTCAGCCGCTCTGCCCTCCAATCAGACGCCCACCCTGCCGGTCTCCCTGGGCGCTTTTTGGAGCGGTTTGATTACAGGTGTTGTACAGGCGGCCTTGTTAGGCCTCTTTTTCGCTGGTTGAGGGAATCCTCTCTCCTGTCCGGACGAGGGGCGAGGGAGGGGGGGCGCACGGGTGGGGGCGTCTGTGGTTGACGGAGTCGGCCATCACATCCAGCTAACAATTTCTGTCAGGTCCCGAGAGGCCGGCTAATGAGGCCCGCCGACACGGCCGGAGGCAAGAGCCCCGCGCCGACCCACTGGAGTGAGAAGCTAGATCGGCACCTAGCAGCCTTGCAATAATTAATCGGACCCTTCTCTCTCCCTTTCACCCTCACTCGCTTTTTCTTCTCCCCCTTTTTTATCCATCTCTTACTCATGTCTATTCATTGGCACTCAAACGGCTCCCTCTTTTCTATAACCATCAGCCCTTCCCATTGTCGGCGGCTCTTTCCTTTCAAGCCCTGGGCCTGTCTCGTCCCCCCATCGGCCATACAGATGTGCTAATGAAGGCAGGAGAGTGGAGGTATGTCTGAATCTGAGCCATTCACCGGGCTTTTTAAAGAGACGAGATGGAGGAACAGTGGCTCTGACAATGGCCGTGTGCTCTCGTACTCACCTATCACAGCCTGTTAGAGAGAGACACAAACGGGCCGAGCTGGCTGACTCACAGTGGCTCATAAAGAAGCCTCCTGAGCCCTTTTGCGGCCAACCGTTCAGGATATATCTGTATGTATCCCTGTTTCTTTCTCCAAGTAAGTGTCTCCCAGATGCTGAGTCAGCCTGAGGCAACATGTGACCTGTGCACCGCAAAGGTGAGACACTGTTTTCTCATTGGTTTAAGACAAATATGTCCAGAAGCAATATTTTTCTCCCCTTACATGTCTGTTTTTCTTGTTAAGGTTTTTCTTTCGCTCTTCATCCATCTCTCTCTGTCCTTCTCTGGGTTTTCTTTTTTCTTCTGGTCAGACATCAGCTGAGTGTTCCATCGCCTCCATACAGCCACAGCTCAGTCAGTTAAGATACAGAGAGAAAGACTGGATCTTCAAGAGGTCAGAGTTTAAGGTCAAGTGTGTAACCCACCTAGATGACCTCAAGGAAATGTATTTTCTGTGAGGTCTGTGTTTACACCTGATTAATATATCATCTTATTCTGACATGCTTTAATATCGCAGCAAAGCAAAGGAAAAGAAACAAGTTGACATCAGGTTTAATAGATATATCAACACTATAACTGCGTGATGGGATATACCATCCTGTCCCTCTAGGGGCAATCTTCTCACTTCAGTAAGACTTCAGAAATCATATTTTTTTTCTTTTGCATTCTTTTTTGTGTTCTTGCTATTTTGTGTGCTTTGCTTTGAATGAACTAAGAATTCTAAAACATGCATTTGTTTTCAGAGAATGTTAACTAAATTGGTTCCCTTCAAAAATAAACAGTATTAGATTGTTTGTCTTAAGAGTCTTAAAATAAAGTGAGATTCTTTTTTTGTAACTTTACTTATTTTTATATTTTATTTGTTACAGTATGTAAAAAAAGATGAAAAAGCACAACAGCATGCAGTGTGTCGAAATGTGCTGTAGCTAATGCATGTTTTTATTAAAGGAACTTAGAGTCTTTAAGACACACAATTCAAAAAGGGTTTCCCCCGTATGAAGAAGAACTAGATCTAGAGAACTAGAGAAACCAGTGCAACTTCAAATATTTTCCCATTGTTCAGATAATACGTTTTTTGTAGACGCTTAGTTAGTACTATGTAATTAATACAAATTTAAAAAGGATCAAATCAAGATTCAAAAAATACTTTTTTACGTACAGATTATTATTATTATTAATGTTCTCTTTCTTCATTTGTTACTTAATTTATTAGTCACGTCATTTTGTTAATTAATTCAAAATAAAATCAATAAATTCAAATTTGATGTAAACCTCATGTTATGCAGCATATTATTCCATCAGTTTGATTATGTATCAATACTGTTAAATCTGAGATCAAATATTAACACTGGAGTTCTTTTGCGACAAAGAGTGACAGCTCTATAATTGTGTTTGTTTACTATGGCATCATAATAACGAGGGTAGCTGCTTTTTAAACATTTAAACAGAGATAATTGAATGTTTGGAGTGATACCTTCTCCGGCAGGAATAGCTTTTCGTTTTTATTTCTGTCTGCGGGAGGGACATTTAATTCATCTCTCAGAATGAGAACAAAGCGATACAGCCGATTCTGATTCACTTATACAAAGACTAAACAAACTGAGAAAACACATTTTTGACAGTTGTTTAATCAATATATATATATATATATATATATATATATATATATTAATAATGTTTTCTCCTCATTTGAGGAAATTAAAATAATAGAAAATCACATTTTATTATTTTGATATCTTTTAAATGATCAAATTATTTTCATGTGTATATCTTTATCGTGGACTTTCTTGTGTAGAATTACCCACCTAGGAAATACGTTAATAATCAAGGAGATCTTGATTTTTGGTCTCCCTCCATAATGTTTATGGTGTGTGTTTGTAAGTGAAAAGAGGGCGAGTAAGCCTGTACTGTGTGTTTATGCGTGCATGTGCTTGGGAGTTTTCGCGAGCGGGTGACATTGGCGGGGGAGGGGTGGTCCCACTGGTCGGCCATACGCTCCTCTGTCTCTGAGTTTCAGCCTGAATGGACAGAGCTCATTTGCATGTGGTAGTGATTTGGCTGGAGGCCTGCGTCTCCTGCCGGGGCCGAGCATGAGGGACACCGGAGGGGGTGCTGGGGTAGGTGATTTTCCAGAGAGGACAAGTCATATTCACAAAACACCACTAATCAGCCGACACGCAGACATTTTGAGCTACAAATTAGGATTCTTTATATTAGTTAACTAAACATTTTCAGTGTGATGTCCGTGTGTATTTGTGCATCTCCTTGTCCACAAATTGTCCTGCCATGTAAATATTTAGTGAGGTGCTACTGACCCCTATGGGCAAGATTTACTCTCCAGGTTGGATTTTATTTCAGGTGCTAGGGTTTGACAATTCATTAAAAGGAAATTTTACCCAAAACAAAATTCTGTAATCATTTATGTCATTGTTTCTTCTGTACAACAGAAAGAAGATGCATGTTTCAGCTCTTTTTGTCCCAAAGTCAATGGGGTCCAAAACAGCACCAGACTCTGTTGACTTTCATTGTATGGACAAAAATACAAGTAGACATTTTTCAAAATATCTACTTTTGTGTTCCACAAAAAAAAAAAAAAAAAAAAAGACAACCTAGTCTCATTGGAAATACGCTAAACTACAAAAACTTACCTAAACATTCAATTCAGTGCAATTTCCAGATAAAATGAACACTGAACAAGGGGCAGTAAATCACCAACTAATTTGATTCCTTTTCACACAAATTATGCGGGTAAAGATCATTAAGACTTATTTTCGCATGGTTGCTTGCACAACACTAGGTTATGACCTCAAGATGCTTTTACCGTTGTGCATACATTGCAAACTAACACTTCTGAGGCATTTGCATAACATAACCAGCTCTATATGTTTAGCTTTTCTGACATAGCAAACTTGCGCAGTAGCTCACCCAGAACAACACTGCACTTTTGATGCAAAAAGCATGGGTAGGAGTCCCATGAAAAACATAAGTCATGATAAAAGAGCTCTAAAAAAGAATTGTAGTAGCAAGCAACAAATGCCCTTTTCACCTCACGTCTGCTTTTGTTAACACTGTCGGTTGGGGTTTAGGTGGTACTATTTTAAAATGCGATACAGTATAAACCGTTTAGCGCCACTCAATGGACATGTAATTTCTTAACAGCCGCGATACATACATAAACCAATGCAAATGTTACCAGATTCACATTAATCTGTTTGGAACAAAACGGAATGCGTTTTAAAGCCACTCACTGGACATTTCACTTCAAAAGTGCTGTGGAACATGCAAGAAGCAGCTTGATATCATTTTGCAGAAATGTCTTCATATGTATTTCCAATGATCCTGGGTTGCAAATGAAATGCTTGCAGGTTTGGAACAACATGAGGGTGAGTAAATTCATTTTCTTTTCTCTTTTTTTTTTCCCTTTAAACAACAGATCCGCCAATAAGAGTAATCGCATCTGGCTAAGTCCTGTTGTGTTAACCCAGTTCCCTAGCAGCTCGACTAGCAGCCTGAGAGACACAACAGCAGTAGATGCTGTCTGCGGCCCAGACCTAGGCAGCTGTGCTACAGAGAAGTGTCATCAGCTCCTTTCAAAAGCCACTGACAGCCATGGGAGAGATTCAGACAGACTCACTGTCAGTTCCCCCTACTCTGCTTCCCCCTTTATTCTCTGAGCAGTGTTTTAGCACATTCTCATGGCGGGTAAAAAGGGTTCAGAGAGAGAGAGAGAGATAGAGAAGGAGTGACAGCAATAGCATCTTTGCAGCACAGCCAAGCTCCTTACTCCATCCACACAGAGGTCCCCAAAGGAGCTTCAACCTGGCAACATAATCCATTTTACTGTCCACAAACAAAAGAGAGAGGGAGCCCAGGACAGATTCTGTAACTCTCTCTCTCTGACTGCAGAAATCCCAGAGGGTTTGAGTGACAGGCGCTGTTGTCGGGGCTGTGGTGACAGCTGGTGAGGGCTCTCTGTGAAAGAGAGTGGCCTGCACTCTTGTCCTCTGTACTGGGCGCCACAGCGAGGGGCATTGTGCCAGCTGGGCTCCACCGGCCCAAACACGCCCAAACAGGTAGCATCTCAACTGTACGCACCACCGGTCAAAAGTTTAAATCTGTCACATCATTAAAAAAAATTATGTTTTTAAAAGAAGCCTCTTATGCTCACCAAGGCTGTATTTATTAGATCAAAAATGAAGTAATAACAGTAATATTGTGAATTATTATTACAATCTAATATACCTTTTTTCTATTTTATTTAAAAATATAATTTATTCTTGTGGTGTCCAAGCTGAATTCTCAGAGCCATTACTCAGTGTCACATGATCCTTCAGAAATCATTCTAATATGCAGATCTGGTGCTCAATTATTATTGATGCTTGATTATTAATAATAGTTATTATTATTATTATCAATGTTGAAAACAGTTTTTGCTGCTTATATTTTTTTGTGGAAACAATGATAATTATTTTTTCAGGATTCTTTAATGAATAGAAGAAAGAAAGAAAGAAAGAAAGAAAGAAAGAAAGAAAGAAAGAAAGAAAGAAAGAAAGAAAGAAAGAAAGAAAGAAAGAAAGAAAGAGCCTTTATTTGAAATATAAATTCTTTGTAACATTATAAATGTCTACTTTTTTCAATGTAATGCATGGCTGAATAAAAGTATTCAACTGTTTCATAATTTATAATAATGAGTATTTCTTGAGCACCAAATCAGCATTTCAGAATAATTCCTGAAGGAACATTGAAAGTATTTTAAAGTATATTAAAATAGAAAACAGGTTTTTTATTGTAATAATATTTTACAATTTTACAGTTTTTACTGTATTTTTGAGCGAGCAGCCTTGGTGAGCATAAGAGACTTCACTTAAAAACATTAAAAACTTTAAACTAACAATCATCTTTTTCATTGATGTTCAAGGATGTTCTTTAATATTGTTGGCACTGCAAATGTCGTGTGTGTGTGTGTGTGTGTGTGTGTGTGTGTGTGTGTGTGTGTGTGTGTGTGTGTGTGTGTGTGTGTGTGTGTGTGTGTGTGTGTGTGTGTGTGTGTGTGTGTGTGTGTGTGTGTGTGTGTGTGTGTGTGTGTGTGTGTGTGTGTGTGTGTGAATGCCCCGGCTGGTGCCCATGACAGGATGTTTCCTCTTTCAGACTGGTTAACGAGGGCCAGCTCCCTGTCCCATATGTGCCCCTCATTACCACCCAGTACTATCTCGCACACACACACTCCTCATGATACTGTCAGTGCAAACCCTTTCAAGTAAAGGCTTGATCACCATCTCTTCTCCCCTCCCTCCATCCTCCAGTCGCTGGTACAAAACAGACGGGCACTGGCATTATTAATGGCCTACGGTTGTAGCGCTGCTGCTGTTGTGCTGGTCAGCTGCACAGGCAGTTGTGCCCATAAAATGCTTGCTGTGTCAACGGTATAAAAAATGTGATGGGAAAGAGATAACGAGAAGAAAACAAACATTTGAAGAATTAATAATCTAGCCACTGCAGGTCAAATGAAGTAGGAGGAGGAGGAAGAAGATCAGAAAACAAAAAGACTAAAGTGAAAGGGTACATTTCATGTCAAAAACCTGCAGTGATCCACATGTATTTGTCATTGAATCATTCACTCAAGAGATTCGTTCAAAAACACTGATTCATCCAGTAATGAAACAAGTGAAGTATTGAATTCATTCAGATTAATAAAAAAAAAAAAAAATCATGATTCTCAATTTATCCATAATCATGCAGCTCTAATCTAAACATTTTGTGTTCTTTTAAGCAAACTGATGGCACTGTTTTTGATAACACTCTTTACCATAATAATATATAATAATAAATATATATATCGGTAACACTTTAGTTTAGTGTCCAATTCTCACTATTAACTAGTTGCTTATTAGCATGCATTTTTACTAGGATTTTGGCCTTTAATAATACTTATAAAGCACATATCAATGCCTTATTCTGCATGACCATATTCTACATCCCTTATTCCTACTTAACAACTACCTTACTAAGTATTAATAAGTAGTGATTAGGAGTTTATTGAGTCAAAAGTAATAGTTAATAATTAGTTAATACACTGAAAAAAACAATAAGCAAAATTTACTTAATTTTTCTTTTGCAAGTTTTTGCACACATATTGTTTTTTTGTTTGTTTTTTTTTTAGGAAATTTCACATATGGAATTAAGTAAACTCTACTTAACTAAGTTAAGTAAAATTATCAAAGAAAATAAGTAACTTTAACTTGACCAGTAAAAGTATGAGTAATTTTAACAATATAACACTGAATTAAACCATGCTTTTAAAGTGTATGCTTTACTTAGAACATCTAAGTAAATAATACAATAGATATTGTGTAGATACCATATCTATATAATATAAATAACACGGCACTTGAACACTGAGACCTCAATACTTGGTACACAATACACAATGATGGTAACATTCAATGGATTGTTTTTGAGCATGAATTTGTCATTTTGAGTAGAAAATGAACTCCAAATGTCACAAAATAGCAAGTTACTAAACCTTACAACAAAAGCAGCTTACAGCTGGAAAACTGCCAAAAATCAACCTTATTAATTATTAAAGCCCCAGTGCATGATGGGAACACCAGTATCAGAAAAGTTGAGTACGGTAGTTTTACTTAATTTTATAACATTGATATTTACACTTTAATTATGCTTGACTGAACTAACTTTTTCTGTAGTATTTACTTCACCACAGAATAATTTGTATCAGTGTGAGAACTGGACCATTGATAAACAAAAATGATTGAAAGCAGTGACAGTCTGTTTTGATTTTTATTGAAGATTACTATTATTCTGAGCATCGGTAGTATTTGTTTGTAAGCTTAACACTTTAATTGAATAATATTTGATACAGGTATATGGCCAGTTAGTCTCGTTTGCATTTGTGAAGGGCCATTTGACTTGCAAATTACTCTGAATTTACTCATATATAAGCAGTGAGTGTAAATCAATCATGTTTGACAAAAACAAGTATACTTTGAATAAACCTGAATCAACCATGTGCTTACCACACATCAGCTGCAAATGCAGAAACTCAATTAGCAAAGACAAATCATTCAGTCTTCTTATATATCAGACCCAGACAAGTTCCGGTTACACAGCCTCACAGGACAGGGCAAAAGTTATCCTTTAGGCATTTTTTGAAGTTCATTTAAAATGCTAGTGAGAACACCTGCAGAGGCTGATCCAAGATCTGCCATCTATACCGAATCTTCTGCAATCAGACTGGCCTACAAAAGCTTTAACAACATGGATCTTTCTTTAATGAATGCAATGGTTCTTCCCTCTTCTGCAAACACCTTAAACCCCAAATCCCTCTAAAACTCATTTGTCACCAATTTGCAATCCTGCATTGCCTGTCAGAAACAAGCCACTTTACCAAAAGCATTATTTAAAAATCATTCATTTGTAATTTTTAATCTGTAGTCCTCTCGTCTGCTCGCTCAACCTCGAAAAAACGACACCCGTTTGAGCTGCACCCTTGGCAAAACAGCCCAACGTTTTGCATTTTTAAACCAGCCAAACAAAAAAAAACTCTTGAATAATGAGATTTACAAGATTATTTTAATAACAGAAAATTCCTCGCATACTGTTTTGCGTGTGCATGAAAGTCTGCTTCTCAATGCATTGTTTTAAATAAATTTTCAGCCTTCATTTTTAAAGTTTGAAATCACTTACTTTACATACAATAACATATAAATTTATACCTCAAATATCACAAAGAGAGGGCAAGAGTGCGTGTTTAATTAAATAACATAGTTTTATTGGCGCACACATTAATAAACAGCATCAGATGCCGGTGTAAGGTACTCGGCGAGTGTTTGCATTGCAAACAAAAAGCTGGTTCTAGTTTGCAGTGTATAAGGTTCAGATTGATCCTGACAGCTCTTCAGGTTTCTGGGCATTAATTAGAGTGCCTGGGGCTGGTGGTGTGTGTGTGTGTGTGTGTGTGTGTATGTGTGTGTGTGTGTGTGTGTGTGTGTGTGTGTGTGTGTGTGTGTGTGTGTGTGTGTGTGTGTGTGTGTGTGTGTGTGTGTGTGAGTGTGAGTGTGTGAGAGAGAGAGAGAGAGAGAGAGAGAGAGAGAGAGAGAGAGAGAGAGAGGCCACCACTACTCGGCTCTACACCACACATTTCTTCTCTGCTGTAGTAATTGCTAGCAGGTGCGTTGCCACCATGTAAGAGAGAATTCTGCCTCTCGCTCTTTTTGTGATAAGCATGTGGAAATACATACTGTTGCTATTACTGACAGATTCCAAACACCTTTCCAACTGGACTGACGCTCACACAGACCAGCGTCTCCAGTAACAATTCTTTATCTGTGACAGTACTGTGTGAGTTACAGAGAAGTAGGACTACTCATTGTTTTACTCTGGAACATTCACACACATTTTAGGGCTGTGCAACCATTAATCGCGATTAATCGCATCTAAAATAAAAGTTTGTGTTTATATTATATATGTGTGTGTACTATGTATAATTATTTTGTATATATAAATACACACACATGCATGTATATACTGTATTTAAGAAACTTGTTATTTATATACAAAACATTTATATATATATATATAATATAAATAATGTATAAATATATATTCTTAAATAAATACATGCATGTGTGTGTATTTATATATACAAAATAATTATACACAGTACACACACATATATTATGTAAACACAAACTTTTATTTTGGATGTGATTAATCACGACTAATCGTTGCTCAGCCCTAATTTTTGCCTAACTAAGCAACCATATCATAAACTGGGGTCTGAGGACCCGCTGTAACGGGGTATTAGGATGCCAATGTTTAAAAAATATAAATAAATAGATTAATAAATTTGCTGACTTTTTACAGAACATTATTATTATTTAATTTCACTTCCTAAACATTGGTTGGAAATCATGAAATTAATCACCAAATTATTTTTTTCTTCTGACAGATAAGATGAGGTGTTGCCTTAAAAAAAATTCATATAATATTTTCCGCATATTTATAATATTTGTATTTTCACAGTATAAATACATATTTATAATAGAATTCATATATATATAATAAATCATCAGACTTTTTACATAACATTATTACCATTTTCTTTTTCTTTCTAAACACTGGTTGGAAATCATATATTAATCACAATTTATTGTACTGACAGATAAGATACAAAAAAGATGAAGTGTTGCCTTTTTCAGACAATATTTTCCACAGTATAAAAACATCTTTATGTTTAAAATTTTTTTTAACATTTTAATTTACAGACTTTTTATAGAAAGTTATTACATTTTCCTTTCTACTGGATAAATGAATTTATTCTGCTGGTATAAAAAAGACAGTGTTGCCAGTTTTTTTTAAGATAATTATTTTTTTCACAGTATAAATACATCTTTATGCATGAAAATATATAGTTGCCTTTATATTTTAGGAAGAAGGTCCCCTAGACGCTAGAAGATTTACACATTTGAAAATTCCTGCCATTGACTACTATTGTTTTCATAACTCATTTTAAATACTACTAACTCTAATAAACAAACATACAAATAAACTGAATGAGTAGCACTGTTAAATATATAGAAACCCCCAGGGTTTCCCCACCTGAACCGACAAATTAATTACACAGTTTCATTACAGAGCGAGAGATGATCCAGGATTTCCTTTCTGACATGAAGACCTCAGAAATTCTGTGTGCACAAAGCAGAAAAGCCCTTGCTGATGTCCAGGATTGTCTCTCCCTGATATAAACTGAATGGAGTGCCACTGCTATTTTAATTAGCATTATATTCTCTGTTTAATATCATTGTCTATGAGAGAAGGCTCTGAGCTTGCATTTACAGGGACAAAGTACAGAGAAATCACACTGTCTATCAGTGAGAGAAAGAGAGAGTGTGAGAGAAAGACAAGGCCAGATGAACATGGCTGTAATTACAGGCAACAATAGCAGTCAAGCACATGTCTATAGATTCATTACCTTTAACAACCCTTCCTTCTCTTTCCTGCCTCTGCCCAGCTAACAAAAATATGTTCTAAGAACGTTGTGGGAACGTTGACTTGAAACGTTCTTAAAATGTTGAAATGTCCAGTTTGCATAACGTTGCTGGAATGGTATTTTAATGTTAGAAAAACATTGCTGGAACGTTAGGATAATGTTGCTGGAACGTTATCTTAAGGTTAGCATAACGTTGCCGGAATGTTAGCATAACGTTGCTGGAACATTGTCTTAAGGTTTACATAACGTTGCTGGAACGTTATCTTAAGGTTAGCATAACGTTGCTGGAACGTTAGCACAACATTGCTGGAACATTATCTTAAGGTTTGCATAACGTTGCTGGAATGTTATCTTAAGGTTAGCACAACATTGCTGGAACATTATCTTAAGGTTTGCATAACGTTGCTGGAACGTTATCTTAAGGTTAGCATAACGTTGCTGGAACGTTATCTTAAGGTTAGCATAACGTTGCTGGAACGTTAGCACAACATTGCTGGAACATTCTCAAGGTTAGCATAACGTTCATGGAATGTTATCTTAAGGTTAGCATAATGTTCATGGAACGTTATCTTAAGGTTAGCATAACGTTCATGGAACGTTATCTTAAGATTAGAATAACGTTAATGGAACGTTATCTTAAGGTTAGCATAACGTTCATGGAACGTTATCTTAAGGTTAGCATAATATTCATGGAACGTTATCTTAAGGTTAGCTAACATTGCTGGAACGTTAGCACAACATTGCTGGAACATTCTTAAGGTTAGCATAACGTTCATGGAATGTTATCTTAAGGTTAGCATAACGTTCATGGAACGTTATCTTAAGGTTAGCATAATGTTCATGGAAAGTTATCTTAAGGTTTGCATAATGTTGCTGGAACATTATCTTAAGGTTAGCATAACGTTGCTGGAACATTAGCACAACATTACTGGAACATTCTTAAGGTTAGCATTACGTTCATGGAATGTTATCTTAAGGTTAGCATAACGTTCATGGAACGTTATCTTAAGGTTAGCATAATGTTCATGCAACGTTACCTTGAGGTTAGCATAACGTTCATGCAACGTTATCTTAAGACTAGTATAACATTGCCAGAACATTGGCATAACGTTGCTGGAACATCATCTTAAGGTAAGCATAACATTCCTGAAACGTTCTTTCCCCCAAAATGTTATTAACAATACAACATTCAAAGAACATTAAAATGTCCACTTTCTTTCAAGTTAAAATGTTATTTTAAGGTTAGAAAAAAAATTCTGCAGAATTTGTACAACTTTATTTTTTATTAACACAACCATGTGAATTATAAGTGCACACTTTTACAGCACATCAAAAAGTAGAACATTTCATATGATTATCATACATTTTTAAACGCTACATTATAGCTTAAAAAAACAACAACACATATTTTCATATAAGCATTTAAATGTAATGAAAACGGTGTTTAAGGGTTAGTTCACCAAAAAATTCTGTCAGTAATCACTCACCCTCATGTTATTCCAACCCCGTAAGACTCTTCAGAACACAAATTAAGATATTTTTGATGAAATCTGAGATCTGGCTCACTCCTCAATAGGCTTCTAGGCAATTTTATTCTGGCGAGTTTATCAAGTGACGACAATAATTTTTATGCAAAAAAAAACAAAATAAAGACTTTATTCAACTATTCATTTTCTTCCGTATTGGCTTCTGAGTGACTTCACTAGTGCTGGGAGAAAAAATCGATTCACCTAGGTATCGTGTTGTTGTTTTTTAAACGTTCTTAAAATGGATTATTTCTTTATTACAGAATCGATATTAATTGAAATTCAAGTTAGAGACGAGGTTGACCGAAGTAAGTCTCTTCGTTCCAACAAAGGATGAAATGTGTTGTTAAATTTCGAGTGTCGAGTAACTTAATATCCCTTTCAATTGGACACGTAAAAGCGGCGTGAGATTGAATGCATTGATAAGCCATCACGCTACTCATATACTGGGAGAGAGATAAGACAATAGAGCTGCACGATTCATCTTTAAAAAAATGTGATCTCGATTCAAACACCCACACAATCTGCTTCCATTTCGTCTGTCTATTAAACCCTTGACAAAATCATATCGCAACATTTAAAGCTGTGCTGACCCGGAGAGAGTCGTCATGAAACAGCTTCACAATCAGTCTTTTCAACCTCATAGTATCATTATTTCTGTGATGCAATAGGCTAGTTCAAATTATCATAGAAGTACTAGGATAAAAGTTTAAATTTCAAATATAAACACTGATGTTTATGATAGCAATCAAGATAGAGTAAAGCCCCAATCACACCTAACACGTTTTTCCGGTTCGAAAACGCGAGGCACACAGCACTGCCCCAATCACACAGAACAAGCAGTGAACTGTGTTTTTTGTTGCTAGGCGAACACAGAAACAGCTGTCCTGTCAGTCAAGTAAATGTCAAATCAGACTTTTATTAACTTTGTTTATTTTCTGTTAACATTGTGATAGTTACGATTCGTGAAGTCGTTAAGCTCCTGGTAACCCGCAAGAGCACCACAAGTTTATCTTCCATCATCGCACTCTCTGGCGTCCAAAACAACTGTAGCTTTCATCACTACAATGGAAGACCCGCCTCTCTATTCATTCGGTTCGAGTTGATTTTTTTTTCAACTCAATCATATATTAAAGAGAATGTAGTACTAACTGTATGATGCTTCTGAAATAAGTCAGAAAGATGAGATGAATTGTTTTTGTAAATATTACTCATCTTATACATCATGTAGCCTATACAGTCTGTAAAAGTGTGATTTAACATTTTCTGATGGTCTAGTGTTAAAAATAAAATAAAAATCGCAATATCGAATCGCAATTCTTAAAAAAATATTGTAATACCAGCAGTATCAGCACCCAAGTATCGTGATAGTATCGAATCGGGAGATAGTTGTATCGTCCCAGCCCTAGAGTTCACGAGAGCAGCGAGAACTGAGAAGATGACGCAGATGGGACTCGATGTAAATTTCACTTTTGTGAACTCACTCAGAGGCTCACACATAAGAAAATGAATAGTTGAATAAAGTTGTTATTTTTGCACACAAAAATAATTGTCGTCGCTTGATGAACTTAAGGTTGAGCCAGTCACTTGGACTATTTTAACAATGTCTTTACTAACTTTCTGGGCAGAATGAAATTGCCTAGAAGCCTTTGGAGGAGTGAGCCAGCTCTCATATTTCATCAAAAATATCTTAATTTGTGTTCTGAAGATGAACGGAAGTCTTGAAGGATAATTCTGGTATTTAGCACTTTGAGTCTCTTTTCTGGTTTGTTTTGGATGAACTAGAGTGGTGGACACAGAAATGTTGACGATGGGTCCTGTCTCGACTTTTTGACTCGTTTAGAATCGCCTTTGAGCGCTTCAGAGTGGCTGTCTATGGGCATGCACGAACATGTCCTAAAAACAACCCTTAACGTTCGTTTTCAAAACTGTGCAACTCACCGAGTGGTTAGTGGTGTTCGTTGATGATTAAAAACAAGTAGCGTAGCAAAATACAGTTTCTGTTGTGTTTTATTTGCCATTTTGTAAAATCCCATTAATTTCTGTTGGAGGACTCATTGCTCGTTGATATTACTGCGCTACCGGGAACGGAAAAGATGCTTCAGACTCAAATATCGAGCGGAAGTTTATACTTTGTTGTGAGCTATCTGAAAAAATAGTATATTAGTAAATATATAGCAAATAACACGGATTGAAATCATACATTGTGCCGATATATTTGTTTTTAATCATCAACGAACACCACTAACCACTCGGTGAGTTGCACAGTTTTGAAAACGAAAGTTATTAGGTTTGTTTTTAGGACATGTTCGTGCATGCCCATAGACAGACACTCTGAAGCCGTCAAAGGCGATTCTAAACAAGTCTAAAAGTCGAGACAGGACCCATCGTCAACATTTCTGTGTCCACCACTCTAGTTCATCCAAAACAAACCAGAAAAGAGACTCAAAGTGCTAAATACCAGAATTATCCTTTAAAGGGACACTCCACCTCTGGAAAGATGAATGTGTATTTAAATTGGGTCATTTATGTAGAAGAAATGTGAAATAGGGCTGTGCCGGTAAACTTGACAACTGCACCACCGCGGTTGTAAAGCGCCACCGCGGTGGCTGAGGAGTACCGGCGGTGGTTTGCCAAAAAAAAAAAAGTTTGTATGTAAATGCTGTTTTACATTAATATTATGACACACAAAGCTTTGTTTACAAAATAAATAATAGGTTAGCAATTAAATGTTATATCGCAGCCATGGAAAAGTTTGAATTCATGAGAGAGTTGTGCGTGAGTCCATAAATTTAAACTTTGTCGGCTTTGAATTCTGGTTTGCGATCTTCACCCGATAATCAGTGAATTAAAAAATATTCCATTAGTTATTCCATATAAAAAGTTGAATTGTCTACTTTTAAACAAAACAATTCAAAACGAAAATAAACCGACTAGCATGTTTATGTAGTCCGTAGTGTGCAATTCTCTAGGCGCGTTCACTGCGAAGATGACAAGTGAGCAATGTCAACTTCATCTTTGCAGCCCGACACTGACACACAAAAAAAAACACTTTATTAATAAACAATTCAAATGTCTCCTTGCTATATTTGACACGTTCATAATCATTACGGTTTGTGACAGCTGTTATGTGCGTTATTGGCAGCGTCACACACATGAACGCGTCAACCGCATCAGCACCAGAACATGGAGATTTTATTTTAGAGAATGATCACACAACAGACATTAGAACATAATCGAATATAACTCATAACGTTGCTGGAACGTTAGCACAACATTGCTGGAACATTCTCAAGGTTAGCATAACGTTCATGGAATGTTATCTTAAGGTTAGCATAATGTTCATGGAACGTTATCTTAAGGTTAGCATAACGTTCATGGAACGTTATTTTAAGGTTAGAATAACGTTAATGGAACGTTATCTTAAGGTTAGCATAACGTTCATGGAACGTTATCTTAAGGTTAGCATAATATTCATGGAACATAATAATCAGTGAATTTAAAAATATTCCATTAGTTATTCCATATAAAAAGTTGAATTGTCTACTTTTAAACAAAACAATTCAAAACGAAAATAAACCGACTAGCATGTTTATGTAGTCCGTAGTGTGCAATTCTCTAGGCGCGTTCACTGCGAAGATGACAAGTGAGCAATGTCAACTTCATCTTTGCAGCCCGACACTGTCACACAAAAAAAACACTTTATTAATAAACAATTCAAATGTCTCCTTGCTATATTTGACACGTTCATAATCATTACGGTTTGTGACAGCTGTTATGTGCGTTATTGGCAGCGTCACACACATGAACGCGTCAACCGCATCAGCACCAGAACATGGAGATTTTATTTTAGAGAATGATCACACAACAGACATTAGAACATAATCGAATATTCAAAAATCGTGACTCATCCCTGCATGGAATCTCTTTTTACTTTTCCCATACTTTCACTCGTGTCTCACCCATTTCCAAAGGGGATTATAAACGTTTCTTCCTTTGTTCGCTTTTAGGTCGATTATTTTCGTATTCTTTACTGTGCAGGCTAAAGTAGAAAAACCGCTGTAGGACAGATATAGCCTACATTTTTTACATGAACGTCAAATTCTTTTCAACACAGTTTGTGCTTGTTATTAGACATATTGGTATAGGCGCGTCAAGTTCATTTGTAAAGCGCGTTTCACAAGGACGGGTGATTTTAGTTTGGCTTTCTCTGGCAGCGCGCAAACATAACTTAAATGTCTTATCCATGTGGAAAATAAAATAATCTCCTCATACCTTTTACAAGTAGAAAACCTGAAGATATCAGAAAAGAGATCGATGGTCTCTTTCCTGCTCGTGTCCCATATCCCTCTCAAAGCGCAGAGCGGTAGGCTATATCACGCGTCTTTGTGTGGAAATAGTAGTTAGCAGACTAATAGTAGTTAGCAGACTAACTTTTTTTTTATGCATGCAATGGGATTAATCATAGCATGCTGATGAATGATGTATAATAATAATAATTAATCTGCATTCCCTAGTTTTGCACTGATGTAACAAGACTGACAGTGACACAATAAGACCTCATGTTAGCAAAATGTCTTAATCTTTTAACTCTTAAAAAAAAAACTATTAAAAAACATGTATGTTCTTTAATGTTTGATTATAATTTTACTGTATTCACATAGGGATGGGATTTGATAAGATTTTATCAATAATAATGCCACTGACGATTCTGATTATCAATCCAATTCGTTAAAGGAGAAGTTCACTTTTAAAATGAAAATTCTGTCATCATGTACTCACCCTCATGTTGTTTCAAACCTGTATGAATTTCTTTCTTCTGCTGAACAGAAAGGAAGATATTTAGAAGAATGTCAGTAACCAGACAGTTTTTGGGTCCCATTGACTTCCATAGTATATTTTTTTTCCTACTATGGAAGTCAATGGGACCCAAAAACTGTCTGGTTACCGGTACTGACATTTTTCCAAATATCTTCCTTTGTGTTCAGCAGAAGAAAGAAATTCATACAGGTTTGAAACAACATGAGGGTGAGTACATGATGACAGAATTTTCATTTAAAAGTGAACTTCTCCTTTAACGATTCTCTTATCGATTCTTGATAGCACTGTGTGGAAAAATGTTTAAAATGCTTTAAAAAAAAGTGGTTTTATTTATTTTAAAGTTTAAGCTTGAGTTAGCAAACTGTACTTTTTATATAATTTATGTAATAAATAAAACCTAAAGTGTTACTGATTAGTTATACACCGATTCAGACGTCTCCTGAGTTCATTAAAATGAATCGGTTCAAAGGAGTCATTAGTTCGCGAATTGGACGTGTCGTGCGCGTTGTGTGATTATCCCAGCAGTTAGGACATGGAAATCCAAGATTTGTGTCAACACAGAAAACATTTCATCACTGTATAGTTTTATTTCGTTTAATTAAAGTGTTGTTTTATGTCAGCTGAATGTCCGGAACGCGAGAAGATAAGGAAACTTATTTAGCACAATTCACACCCAGCAGTATAATTCAGGGAAAAAAAAACCTCCGAATGCTCCACACGAAACTTTGGTCTTCCGACATTTTACCACCGTGTCGATTTATTTTGATTAATATGTGCGAGGGAGAGAGAGCAAGGGCAGCGCTTATGGAGACGGTGAAGTCGTTTACACAGAGAGTGCGCGCGCGCGCGACCGGCTCTCTCTCTCTCTCGTCGTTCTTTTAGTTAAAACATACGCCCTGTCACAAACGCAGCCGTTCATCTACATTACTCACCGATCAAATAAGACTTTGGCAGGACAAAAAATCACTTTGGCGGGCGCTAAAACAAGTTCAATGCTGGAAAATTCCTGCGTGAGTTTCCATGGTTTCCATTAGACTCGCACGGTAGCCAGAGGCGTCTCATCAAATCGCGAGCTCAGCTGTTGTTGACGCTGTGCGTGTGCTTCAAGATTATAAAAAGTGCTAAGATCCCGATTGGCCCAGAGAAATGTCAATTATAAGAATTATCCAATAATGTTTCGCAATTCTAGCCTGCATGGCAGTTTACTGTGAGAAACAATACACCCCCAAAAAAAAACCTCTCCGGTTCTACGCGATTCACATAAATGACACAATTGACCAAGAAAACGGCGATTTTCGGCGAAAAGCGACAAGTTTGCAGGTATGTAAACAAAAGTTTTTTTTTTGTTAAATAGATTAAGATTTTTCTTAAATAGAATAGATTTATTATATTATGTAAGTTACCAGTATTTACTTATATTTATAGCAATGCTTTACAGGCTTTATTGTGTCGTTTCTTTGTTTTTATTTATTTATTTCAAAACAACCACCCAAACACCGCAACACCGCCGGTATTTGGGTCCATTACCACCGCGGTGGTAAAAAACTGCCACCGTCACAGCCCTAATGTGAAATTATTTTTTTAGTTTGGAGCTTTCTAGACTAAGAAAAGCCAGAAAATGTATTTTTGGCTTATGTGGATGAAAGACAACAACTCCCAGAATGCACTTGCTTCGCTGCTCTACGAGGCCACTCTCAAGCCACACCTACCGGTTAGAGAGCAGTTGTAAATAATAAAGCTAAGCTAAGCTAAGTTACTAGTCTCTGTGAGTATGCCCGGGCACAAAATGTCCGGGATTCGACTTTTGGGTTCTACAGTCGCCATTTATTGTGTTTACTGTGACGAGCAGGACGAGACTAGGGCCACAGGAGAACGACGCGAGGCCGGTGGCGTGATTACTGATGACCGACACCTGTGAGGCACTGGCTCGTATCTCTCACGGAGGAGCGGGAATTTTCTTAGCAGTGGTAAAACGCACATCAACCGATCACGCCACCGGCCTCGCGTCTTTCTCCCGCGGCCCTAGCCTCGTCCTGCTCGCCACAGTAAACATGATGAATGGCGACTGTAGAATGCAAAAGCGGTGGCATGATTACTGATGAGCGGCGCCTGTGAGACGCACCGGTCTCTGGGCTATCTCTCACGGAGGAGCGAGTATTTTCTTAGCAATGGTAAAACGCACATCAACCGATCACATGTTTAGCGTTAATGTAAACACTACATTCAGATTCACCAATCGGAATGAATTCAGTTAGATTGAAACAAAAGGTGTGCATGTAAACAATGAATGGCGACCGTAGAAAGCAAAGCCGAATCCCGGACATTTTGGACGATCTCGACGGCCGGACATGCAGGTTTCTGCCGGTGAAATCAAACGCACTGGCACTGATCTGTGATAGGTCTGTTAGCATATTAGCTCCAACCCCCTATGGGCGGGTTTGAAAGGGTGGGAACTAGTGCTTGTAGTCTCAACAGAAATCCCCCCCCTCTTACACTTCCTCCTACAATGACGCAAAATGACGATTTTTGCATCATTGTAGGAGGAAGTGTAAAGAGGTAAATACAGATTTCTCCCGTCTCAGGGGAAAATGAGAAAATGTTGCACGACCATTCAATAGTATGACTGGGTTTCTAACATTGCAAAGCTTAATGCAAATGGGTGGAGTGTTCCTTTAAAGGGATAGTTCACTTTGAAATTAAATTTTGGTGTTTTAGCTTACCTGAAGGGCATCCAAGATGTAGGTGTCTTTTTTTCCACAGTAGTTTCAATTTTGATATTTTTAGGTCAAACCGTTCTTGTCTGTCAGTCATATAATGCAGGTCTATGGTCACTGTCTCAAAGAGCATGCACAGAGTCCAAATTAAACAATTCCCCATCGTAAGTACACATTGACGGCCTAAGACACGAAACGAGCGGTTTTTGTGAGAAAACGAACAGTATTTATATCGTTTTTACCTCTTATAAAACAACCACGTCAAAGTGATCTGAGGGCACGGGCGCTTCCTGCTGTGTGACGTGTGCGCATAGATGTATATACACTAGATGTTAGGGCTGCTCGATTATGGAAAAAATCATAATCACGATTATTTTGGTCAATATTGAAATCACGATTATGTAACACGATTATTTCACATGACTGGGAACGTGTTGCATTTATTAAAAAGACACGGTAACGCTTTACAATAATGTTAATTAGTTAACATTAGTTAAAGTATTAACTAACATGAACTAACAATGAGAAAAACATTTGTTACAGTATTTATTAATCTTTTTTAATGCTAGTTAATAAAAATACAGCTGTTCATTGTTTGTTCATGTTAGTTTACACTGCATTAAGTAAGGGTTAATGCCCGACGAGGTGTCCATTATCAGGTTTTAATGGACGACGGCGAGGTGTGAACCTCCGCTGAAGTCCATTAATACCTGATAATGGACACCTCGAAGGGCATTAACCCGCTTATACCATGGTCACTTACTAAAGTTTAATGTGTTTTAGAGTAAAAATCGTGAGGGTTTTTATTTATTAAGTCGAGCGCACTATTTAATAGTATACAGGCGTTGCCAAGCAACGTGGCCACAGCGAGCTGACCGCAGCAGTTGATCAGTGAGTTTGAACCAGCGCATCATTTAAAACTGTCATCAGTTCCTAGGTGTACATTATCACTTTTTAATGGACACCCTGCAGCCAATCAGAATCGAGTATTCACCCAGACCATGGTATAACTAATGTTAACAAATACAACATTTCATTTTAATAACGTATTAGTAAATGGTGAAATTAATATTAACTAAGATGCTATAGAAATATTGTTAATTATTAGTTTATCTTAAGGTAAGTTAGTTATAATGCTAATTAATGAACCTTATTGTTAAGTGTTACCAAAGACACCTTTCAACAATTCTTAAAAAATCAAAATTTGAACATTGATTGTACTTTTTGAACTATTAAAATAAATAATGTATCAGATAATACTTCAATGAGTATTTAATTCCCGCAGGTCTACCACTTATAATGCGGGAAATCCCCCCGCAAACATTGATTCACTTTAGCATGTAGATTGTATGAGTATCTTAAATGAATCCACACAGATTATAAAATCAAATCAATAATTTTAAAACTTTCTCCAAGATACAATTTCACAAACCGCGTGAGTGTTCAGCGGTGATGCGTCTTCTCTCTCTCTCTCCGTCTCTCAAAATGCGCTGGACTGGACAAGGCAAGCGTCAAATTCAATTAATTGCACAGCCCTACTAGATGTCGCATTAAAGACATTCGTTCCAATGAACTGCCGTAGCCAAGGCGACATCTAGTGTATATACATCTATGCGCACACGTCACACAGCAGGAAGCGCCCACGCCCTCAGATCATTTGGACGTGGCTGTGTTATAAGAGGTAAAAACGATATAAATACCGTTCGTTTTCTCACACAAACCGCTCGTTTCGTGTCTTAGGCCATCAATGTGTACTTACGATGGGGAATTGATTAATTTGGACGATGGGGAATTGTTTTAATTTGGACTCTGTGCATACTCTTTGAGACAGAATCCATATTCCTGCATGAAATGACTGACAGACAAGAACGGTTTGACCTAAAAATATCAAAATTAAAACTACTGCGGGAAAAAAGACACCTACATCTTGGATGCCCTTCAGGTAAGCTAAAACATAGCAAAATTTAATTTCAAAGTGAACTATCCCTTTAAAGGGGTGGTTCGGGATTTTTGACATCGGACCTCATTTTTAAGTCAGCCTGGTTGTTATTCATCAGTGGAGACATTTTTTTTTTTTTTTTTTTTTATTTCTTATATTTGGATAGTTAGCCGATGCTAGGCTAGCGCGAGTCAAGGGTATATGTTAGCCAGCCATTAAAAAAACGTTTTACCCACTCCACAGTGCACCAAACGCAAATAAATTATAACACTAGACTATCGATGAAAATGTCCGTTGAGAGAATAATGTTAGAAATCAAACATTACCTTTCATCTCAATGATCCCAAAGGAACTAGTTTCTCAGCAGCTGCGGAATTTTACTTTGCTCCGGTTAGTAATGCGGCAAAAAGTAAACACAGTGTGCCAGCGGCAGGTAATTATGCCGGTACTCTTGCATCATGTGTGGACCGGCTCACTCGGTTGCCTAGGTAATCAATATCACTCCGCTGCTGCTGTAGACAAGGCTTATGATTACAGGGAACAAATTATAACTAATGCAATGTGATGAAAGGTAAGTTTGATTTCTAACATTATTCCCTCAACGGACATATACATCGATAGTCTAGTGTTATAACTGATTTGCGTTTGGTGCACTGTGGAGTGGGTAAAACGGTTTTTAATGGCTGGCTAACATATTGTGGGAATATGTTTAATTTATGTTCATGTGAGGCATAGATGATGACAGTTTAATTTATGTTCATGTGAGTTGACAGTTCAAAGAAGATTAAGTCAAGCAACCCAGTCATCGGACATTAACCTTTGTATCTGTGTACACCTCCTGAACAGTGACATGACTCCAAGTTTTGTCTATTATCATGTGAAGGTATGGGTGATGCTATCAGGCTGATTGGATCATTTGAATGATAGTGTTATGCTTATTCTTGATTGAATCAAGAATCATCCCTCTGCTTTGTTTGACTTGTCTCCACCTCCAAAAGTCCCACCTCCTTGTAAATGTATAAAAACTATACTGTATAGAACTCAGACAGACTTTGGTGACTGCAGCTACCGACAGCTCGCGTTCTAGGGGTTGGAACAACATGACGGTGTATAATTACTGACAGAATATACATATTTGGGTGAACTAACCCTTAAATATAAGTAGTGTGGGGGTGCCAAACTAGCACTGTGGTCCAGTCTGTTCATGATGTGATCCAGTCTGTGGTCCAGTCTCTTCATGCCCTGTCTGTAAAGTGAACAGATTGACTGATGTTACTAATGGTGATTTATTATTTCATAAACATTTAATAATAACAACAGTGTGACTACTCTATAAATGTTAACCCTTAAGTTATTTAGGCTGTGCTTTGAGTACTATAAATATTAAACACACAAGATTAAAATGTAGGTTACAAATGTTATACAATGGAAAGGTTTAATAACACATTGTAAACGATTAGCTACACCTGAAAATGAAAACTTCCATCATTGAGGGGAAAATAAGATAACGTGCATCAAAATTATGTACCTGCTAAACTTTTCTAATTTGTACTAATTTGCCATACTATGGAAGTAATACTTTCATTGTATGACAATAGCAGCATTGAGAAAGGTTTTCTTAAGCTTTTATAATAAAATTATAAAAATGTATAAACAAGGGCTTGGCATTAACCATAGACTGTAAAAAAATATGGACGTAGTGTCCGTGACGTCACCCGTAGGTTTCTGAAGAGCATTTTTGAAGCCTAAAGTGGGCGTAGCCGTCCGTCGCCATCTTTGCCTTGCGTCACTCCCGGATAACAGAAAATAGGCAAACAGGCGGGGCGTGAGTGGAGCTGAGCAGCCTGGCTATCTGAAATCACCTAGCTCGACGTGATCGAGTTAGCTGATAATGTAAAACCAATTAAACATTCCTATTTTTGCCCTTCGAAATATTATAATAGTTAAAAGACGTGGCTACAAGTTAGACTGTGTATTACTTCCGAGAGTGTTTGTGTGTGACAGTGATTTATGTGCATAACGTTACATGTCAGTCACTCTTTCATGGTCCGTCAGCGCGGCATCGCTTAAGTTCGTAGAGAGCTTTATTCAGTCCATTTTAAATTCTGATTTTGGCCGTCTCTCAAATGGGTTAAACCATAGATTACCTTTGAAGTGCAAGTAAATGCGCTAGAAAATCCGCGCTCATTCATGTGCATTTATTGCACGGACGGAGAAAGCGCCGACGCCTGCATGATTTCATCTGACGGTACATAAGCATATTATAATCCATCTGTTCGGTGAGAGCAGAACGAACGAGCATTTATTGACGTTTTAAATTTGAAAACCCCAAAAAGCAACGAAATTGTCAGACATCCATTAGTGCATGTTCACAGAGGAAAACAACTGAAATACAGCGCTGGTTGTTCTCTCGAACGATAACGACGGAATCCAAAGACGTGGGCTTTGTACCCAAGTATTAAATTGTATGAAATAATCCCGGAAAAAAGCACAAACACTGCAGAGATGGCAAGTTCAGCAGCTAACATTTGCTGAGGTGAAGTGTGACGACTAGTAACAGCAGACAAACGGCTAGCACTGACAGCGGCAATCCACCTGTCACTCAAGTGGCCACTGGCCACACCCTTAAATTTAAATATTAATCAACTAAACGGACGAGTTATAAAATAATTCACCCCCCTCACAGTTGTTATGAAGGGCAAAATTAGCTGTATAGACCAAAGCCACATAGAGATCCAGGCTGTAAACATGTTTTTTTCTGCTGTAAAGTTGGTAATTTTAACATGAGGGAGATACAGATTTGACTCACTCCTGCAGCCAGGCCAAGCGGCCAGTTAATGAATTGCAGTTTAACTCACTTCCGTGTTGGTTTCAAGAGAGAGACGGGGAGGTTGCCGCTTGGCATTAAAGGAGAACTCCGGTCAATTTTAACATTGAGCTCATTTTTTTGTACATTTGGAGTGCTGTCAATACAGAGAACAATGACAAAAATCGGTCTTGCCTTCACCGAGTTATTCTATTTTTAAAATTTGCACCCTGTTGACTTCAATGGGGCAAGTACTAAACCTGCTTTTAGCCTCTTAACATCCTTGATGTGTCATTACAAGTGCACAGAAAATGTGAGTGATTCCTTCTGAGTGAACACGAGTGAGTCTGACTGCAGTAGATGTGAAAGAAATGTATAAAAATGATGTTATTTAAGCCAGCGCAAATACCTTTGTTTACATCCTGTTTTTCGGTTGAAGTCCAAAGTAGTCGATTGCAGAGTTCACACGCATAGGTTTAATACCTATGATCACGCGCGTGAACTCGGCAATCGACTACTTTGGACTTCAACCGAAAAACAGGATGTAAACAAAGGTATTTGCCTGGCTTAAATAACATCATTTTTATACATTTCTTTCACATCTACTGCAGTCAGACTCACTCGTGTTCACTCAGAAGGAATCACTCACATTTTCTGTGCACTTGTAATGACACATCAAGGATGTTAAGAGGCTAAAAGCAGGTTTAGTACTTGCCCCATTGAAGTCAACAGGGTGCAAATTTTAAAAAGAGGATAACTCGGTGTAGGCAACACCAATTTTTGTCGTTGTTCTCTGTATTGACAGCACTCCAAATGTACAAAAAAATGAGCTCAATGTTAAAATTGACCGGAGTTCTCCTTTAACCCTGGTCTTGTAACTTGTCCTTTGGACAAATAAATCGTTCATTCACTTGTAAAAAAAGTAGCATTTTTTTGAAGCAAGGTTATTAATCTGTGTGTAACGTTAACGTATGTGTGTGTGTGTGCGGCTGTAAGTTATGCTTAAATTAAAATAGCACATTAATATAAAACGGTGATTCAACTGACTTACCTTCGAATTAAGCGGTTGCGTGACATTCATGTTAATACTAGGCATGATGGCATTATAAAACCCCAATTTGCCCTCCAGGTGGGCATTCCGTCACGTGAAAACTATGAATTAACCATCCAGAATACTTTTTAGTTTACATCCATTCACATTGAAAAATTGCCAGCAAAACTTTTACAAAACCTCAAATCAACACATAAGATTAAAAGCCTAAAGCCTAAACTTACAGCTAAAGTCTAATCAACCTAACCTCACCTCTATCGTTAGTTAACGTTAGCCTAAAATTTGAGATGCTAACGGACTCTTCCCAAAGACACTAAACCATTTCTATAAAGTAAATATTCAACGGAAGGGTGTCATTTACATGAAAGAATGTGTCAGAAACATTTGTATGTACTATTTGTGTAATGTTGGTGACAAAACTCACCAAACTTACCTGAAATTAGCGAATGCATCAGTGAAAGACGGAGTTCCTGCTTGTCGTCAGTTAGTTGAGCTCCCCGCCCGTTTCCATGGTAACTCAGTTCAAATCTGGTTCAAATGTAACTCGAGTGCGCGCGCCAATTAAAAGACGTAACGTTAGAAGTCACGCAGAATTTACATAAAAGAAGAATTGATGGAGGGAATTATTTGGTAATCATTTAAAATATCCTGAAATGTGAGGTTAACATTTTTAAGTGTATAGGCTAGTGGTCATCACCAAACTGTAACAGAATGATGAAGCACGAGTGTATGTTTACAAAATCATAGGTTATAATAGGCTATAATATAATGTAATGTGTAATAGCCTATAATATTATAAAAAGCTTTATAAATGGTTAATGTGGTGTAGAAATAAAATTGCAAAAACATTTATTAAAAACTAAACATGATATAGGCTAAGGCATGAATATATTTTGTGAAATATATCCAGGTAAACATATTTACAGATGTAACATGAGGAACAATTTAAAAGATGTATGTTCAATGTATTTTTGAAATAATATATTTTCAAAATGTATTTCAATATATTTAACAGTGCTTCACATATGTGGATAGCATATCTATCCATACATCTATCTATAAATTATAGGAAGGTCTGTCAGTCTGTCTATGTGTCTGTATGTCTGTCTGTTAACAACAACATTTTCAAACTTGACAGGTTTTTTGCTACAGGCACAAGTGAGTGCAGTGTAAAGTTTGACGTTGTTTGGATTAGAAATACAAAAGATATTGTTAAATATATTAGTAAAAGAAGGTAATTGTTTAAACATTCTGGCATAAACACTCTGTCAGCAACTGCTACACTGTTTACTTCTGAATATTGTATTTTATTCACAGCTTTTCTCTGAGTTCACTGTGTAGCCTGCTCTCTGAATCGTGTAGTTAAATTTTCCTTGGTGCTTTCTTCCATGCATAAATAAAAATGTCACTGAACTTTTGCTGTGTAATTGTAACAATGAGCACTCAAACACACCAAAACAAAAATTATTAAAAACACACACAAAAAAACGATTTTGCACGGGCAGTTTGCCATCATTTGTAGTATCACACTGTTTGCTCAAGCGTAGCGTTTTCTCTGAGTTCACCGTGTAGCCTGCTCCCTGAATCATCACGCTTACTCATTTGTGCATGTTAACCGAATCTGTAAGTCAGCTATGCTGTTTACTTCTGAATATATTTCATTCTGGTGCTTAACATTATCACTACTAATAGTAATAGTAGCATGCTATTAACCAACAAAACATATCCTATTCAATGCGTTTACAATCTCTTTCACGGGCATCATTTGTAGTAGCCTATTCACAAACTGTTTTTACTCAAGCGTAGCATTTTCTCTGAGTTCACTGTGTAGTCTGCTCCCTGCATCGTGTAGTTCAATTTTCCACATTTATTTTATGTCATTATTTCAGGATCAGTATTTGCTTTCTACTGTACACAAAATAAAAATGTCACTAAACTTTGGCTGTGTAATTGTAACAATGAGCACTCAAACACCAAACCAACAATTACTAAAAAAACACACACAAAAACTGATTTTGCACAGGCATTTTGCACTAGTTAATATTAATTTATTAATAGGCTATATAGTGCTGGTTTATTGGGGTGGTGTTATAAACTACTGTGATGTTTAAAATGTTTATATGGATATATATAGTCATATTATACAAATCTAGTGATTGTAAACTGTTAAGAAGCAAACAACATGTTCCCAGAACGTTTTATGATAGCCTAAATATAACATTCAGAAAATACTAATAACGTCATAAAGACATTCCAAGAACGTTGTTCTAAGAACGTTTTCTATCAACGTTATGAGAACTTTCATCAGTCACAAATAATGTCATAAAGACGTTCCAAGAACCTTGTTCTAAGAACGTTTTCTATCAACGTTATGAGAACTTTCATCAATCACAAAATAACGTCAAAAAGACGTTCCAAGAACTTTGTTCTAAGAACGTTTTCTATCAACGTTATGAGAACTTTCATCAATCACAAAATAACGTCAAAAAGACGTTCCAAGAACTTTGTTCTAAGAACGTTTTCTATCAACGTTATGAGAACTTTCATCAATCACAAAATAACGTCAAAAAGACGTTCCAAGAACTTTGTTCTAAGAACGTTTTCTATCAACGTTATGAGAACTTTCATCAATCACAAAATAACGTCATAAAGACGTTCCAAGAATGTTGTTCTAAAAATGTTTTCTATCAACGTTATGAGAACTTTCATCAATCACAAAATAACGTCAAAAAGACATTCCAAGAACTTTGTTCTAAGAACGTTTTCTATCAACGTTATGAGAACTTTCATCAATCACAAATAACGCCATAAAGACGTTCCAAGTACGTTGTTCTAAGAACGTTTTCTATCAACGTTATGAGAACTTTCATCAATCACAAAATAACATCAAAAAGACGTTCTAAGAATGTTGTTCTAAAAATGTTTTCTATCAACGTTATGAGAACGTTCATCAATCAGAAATAACGTCAAAAAGATGTTCCAAGAACCTTGTTCTAAGAGCGTTTTCTATCAACGTTATGACAACTTTCATCAATCACAAAATAACGTCAAAAAGACGTTCCAAGAACGTTGTTCTAAGAATGTTTTCTATCAACGTTATGATAACTTTCATCAATTACAAAATAACGTCAAAAAGACGTTCCAAGAATGTTGTTCTAAAAACGTTTACTATCAACGTTATGAGAACTTTCATCAATCAGAAATACCGTCATAAAGACGTTCCAAGAACCTTGTTCTAAGAACGTTTTCTATCAACGTTATGAGAACTTTCATCAATCACAAAATAACGTCATAAAGACGTTCCAAGAACCTTGTTCTAGGAACGTTTACTATCAATGTTATGAGAACGTTCATCAATCAGAAATAACGTCAAAAAGACGTTCCAAGAACCTTGTTCTAAGAACGTTTTCTATCAACGTTATGAGAACTTTCTTCAATCAGAAATAACGTCAAAAAGACGTTCCAAGAACCTTGTTCTAAGAACGTTTTCTATCAACGTTATGAGAACTTTCATCAATCACAAATAACGTCAAAAAGACGTTCCAAGAACGTTGTTCTAAGAACGTTTTCTATCAACGTTATGAGAACTTTCATCAATCACAAATAATGTCATAAAGACGTTCCAAGAACCTTGTTCTAAGAACGTTTTCTATCAACGTTATGAGAACTTTCATCAATCACAAAATAACGTCAAAAAGACGTTCCAAGAACTTTGTTCTAAGAACGTTTTCTATCAACGTTATGAGAACTTTCATCAATCACAAAATAACGTCAAAAAGACATTCCAAGAACTTTGTTCTAAGAACGTTTTCTATCAACGTTATGAGAACTTTCATCAATCACAAAATAACGTCATAAAGACGTTCCAAGAATGTTGTTCTAAAAACGTTTTCTATCAACGTTATGAGAACTTTCATCAATCACAAATAACGCCATAAAGACGTTCCAAGAACGTTGTTCTAAGAACATTTTCTATCAACGTTATGAGAACTTTCATCAATCACAAAATAACATCAAAAAGACGTTCTAAGAATGTTGTTCTAAAAATGTTTTCTATCAACGTTATGAGAACGTTCATCAATCAGAAATAACGTCAAAAAGATGTTCCAAGAACCTTGTTCTAAGAGCGTTTTCTATCAACGTTATGAGAACTTTCATCAATCACAAAATAACGTCAAAAAGACGTTCCAAGAACGTTGTTCTAAGAATGTTTTCTATCAACGTTATGATAACTTTCATCAATTACAAAATAACGTCAAAAAGACGTTCCAAGAATGTTGTTCTAAAAACGTTTACTATCAACGTTATGAGAACTTTCATCAATCAGAAATACCGTCATAAAGACGTTCCAAGAACCTTGTTCTAAGAACGTTTTCTATCAACGTTATGAGAACTTTCATCAATCACAAAATAACGTCATAAAGACGTTCCAAGAACCTTGTTCTAAGAACGTTTTCTATCAACGTTATGAGAACGTTCATCAATCAGAAATAACGTCATAAAGATGTTCCAAGAACCTTGTTCTAATAACGTTTTCTATCAACGTTATGAGAACGTTCATCAATCAGAAATAACGTCATAAAGACGTTCCAAGAACCTTGTTCTAAGAACGTTTTCTATCAACGTTATGAGAACGTTCATCAATCAGAAATAACGTCATAAAGACGTTCCAAGAACCTTGTTCTAAGAACGTTTTCTATCAACGTTATGAGAACGTTCATCAATCAGAAATAACGTCATAAAGACGTTCCAAGAACCTTGTTCTAAGAACGTTTTCTATCAACGTTATGAGAACGTTCATCAATCAGAAATAACGTCATAAAGACGTTCCAAGAACCTTGTTCTAAGAACGTTTTATATCAACGTTATGAGAACGTTCATCAATCAGAAATAACGCCATAAAGACGTTCCAAGAACCTTGTTCTAAGAACGTTTTATATCAACGTTATGAGAACGTTCATCAATCAGAAATAACGTCATAAAGATGTTCCAAGAACCTTGTTCTAAGAACGTTTTATATCAACGTTATGAGAACGTTCATCAATCAGAAATAACGCCATAAAGACGTTCCAAGAACCTTGTTCTAAGAACGTTTTCTATCAACGTTATGAGAACGTTCATCAATCAGAAATAACGTCAAAAAGATGTTCCAAGAACCTTGTTCTAAGAACGTTTTCTATCAACGTTATAAGAACGTTCATCAATCAGAAATAACGTCAAAAAGACGTTCCAAGAACCTTGTTCTAAGAACGTTTTTTATTAAACGTTATGAGAACGTTCATCAATTAGGAATAACGTCATAAAGACGTTCCAAGAACGTTGTTCTAAGAACGTTTTTTACTCAACGTTACAAGAACGTTAATAACGTTGTATGAACGTTCCGAAAACATTATTTTAGTAACGTTTTGTGCTAACATTTACACAACTTTTAAGGAACGTTAGTGAAAGTTCTGGGAACGTTCCCTGTTAGCTGGGTGTTCATCACGTTTCTCTAGACATCTTAGACCTGCCGCAAACTCTTCTTCAAGACTGCTGGCAGATGGTGTAAAAAAGTTACAAATGAATCCAGTTGTAGCACAAATGCCCAATATGTTAAAACTTATGCACTAAAACGCAACATAAAAAAAAAAAAATGTTGTTTAGGGTATTCGTTTAATTAAAATGAGCTAACACTCATGCTAATGCTAAGACAACTCATGTCAAACCTATCAATTTTGTGAACATTGTCAAACATCAAATCTGTAAAATCCACATTTGCGTTATATATAATGTTGATCTTTACAGTCCTGTATTATTATTTTTTTATGGAAAAACCTGTTGCAAATGCGATAGGGCTGTTAGTGGCTGATCTTGAGCACAAAACCTATATTATTAACCGTTAAAAGCACCGATATACTCACGGAGAAGTTATTTTTCATTCTTCACTTAAAAACAAAGTAAAACGAAGTTCAAAATAAGTGAGCAGCGATATACTGTTAGCGAACATCTGACCACACTGCTGAGAGCGATGTTTCGATGTGCTGCGTGCTTTCCTCTCAATAACAGAATAAACACACAACAAAACTGAGAAAACAGCAAGCATTTTTTAATAAACCACAAGAAAAACATCTGATCATAGAAAAGTGGATATGTTTGCACAAGCTCTGCAATTCGACACTCGGTAACACTTTATTTTACAGTGTCGTTGTTACACGTTACATGTAATTAATGTAGTAATAACTATAAATGATGCATAATTACATGCAATTAACCCGAAACCAAACCCTCATCCTAACCCTAACCCTATAGTAAGTACATAAGTACTTAAATGTATAATAACAGTGTAACAAAGACACCTTAAAATAAAGTGTAACCCGACCCTCTATAAGTCATGTTTATTTATAAAGCACTTAATACAATAGATTGCTTAAAATCAAGCAGCTTTACAGTATTAAACATGAAAAACAATTACGTAATCGCCATGGACCAATGGTGTTTACCAGCTGTAGCGTAACTTTTCAGGAAAGTTCGTTTTAAACTCCCAAAACGAACACCAAACGAACTTCGTTTTGGCCCGATTTTGTTTGAAATGACGTCACATCAGTTCGTTCTTCGATATCGCTTGAAGTATATATCGCAACACATTCTCATACCCAATTCGTCACTTTCTGACATTCGTCAATATCCGACGCACAAAGCACCCTTTAGCGTCCATACGAGACGCTTCGGGTTATGGGTAGGTTTAGGCGTCATGTAACTGACGCTTTCGGAAGTTCGTCAATATCCGACGCACAAAGCACCCTTGGCGTCAATATGAGACGCTTCGGTTATGGGTAGGTTTAGGTCTGTGGTAGGGTTATGCGTCTCATATGGACGCTAAAGGGTGCTTTGTGCGTCGGATATTGACGAATGTCAGAAAGTGACGAAAAAGTGACGATTTGGGCCCCCAAATCCCATGTGTCATTATGTAAACTATTTGTGCATGCCAAGTAAATCTTATGTGAATATTCATACTTAAAAGTGAGACAAAGTCATGTGGAACAATGTTCTGTGCTCACCAGACACAAACCCAGCATATATGTATATGTTCTAAAAACGTTTTGTTAAAGTTCCCAATAAGTTATGAAAAACTTTATTTCTGAATGTTCTCTGACTGTTCAAATGGTTAAAAAAAGTTGGGTTTTTTTGGTATCATTTTATTTTGACGGTCGCATTTAGACATTTTGTTGACTATAAGTAATATTTCACCTACATGTTTGCTAACTCTCATTAGAGTATTGTAGAGTATTAGAGTATTAGTAGACTGTCTGTTTAATATCTGGTAAGACTTTATTTTGATGGTTCCCCAACAGACAATCTACTAACTATAAGTAAATTTGCAAGTCCATGTCAACTTATTTCACTAACCCTAACCAGTCTACTAATTCTCAACTAATACTCTAATGAGAGCTAGCTGACATGTACTGTACGTGAAATGTTACTTATAGACAACAGAATGTCTAAAGGGGACAATCAAAATAAAGTGCAACCCGTTTTTTTCTTGATTAATACATATGTGAAGGGAATTTTGCAAACATTGGGTACATTGCAAATATGTGTCTCTAATTTAATGGTACAGATATTATGTGAGTGTGGATGAGGTCAGATGTGGTTTACTTCATGTTTCCAGCCATCTCCCTATGAAAGCGCTCTATGCTAATGTATCGATCACCTCCCACTCCAAGTCTGAGCTGACACTGCTCTCCCTCACCGGCCACAGACTTCAAGAGCCACATTAGCTGTCATGACACTCTGTCTTCAACTCCATATGCTGTTAAATAAAGATTTATAGCTTTAAAGCATTTATAGCTTGCACTGAGATGCATGTGCATATACGCTGGAGCATGAAAGCAAGCTTACACAAATCTGCCCCAGGCCTAACATGATTTACCGAAGTAAGACATGTTCCTGGATCATCATGCTTGCTGGTCCTGGAACATCTCTATTAGCCAGTCAGAGGTTAGTCTTCTTCTTCAGACTTCTATATAATGTCTGGTTCACTTTGCAGCTTAATTTGGTCAAGAATCAAAGAATCACAGCTCAAATGACAGCATTAATTACCCCTAGAAATAATTTCTACTTGTCATTCCTTTTCCAGACAATGGAAGTGAATCTGTAAACGCTACTCACAGTTTCAGTAGTATAGCCACAAGATGCAAACAGTATGCATTTTAACATGATTTTGATTTAAACCAAAAACAACAACAAAAAAACAAATCACTGACATTTTCTGGGTGAAGTTTTACCATTTTATAATTGCAATTACAACATAATACCTAAAGCCTAAAACAACATAAAAGTAATGAGAATTTATAAAAAGAGAAATACAGCTATTTTTTCCCCCACAATTTAAGTGCTTTCATAAAATTATAGGCTTTATATTTCTGCTTTTACATTTGGCTCGATTGACTATTTGTAAGTGTCTCACTGTAATTTGTATTGTTGTATGGAAAAGCAGGGATTGACTGAAATTAACTTTTTATAGTAATCAACATTATTCCATAAATGCTGTCATTCGAGCTTAACTCAACCTAGAATATTCTTTTAATGTATTATGCATACATAAATACATTTGTCACATGAATCATAAATGCACCTTTGAAGCTATATTAGTGGGGACCTCTCAGACAGTTTTCATACTAAGTAAATGTTGCTATAAAACCCTATTCCTAAACCTAACCATCGTACGTCCTGATTTTGCAGAGTTAGACATGTTCCGGCGTCAACATATTTTGTTGATCCTGGAACAACATTCTTGTCTGAAATTTTTATCCTAACCAACTAAACCTACTCATAAGTTATCCCTAAAATCAGAGCGAAATGATGGGTGAGTAACACTGATGTAGAAGCACCTAACCCTGTCTGTAAGCCTAAACTTGACATAAACTGTAAACTTGTCCCTCAAATCTGATTGGTTGATTAGAATATTGTTCCAGGATCAACAAAGACGTTGCACTCAGTGTAATCAGGTTCTGCATAACCCTCAGAAACCTTACTAAGAATCATTCTTCATTCTACGTCTCAGATTTGTCAGCCTTTCCTATGTCTTTATCTTTACACACACACACCTCTTGTTCCTTTTCCTCCACCCATCTTTCCATCTGTCAGTCTGTGACTCTCCGGGTTTTATTATGTTGTTCCCACTCTGCTGCGTGAGGAGATCGCTGTTACTGTGATTGTTTCCAGTGTCATGTCACCTGACACTCTGAGGAAATTTAGCCACATCTGGTGTGACACGCTCGGTATTCCACTGACGCGCACTTATGCTACAGTACACATATAAACACATGGCATGACTGCACACACAAACACACACTGACACCGTCTGCGTCAAACCTAGCTGTCAAATAGCTGTAATTTAGACACTATACCGTGAAATAATTAATTACCCACACCAGGCTCATTTGAAAGCTTCTGAAACAGAGGTCATTTCGAGCACACAAGCATGAGGATGAGGATACACACACAGCAGAGAAAAGAACGCTCGCACAGAGGCGGGTATATATACCCATTGATTTTGTGTCACTGGTTGGCTCTTGCGTGCGTCTGTGTGGGAGTGCTATTGAAATGCATTACGTACGTAAAGTAATTGCATTAGACACCTCCTAACACAACGTTATACACATAATGAGCGTGTAATCAGCCTCTGTGGTAGAGGGGACGAAGTGCTGAGTCATGATTATCGCATATGATGTCATGTCTGGAGGAGGAAGGGACCACAGAGGCTTATCAGAGGTGCTAACGCTAAATGGCACAGTGTGTGCATGCAAGCGTCATGTTTATAAGGGTTATAGTCACAACACGCTAAGCCTGTATGCACATTCTTCTTAATGGAGAATTAATGTTTAATAAAAAAGAATGTTTGTCTTGTCAGTCAGAATGCCTCAAATAGGGTTATTTTAATACCTGAAGCATCTGTGTTTGCGTAATAAAATAAAAATTCTGTCAATATTTTCTCACGGTCATGTCATTCCAAACCTGTATGACTTTATTTATTTTGTGGAGCATAATCGTGATGTTGTGACACTAGGTTTGTAACAACATGAGGGAGAGTAAATGATGACAAAAATTTTTAGGTGAACTGCCCCTTTAACATGACATCAACATTTACACTGTTTTATGCATGTGCATGTTATTCTAATTTTAAAAAAAGAAGTAGTCATAAATAAGTAATTTCTTTCTTTGCTGATGTCACTGAGGCTACTGGATCATTTTAACCAATAAACAAAAAACTATGAATGATTCACTGGTTTCATTCTGGCATATGTGACACTTTTCATGATCCAATAAATTTGAAAATCTCTCACATTACAGATGTAAAACTGGTTGTGACAGCCTGTTTACAATTCGAAAAAAAAATCCATATTTCTTTCTGAAGAAAAAGAAGAGAAACAGCATAATGTCATTTAAAGAATAACTTTAAAATAAAACCTTTTTAGAAGGACTTACAGGACCAAAAAAACTGATGTAATAAAAAAAAAAGACATTTGATGTCATAAATTGATTATAAAAAATGTATTATATTTGATCATATTTTGATTTGTGATAAGGTTAACGGATGTTAAATTATGTCAAATATAATATAATTTGGTATATATAATTTGACATATAATATAAAACTACCTAAATGTAAATGTCAAATAATTATAATAAATATAGCTGCAAGCAGCCATTATCGGGGCCAAGCGCAAAGAAGACAACAAACCATGCCAACATGGTTGGGAGTGTCAGACCAACTGCAACAAAGGCAAAAATAATATACAGTCACTAATAAAATGATTTAATGGTTTGTCACTTTTGACCAATAGGTGGCGCAGTTACAAAATTGATGTGGTGTGGTCAGAGTGAGCTGACAATGGCATATACAAAGTTTGGTATCAATATGTCAAGGCATTGCAGAGATAACGCCTGAATAATCATTTTGGCATCATGCCTCAAATTTGTCACTGCGGTAAATGAAAACGGTTTCGTCTTTCAAAACGAAATCCTTAAAGGGGGGGTGAAATGCTATTTCATGCATACTGAGTTTTTTACACTGTTAAAGAGTTGGATTCCCATGCTAAACATGGACAAAGTTTCAAAAATTAAATTGTACGTTTGAAGGAGTATTTCTGTGCCAAAAATTGTCCTTCCGGTTTGTCACAAGTTTCGGAAAGTTTTTTTCGAGTATGGGCATGTGTGACGTCAGATGTAACGGAATTTCCTTATACGGGTCCTAAGGACACTTCTCCGGTAAGATCGCGGGCGCGCGCGCACTCGTACACCAGAGCAAGAGAGCGAAAGCAGTACCTCATCTAAGCGCTCTGCTCGGCTTTAGGGAAGTCAGTGTCACCAAAGAAGTGGGTTTTTGGTTGCCAGGGCAAGACAAACCTGCACAGATTCCCAAAGAACCCAGCGTTAAGGGAATAGTGGATGCAGTTTGTTTTTCCGGGGCAAAAACGAGTTGAGCAAGACTGTTTCCCTGCATTTCGACGATGATTGTTTTATAAACAAAGCCCAGATCACGGATTTGCAGATCGTCTAATGCTTAAGGATCGAGCAGTCACAATGATAAAGGAACCGCAGGCGGTGAGTAAAACTGTTGAAAAATGTCTCTGTGTGTTGTTAACGTTACTAGCTCGGCGCGTTAGCACAGCTTTAGCACATCGCCCACACGGCCCGCCCCCAGCCGCTCGGTTTTTTTCCGGAAAGACTCGGTACAGTCTATCTTTCACTTATAAATATAATAAAACTAAAGACTTTTTGGAGATATGAACGATGCAATACTACTCTATAGGTACTCAAGATTAACAGGAGATTGAGTGAAAATGAGCATTTCACCCCCCCTTTAACATTTTGTCGGCACGATGATACAATTCGATTTTGGTGAAAATCAGACAAACGGTCTAGAAGAAGTTAGAAAAACTATGTTTATAAAGAAAATAAAGATGGCGGACAGGAAGTTTGGCTGACTATGGCAACATTGGTATCTATGTTTTTGGCATAACCCAAGGAATCTATTAAGACCAGTGTCATTACAATAGGCAAATTTATTCAAAAGTTATTAGCATTTTTGGAAATTTTCTTATAACTTTTTTATCACAAGGTGGCGCTGCCTGAAACTTACGGAGTACCTTCAAGGCATGGTGCTGATGACTCATACCGAGTTTCATAATGATACACTAATAAGCATAGCATTTAATATCACAATACTTTATTGAAGTCAATGGCACTTTCATGTTTTGTTCTATTGTAGCGCCAACAAGAGGCACAATCGCACCATTTTTTATGTGTCCTCGGAGTGATCCCTTACATGTGTTTGTCAAATTTGGTGAAAATATCTCATTTCGTTTTGGAGTTGTAGACATTTATATGTATAAACACATAAGAAATTACCCACACCTGACTTTGTTTGCATTTTCTTGCCACTTACTATTTATATTTTGACATTTGGGCATTAGCATATAGCCAAGGACCTATGTTTTCGAACTTCCTACGGTGATTTTGTCTCGATCGGTCTAACGGTTTTGAAGATATTGGCAAATGTTTTTTGAGCGCTAAATCACAATGCTACACAAACCGTAAGGCGAAACCTAGCATGTTTTGGTATCGTTGGACTCGGCAAGGATTAAAGCCCATGTTGCAGGTTAGAGTACCCAGTAAGCCAATGTATAGAAAAATAATGTAGGAACTAGATTTAAATATAAACATATACTTATAAAACGCTATTTAGGCTTCTGGAGTCATTTTTGTGAGAATTTTTTACTTCCGCATTTGAAAATCGCTTAAACCGCCGAACCTGAAGTGACGTAACATGAGGTAGAGCGGTCAAAGTAAATCAACTAGCTAATAGGAAAGCAATGGATTGCAATGACAGCTCGGAAAGCTGGGGGAATTGTAGCCTAAATGTTTACTCGTATGATATATATATAATTCATATATAATTGATATATATGATATCATATAATTATGAGCCTGATATGAAGCCAAGTGAGCAGGACAGGCCAGGGTTAGACAGAACAACGGTGAGTTGTGGTGTGAGGAGAACAGGGCGAGAGAACAGTGTTAGCTTATAGATGTATTCACGTTAGCCGACGATATGTACAACACTTTGCTCAGATCACAATACTGTACAGATTATTATCATCATGTATCAGGCAATAGCAAAGCTAGTACTTAGACCCATACCTGCATGTGTTGTGTGTGTCAGCCATTTATAGGAGACAGTTTCCAGAGGAAGAGGGGCTTTATTAAGGCTTTGAATTGACCCATTGGTGACGATGAATAAAAAAAATGATCACAATCACAACTGTCTTACTGTACAAAAACTTTATATGTAGAAACAGCCAACACAAACATTAAAGTCGGTTTGTACAGATTGAAAATGAATTATAGAACATAATATATTATATTTATAATAATAATAATAATAGTGTCGGCTGCAGACTAATAACAAACACATAAATGCATTACATTACAAGTTTATGTAGGATATGTTAATGAATTAAATTAAGACAAGGCACATTTTGTAAAACAGATGTACAATAAGTGATCTCTGACGGATCCGTGAGCGTCATGTTTCCCGCTGGCGGCCGAACCACATGCTGACGGCGGACCGGGCGACCCGATGAAGGAGCCGGGACAGTGTGCACATATCATCGGGATTATAATCATTCGGTCTATAGTGAACGCTACACACTACCGCGTTTTTCAAAGCAGAAGCAGAAGTGAAGTCCCGTCTCTTACCCGGCACAAAACGCACACTGGCACGGAAGATTGCACCGTCCTTTTTCTTATTCGGAAACCTGTGGACTCGATGTCCTGACAGGCCATAATTCACAATCATTTACCACGACGATGATTAATTGAAATACAATAAGCACAGAAAACACACTGAATCATGACCGCTCCAACTGAATACCAACCAATCCAATCTCTGCACTGAGCGCGAACGCAGAGCCAAACGACTACCTCATGTGACGTCATATGATGCGATGGTGAAAAAAAGCGCTTTTTCAACACGGTCAAGGAAACGGTCACGTTTTCTATTAAATTTGTGCCCTTATGTCTTGCAAAACAATTTTTAATCCTGCATTTACTTTTCATATGGTATTTTCATACAAGGTTATATTAATTAAAAAAAAAAAAAAAAAAAACTGCAACATGGGCTTTAAGGAATGTAAGGAGATGACCACACCCAGAGTTATGAGCATTTGAAAATTTAATTTACTTTTAAGATTTTTGGACAAACCGTTCAGAAGTTATAAGCAAAAATAGCCATTTTTCGTATCTCCGGACCAGTACGTGGCGCTGTGCCGAAACGCAGCATGTCACCTCAGGTCATGCTTGTGATGGCATGTACCAAGTTTGGTCTGAATACGATAAAGCTTTGTGGAGATACAGCCTTACGTCTGTTTTCGCAAGCGATACGTAAAATTTGTTTGCGCGGTGTTCGAGAACGGTTTGACGAATCAACTTGAATTCCATAATGTTTTGTCGGAATTAATCAGAAGAAAAGGTATTTTGTTTCTAGCCCTTACGGTTCAAAAGTTATTAGCATAAATATGAGTGCAACTTTGGACAGTTGGTGGCGCTAGAGGGATTGAGTTGGAGACTCCAAATTTGCTATGGTGACAGTTCAGACTGTCCTCTATCAGTGTGCCAAATGTCATAACTTTCCTGCAGGCGGTTCTATGGGCTGCCATAGACTTCCAGAGCGGAAGAAGAAGAAGAAACGAAAGAAGAATAAGAAGAACGCCAACGATTTTAGGTGCCTACACACTTTCAGTGCTTGGCCCCTAATAATGTCATAGCAGAGCAGAAGGGGATGTTTGTAACATTGCTTCCCAATTTCCACATTATTCCTACAAAGATCATTTGAAGTGGCAATGTGGTCACAGTATGAAGTTTTTGTTTTCAGAAGCAAAACTATTTTTTTATGATAAAATAGTGGGGTAATTGCATACCCAACATTCCATAGATATAAAAAAAAATGTAAATGGTCATTTTGTTAGGTTTACTTTGCTTCAAAGAGCTATGTGGCTCTTTGAAGTTACAATCATGAACTGAAGTGCTATGGAACTTTAATGTGGTCAACAAACCTGGAACTACTTTAAAATCTCGTCTAACACATTTTCCATGCCAAAATTTGCATATGTTGTGAACAGGCCTTTAACCTTGTCTTTATGTCACAGATCAGTTCATTCTATCTGCGCTTCGGCCTGTCTTTGTCTCAGGTTTGGGTCTGTGTCTAAAAGCCACAGGGAAGACTGTGAAGCAAAGTGAAGGATGCCCTCATCGTCCTCTAAAGTAAATCAGTCAGCAAATCCTCCTGTTGAAACCTCAAGACTAAATAAAGTGCGCAAGTGTGTGTGTCTACAGGTGCAGTGGAGTTGAGCTGACCCACTCCCCTGGGCTGGACTGCACTGATGGGGGTCTGAGCTGATGCCAGGTGTGATGGGACGGCCCCCTGCAGAGCGACAGGGGTCAGTGATCCGCAGTATGGGGCAAAAGCTCAGGAGCCGAAGCAGGGCACAAGATAGAGAGAGAAAAATGTGTGTGTTTGGTTGATGGCATGAATTATGTGCAACCAGAGTCAGTAGTGTGGGACATTAGAGGAGAGGTCAGGGCCAGTGAACCCTTAAACACGAGCCCTTAAATAAAGGCTTTCAACTTGCGCTTCACCAAACACAAACCCTGCATTCAGGGACTAGAGAAATGACGAGATATTGCAGCTGTATTGAGCACTGTGGTAGCCAGCACCGAGAGGTCATATGCCTAAGACAGAGACAAACAAAGAAAAATAATTTAAAAAGAAAGACAGAGTGAAAGCAAAGAACAAAAAGAAAGGCTCCTTTCATAAAATAGCTCTAAAGTGTGCACAGGAACGGTTGTACTGAAAGGCCTTTACTGATCTTAAATGTCTATGACACCATATCTCAAGCATCTTAAATCTATGAGTGATAACCAGGCCCACACGGAATCTGCACGTGCACAACTCCTCAAAGCTCCACAGATGTTCTCAGAATTGAAACAGACTAAGTTCCACAAATTCCCTGTGTCTTGCATCTTAATTTATTAAATAGTTTGGCTAATTTTATTATGCTTTCAGCTAATATAAGTGTAACACGGGGTGAGCTGTAACAAAGTTGGGTTATTTACTATAATCTTAGGGGTTTCCATCGTCTTCTGCATATTCAAACCCTTTCTATAAGTGACTGTATGATTTTAAGATCTAACTTTTCACACTGAGGACAACTGTTAATATATAATACACAACTATTACAAAGGGTGAAAACGTTCACTGATGCTCAAGAAGGCAAAAGGATATATTAAGATCCAGGGGGTGTGATTGGGGTAAATTGTACTTATCTTGTCTTCTGGGAAACATCTAAGTATTTTATGTACATGTAGCTTCTGAAGGGCATTGCTAAATGGAAAAATAATAATTCTTTAAACCAAATAAGATGTATCACTGTTCAAAAAGAGCAAAAAGTGGGTAACATTTTATTTTACAGTGTGACTAGTGTTACACTTGTTATATGTTACATGTACTTACCATAGTAATAACAGTAAATTATGCATAATTACACGCAACTAACCCTCAACCAAATCCTAATCCTACCCTAACCCTATAGTAAGTAAATGTAGTTACTCAATATTACTCAGTACTTAAATATATAATTACACTGTAACAATGGCACCTTAAAATAAAGTGTAAAGTGTTACAACTATCCCTGGCCTCCCCTACTCTCAAGCTATGTTTAAAGGCATAGTTCACCCAAAATTTAAAAAAAATTACCCCATGATTTACTCACCCTCAAGCCATCCTAGTGTAACAGGGATATGAAATATGACATTGTTCTTTCAGACGAATACAATCGGAGTTATATTAAAAAGTGTCCTGACTCTTCCAAGCTTTATAATGGCAGTGAATGGAAGTTTTGAAGTCCATCAAAGCACATCCATTCCTGATAAAAGTGCTCTGGGGAGTGAAGCTATGTGTTTGTGTAAGAAAAATATCCATATTTAAAACTTTATCGACTAAAATAACTAGCTTCCAGCAGACGGCCGTACGCATCGATTTACGGCGAAAGAGTGACCCCTGACCTGATGCACGACGCATTGACGAATGCGGAAGCCCAAAGGATAGAGCAAAACAAAACACCATTCACAAATTAAAAGTCTAAAACGAGCATTTTGAAAGAGGAAATGTCAGAGGAGCTTGAGTTCGTTGCCCAGCCCTGTTTGTTTGAACCGCGAGAGGCATCAAAGCTTACGCTACTCCTACATCCTACCTCGTACATCGTCAAGTGTTACTCTTTTGGCGTAAGTCGACTTGCGTAGGCCGTCTGCCGGAAGCTAGTTATTTTAGTCGATAAAGTTTTAAATATGGATATTTGTCTTACACAAACGCATCGAAGGCCTCGACTTTAGAAGGCATTTATTAACCCCCCAAAGGCGTGTGGAGCACTTTTATCATGAATAGATGCACTTTGATGGACTTCAAAACATATTATGCTATTTTTATTGACATTTCTTTTATATAACTCCGATTGTATTCGTCTGAAAGAAGTCATATACACCTAGGATGGCTTGAGAGTGAGTAAATCATGGGGTAATTTTCATTTTTGGGTGAACTATCCCTTTAATGCTTTTTACCATGTTTTAATCCTTTCCTCAGAATTGTGCCTCAAAAATCAGTGCAGAAAATAGAATGGGAGAAATTTGTAGTTTACTTCTGCACCTGTGGTTACATTTTCAGTGCTGTGAAATCATAGATTGTGCTTGTGACGGGTAACAATGGTTTGAAATGTAGATCAAATGAGCAGTGTATTCTTTTTTTTATTAGATGTATTCAAAGACTTGATGACTGACAGTAGTTTCTGTACTAGAGGGAAGATTTGTTTCTGCTGCACTGGCCTCTGCCAGCATCCAGCTGTCACTGCTAGTGACACCATCACATCATGAAGAGTCATTGAGCGTTTGAATCATCCGCAGCTACTCGTTAATCACTGGCACAGGTACAGAAGGATAGAAAAGTGAGCAACAGAGGTGACTCCATCTCTGAAATATAAAACCGTTTTTACTGGGAAATGCTTGAGCTGCTCAAATATTGTGGCGACAGAGTATGGCGATCTGTAGACTCACAATGTGCAATTGAGAGTTTTGCATTCCTTTGATAGTTGTCATGATTTGTCCTTTGGCCAATCATACACTCACACACACTCACAGGGTGGAATTAATCAAAACCGTATCCTACCTGTTTGCCTTGATGAGAGATGACAACGTAAAGATTTGGCAGCTTTAATCAAGGTTGTAATAATGCACGCTCTCTGATTAAAAGGACAGTCTCCTCGCCTTTTAATCACAAAGACAAACAACCGTGTCTCTATCGCTCAGATCTAAATGCTGCTGGTGAAGAAAAAAAAAGAAGTAATGCTTACAAAACTGGTTAGTGACAAATTTACTGTACACATTAGTAGATTACACAAGACTGCCATGGTGATCACAGAGGTCAATTCACCAAAGCGGGAGGACAAATGAGATGCCAAAACGATTCTCAGATTCCTTTTTGTATACACTCGCCATGTTTCCTCAGCATTTATTATAATCAACAAACAAGTTGGATCCCATTTACATCTGGAACTAAAATTAATTGCATATCCAGATAGTATCCTGGATATACAGTAAAACAGGATATTCTTAAGCTATATTACATTTAAACTGTTTTATAAGCAAATGCAATCACACCCGCATCATTTACCACATTTTTAAAATAATAATAAGAAGTAATAATAAAAACATTGAGGAACAATTTAGAATAATTTGTTATTCTGCCTGTTAAAAAAAAAAAAAAAAAAAAAAAAAAATCATTTCTACAGTAAAGAATGATAATAGTGATTTGAAGTTCTGAAAATGGGAGAATATGACATTTTAATGCAGATGTTAAAATGCTGAGAAAATGCCAAGAATCTACAACACAGCTCTAGTTAAGACTAAAAGAGCTCTTGCCACAAAAGTTCTTATTATGTCAATGCTCAAAATACCTAGCATTACAGTATGGTACCCAAGCATAAAAAATTCTGTTTAGAACAAGTAAATGCTGTATGCACATTGAACCCCATTCACTTCCGTTGTGTGAAGAACAAGAAAAAAATAGACAAAAGAACTATCCAAAATATCATGTTTTGTACTTCACAGAAGAAAGTAAGTCAAACAGGTTTGGAACAACATGAGGGTTACTAAATGATTCCTTCATTTATTTTATTTTACTATTTTATTTTATTTACTTTGTCCCCCTCCATTAGGTTGGTACTTACACATGGGCAGGATCAGATCAGGTGAGTGATGGCAGCATAGCAGCCGTGACTTGTCTTGAGGCCTGTCAATTAACAATAGATTGGATGAGATTGAGAAGCAATCCTAACAACATGAAGATATCTGAACCCCATCATACATCACCATATTTCCCTGGATTCATTTACAACAGCACAGATTCACTCTTTCCAGAAAACAGTCACAATGATAAGAGAAAAAATATTTAGTAGACAAAGGAGTGAGTCTCTTTAGAAGTGCAATAAAAAAAAAAATATTACGCTGGGTTTATGCAGAGAAAAAGTCAGAATAGTTGTTACTAAAAGACTTTGCACGGTTCTTTAGGAACATAACTGTTATATTACGACTTCTTACTGTTCTTTTTGAGTTAAAGGAATAGCTCACTCAAAAAATTCAATTGCTATGATTTACTCACCCTCATGTCATTCAAAACCTGTATAACTTTCTTATTCTGTGAAACACAAAAGATGAATTATCATATTTTGTGAGAGGAACTGCCTGAAATTAAGTCTGTTATCCATTGAAAATCTTGAAATTGGCCCTAGATCTTCTTGGCACATTTTCAAGAGTTCATAAGAGAAGTAGCGATGCCAGATCGTTGATTAGACATTAATCGTTCACAAAACCTTTCTGTACAATTTGTTTATGGATTGAACTGATCCAGTTATTTAGTTCAACTCACTGATGCAATGATACAGTCACAGTGTTTAATTGAAGAGGAAGTTTATTAATGAATAACTGATGGCCTGTACAAAAAAAGTCTCCATTCATTATAACTGCACAAAAAACAGAGTGAATCTGCTTTAGTGATTCACAAGAGAAAGAAACTGATAAGGTTTGGAACGACATGAGGACTAAATGATGGCTGTTTTTTTAAGTGAAGTAATCCTTTAAGGCACGATTTCGTGAGGATTCTGCTGAGAAGTATTTCTCTGTGTCTTGGGCAGTCCTAGAGTTAGAGCTCTCTCTCTCCCTCTCTCTCCCTCTCTGAACTGTCTCTCCTTGTTATGTATTCTCTTTGAGATGCAGTGGCTGACAGTAGGAAGGCTCCTGTTTGATATGTGGTGCACGCATTAATTTAGTCGTTGGGTTCCTGCAGATGTCAGCACAGTGGTTCATTAACAGTGTTTGTTTTATCCGAAAACTTCCACACACACACAAACATACACGCACGCGAAAACATGCATGCAAATAGAAAATATAGATGGAATTCAGCAGAGAATAAGTCAGCGCTGCCCAAGGTTGGAAAAAAATGACCACACGGACTTACGTACGAAACAGAAGCAACAAACATTTTTAAAAAAGTGGTCCTCGTAAGAGGATGAAGGGGGATGAAGGGGAGAGGTTTAGAAGTGGGAGAGCTGTTGGATTACAACTAGAAAGAGAGGAGCAAGTGATTGTCATAAGATGTGAGAGAAATATGTGAAAGAAGGTGCTGAGAGAAAAGGAATGAAGCTGAGAGAGAGAGAGAGAGAGAGAGAGAGAGAGAGAGAGAGAGAGAGAGAGAGAGAGAGAGAGAGAGAGGCAAAGGGAGCGGTTTCATTCCAGAAGATGTCATGCTGTCAGGCAAGCCCGAGTCTGCTGCTAGCACTGCCACCTCTGTACCCTGTGTGCCATGTGTGCCAACCTCATGCCAACAGCCAGGCCCTTTCCCTTTACCCAGCAGATGCCACTCAATCTAGTCTAACAGACAGCCGTCACCGTGCCAGCACACACCCGGCGTGTGAAGAAGGGGTAGCAGGGCCAGAACAAGGGGCAGAAGAACACGCCGAGATGCCAAAAATAGCGACAATTTTCACCAACCCTGTGTAACTTACCCCCACCCCCAAGTCTCAGAGAAACAGACACACTTTCCTCTCCTGAGCTAACACCCCCGCAGGCTTCTGAAATATTCTAATTCTGCTTCCTGACTCCCATTATCCTGCGAGTGTGACATGTGAATTGTAATTAGTATCTGTGGGGTGAGCAAAGAGCGAGCCCTTAACACTCTGGGGGACTAGATGCAAAATCCAAGAGGCTTGGGTCCATCTCCAAATAAACCGTGCGATTCGGTGGGCCCAACCCTGTGGTGCTTTCCTTCCCCAGATTCTGTGTGAAAAACACCCTTCCCCTACAGATTCTCCTCCCTTTCGCTTCTCGGCTTGCTCAGGCCAAATCTGGGCCAGTCCAGAACTAGGCCAGATGAAGTCTGGGCAAACGCACACTCGCACCAAAAGGGTTAAGTAACAGCATGCTGAGCGAGCAAGCCTGTATCGATAACCCTGTGCGCTCTGTAGTGTAGGTTGGCAGGGCTAGACTTCAGAGATTGGGGATAATGGGATGGCGCTGGTACTTAAATCTCAGTGAACCACGACAGCACAAGTAATTAGCGCCGCAGATCCATACTGGAGGTGCTAATCAGAGCTAATGTAAGGGTGTTCGCAGACACAGCTAACCTGTAGACCAGGGAATCCGTTAGCCATTCTTTCCTTGGCGTAGCTCGGGCAACGGTAAAGCTGCTAGGACACGCCAATCTCCCCACTGCCCTCCAGAAACAGCAAGAGAGGGAGGGAAGGAGGAAAGAAAGGAATTCTAATTTAGCAGTGGTGTCGAAGGACAAAGATGGGGCTGTGTCCTGTCATTGAAGGTTCATTAGAGGAACAATGGTGTCCTAGCGATTTCATTAGGAGAGGTTAATAAGCAGGAGCGGGGCAATTCATTACCCAGAATGCACTCTGTTGTGGGGAGAAAGGGCCAAGAGGTCTGATGATCAGTTGCTCGTCATTTTACCTCCTGCTGCATGTACAACAGAAAAGATCAGAGGCAAATTTTAGGAGAAGGCTTGTGTTAGCAATGTTGAATTTTTAGCTATACGCAAAGAATTGAAATGTGCTTTTACATTCATGCATTTAGCATTTTATGCAAAGCAACTAACAGTGCATTCAAGGAGTACATCATTTAGTGCAGCATTCGATTTTTTTATACCTGGTCTGGTCACCATCAGGAGACTGTCACAAGGAACAAAACACACTCTTCCAAAGACCCAAGCAGGTATGCGAGAGGGGAGAGAAGTGATGGGATTTGGAAACTGGACACGAGCCATCTATTATGTGGATAATGACTACTAAAACTGCAGATCAATCCTCGTCAAACAGCCTGCTTGTTTTATAGCCACAGGTTGCTCAACAGAACCATAATCTGTACAACTAGGCCATCGTCCACACGTCCTTCCGGCTAATTTAGAGGGTCACAGAGATATTTTGCCAAAACCATTCCGGAACGCGGTAATGGGCCAAAATAGTTCTGTTTTAGCAGAGGTCTGGCAGACACCAATTGATGAGGCAGCATTAGCAGTCTGTGACGCTTTCACGCCGTATGCTAACAGTAACGGCCTTTAAGCACGAAACCCAGCACATTAGCACGGCTAAAACAGATTTGGCTACAGTCACAGGGGGAGCATATTTTAACGTAACTACCTGTAAAAAGCCTGTTTCATGGAGCGAGGCTCACCTAAAGCAGAGATAATGATAGACTGATTCAGCACCATGGGAAATCAAATAGCAGAAAGGTGCAGAAGTGCACGCTTGACAGCCCTGTTGTGAAAAAGAGAAATTATTAATGCTTTCAAAAAATAACAGGATAAAAAAAGTGATTGCAGATTATACCCATTTAGGTTTAGCTTATACACCTCGACAACACGCATCAGTCCAATTCTGTGGCGATGGAATTTTCTCTGTATGTTATAAAAACTCAACGATCAAAACATTTTATGGGCAGAACAGAGACAAGGTTTCTTTATATGCACACGCATTAATGCAAAAACAATGAGAGTTTTCATCCGTCAGGCACGTTGGCGAGAACGCTGACAGAAAAAGTAAATATTCTTAACATGTGTATCTCAACAGGAAAATAACCAGCACTTTAATAAAAGGAGTAGAGTCATTTCCTTGTGTCACAGATGCATGCTGAAAGCTCATTGTTATACCTCAGTTGTGTTTTCTCCTTTCTCTCCTGAAATGTGTGTGCATAATGGTCTGTCATTACCACCTCTCTCGCTGCGTGCTTCTGTCCCCTGCGTTCAGACTTTGAAGAGAGCGGTTGTGAGCGCGTTATGTGATTTTCACAGTAGCCTCTGATGGTTGAGGTAATTTAGTTGTTTTAAAACAACAGAGTGACAGGACATTAGTATTCCCCTGATCTGTGTGTGGAAAGGTTACTACTTTACCAGCTGAATTACAGTGATGGACACATATATGCAGAGATTGATGGAGTGCTGATGTTCACTGCATTGTTTAATGAAGAAAATGGCGGTAAAGGCTTTGATGGGCCTTTACGCTACTGAGAAATACATGACCCTTACATTATCAAAGCAAACATAAAGAATGGACACTCAACGAAAAATTACTGGTGTCCATTTTTCCTGAAAGTTAAAGTCTTCCCATACATAGACATCCATTATTATTTTTTTTCGTGGTTGTGATCCAATAGAAGAACCAAAAAAAAAAGAATTTAGCTTTCTTGAATGCACTGAGGCAGTTTCGGTTGGCCCTTTAAACCGTGAAGAAGAAGCCGGTAACTGACACCACTGAGATGATGCTAATCAAACAAGCTCCTCTCTTCTCCTCTCCTAGCCAAACACGTCGAGGCAACTTCCCAGTCACGTCAAAGTGACAGCGCAACAAAACACAGACTGATTCTGTCTCTATTTTCATTCTGCTGGCATTGGCACGCTAGTTTGTTGTGCATCGACATCAGAAGTTGGGAGGAAATGATGGTGTTTTGTCTGTTTTTGCGGGCTTTAGTTTGATATGCCATGCATTCCTTTCAAGCTATTTGTTAGAGTCAATTTCCCCCCAGTCTCTCCTCTCCATGCATTTTATGCTCCGATCTCGCAAACAGAGAATGGAGCATCAGAACATTAGAAAAGGATGAGGGGAGCGAGGGAAACAAGAAGAAAAGAGGGGAAAGAGGAAGAAAGGCTTAGAGAGGATGAGTTGAATACATAAGTGAACTGGGGAGCACTTCAAAATAGAAATTTGTTTCTATTTGTTTATTAGTAGGGCTTAAAGGAATAGTGCACCTAAAAAAAATGACAGTTCTATCATCATTTACTCACTCTCATGTCTTTCCAGATCTGCATGACTTTTTTAAGGGAACACTGGAGGAGAAAATCTGCAAAATGTACTGGTCATATTTGTCTGTGGAATTACAAAGAATGCATGGGGACTGAAGCTTTCAAGCATCAAAGGCATCATAAAAATATCATACAAGTATGCCACATGATTTTTGTGATATATATTTATACAAAAACTGTGTGAGTAATAATGAATCATTTATTTCCAGTGAGCTGTTAATCACTGTAACAAGATTGTCAGTCAGTGAGTTTAAACTGAGAACTGATTCATCAATCCTTCATGCCAGTTTTGTGAATCAAATAAAACTGGTCATTTAAAAGATCTGACTGGAAATAATGATTTGTTCACTTCGTTAGTCTCTTGAAAACATTGAGTTGAGCTAGAGCAGATGTCAAGGTTTTCAGTGTACAACGACTTCAATTTTGGTCTATTCCTCACACAAAGGGCCTGTTTACATCTGGTCACTTCATGCGCTTTCTCTGATCGGATATCTATCCGATTGTGAAAAGACCAAGTGTAAATGCTCTCCGAAACCACTTCAGGAGGTGGTCTGAGAGGCATTCCAGACGAATCTGGACAACTTGTTGAAACCACATATATGTATATTTTACTCCTCCCAAAATGTTAAAAAGTAAACGTGTGAGAGCTATATGACTTTATAGCCAGATCACCGCAGATAAATTGCTGTGTATCTCTTCAGCAAGCCAACGCGCAAACAATCACAAATAAAACAGAAAGTAAGTCGCAGATGCTCAAAACACAATCATCATAATTAAAAGTAGTGAGACTAAATGATCTTACCAGAGCTGATGCCACTCTCTCTCCTATTGCGGTCTTGAATTTAGCTAATGATAAATAAAATGCAGCTCATATGAATGAATGAATGAATGAATGAGGCATTTATATAGCGCTTTCATATACTACTGTACACCCAAAGCGCTTTACAATCACATCAGGGAATCTCTCCTCAAACATCTGTTGCTTTCGCTGACGTGAACTCCGTTAAATTTGCATATAGCGCGGGAATTGAAGATCAGATTTATATCCATTTTGCGGAGACACATTTATGTAGGCACGTGTAAATGGAACCGTTTCAACAAATCTGATAGCTATCCAATCAGTAGAAACACATGAAATGACCAGGTGTACAGTAAGCAGGCCCAATGATATTGTATGAATTCAGAAGGCAATTGGTTTCTGAATTCACAATTGGTGTTCATTTGAGGAAAAAGGGTCATACAAGTTTGGAACAACGTTGGGTTGAGGGAAAGATGTGAATTTTCATTTGGGTGAACTATAGGCTACTTTCAAACTCTTTGCATTTGTGTGTGAGCTCATGCAAGCAGGCCCATGTAAGTTCTGTAACTCCTCTGCCTCTTTAGTCTGAACGGTTCTTGGAGAGGGAGAGACAGAGATGGATAAAGAGAGAGGGTGAAAGAGAGCAGGGGCTTTGTGTCAGGTGCTGCTGAAGTGGGCAGCTGCACTGTACACTCCTCCTTTGCACTCATTCATTCTGACATTGGGATGATTACTGTAATCAAGACTCACTTCTTCCAGTGAGGGCTGTCAGACACACATCTCTGAAACACCGGACTGGACACAGCGTGTGTTGAAGAGAAACTTGATGCCTAGAACAAAGACTTTACAATTAAAAAGGGAATTTAAGATAATGCGGATGTTGACACAGTGTGCTCAAACCTCATAAGAGAGATATATAACTTGATTTGATTGGTGTGTGTTGCTTAATAGTTTTGGTTCATAATGGGAAATCAAAGCACATGTCCTTGTTTTGTCTCTGAGGCCTTGTCCTGTGTCTCTGCCCATAGAGCAAAAAAAAAGAACAAATCCCATCTCCACCACAACAGAAACGATGGCCAGCACAAACCTACACCGCCATCTAGTGGTTTCGTTGAAGCTAATTTCTTTCCTGACCCTTACGCCCTCCACAACTCAAGACGCTGAAATAATGAATGGAGGTTATTTCACTTAAAAAGTGATGAGTGCAACTGCTGTGTTTTTAAATAAAACATGCAAAAGGCGTGAACATAAAGTTGTTAAAAAATGTCGAACACAAAATGATATAGCTATTCACAAAGTTTGAGGTTGTACATGTTTAAGTTATAAAGGTGTGAAGTGCCTGTTGACAGTTAACAGGCACTTCATATAAAGGCATGTGTGTGCGTGTGTGTGTGTGTGTGTGTGTGTGTGTGTGTGTGTGTGTGTGTGTGTGTGTGTGTGTGTGTGTGTGTGTGTCCGTGCGTGAAGTGCAGCATATTTGCGTTTGTAACTGCCTGTTTGTGTTTGTGGGTCATGCATGTCTGTGTGACCCCTTCCACATGGCAGATGAGGCTTACAGCACTGTAGCTTGCTCGTGTGTGTGTGTCTCACCTCTCAGTAATGAAATCATACGGGTCATTGGGACCAGGCAAGCACGCCACCGAGCCAGGTCATCCAGCGGCTCGGAACTAAGCTGGTTTGACCCAGCCTGGTACTGCCTGCCAAACACACACGGATACATGTACACACACACAAACACTGGGGAGTCGGCTCACTAAATAAAACAATGATCTCATTGTACAGCATTGGACATAGACAGTAGGGTCCAGTAACACTGAGAGTATTTAATAATTTGTCTATGGAAAACAACACTTATTGTCAGTTTTTTTATTTTTTTTATCAAATTGAACATTAAAATATAAGGTGGTGCCAAATGTATATAGCTTTTCATAATGTAGAGGTAAAAATGCACTTTCCATGCAAATGACTTTCAAAGAATGAAAAATATTTCCTCACAAATAGTGGCACACTTTAAGAAACTTAGAAATGACCATGTAGTTTTCAAGAAATTTTTCAATGTAGTTTGAAAAATAATATTAAATAATATCTAAAAATGTATAAAATTGTATTAAAATTTAGAACAGCATAAAGAATAATATATTATTATTAGAAATTAGTTATTTATGCTGTTCTAAATTTTAATAAAATTTAATACATTATATTAATAATCTCTTTATATAATTAAATAATTGTAACTTTTATATATTATTTAAAATTATTACAATTACAATTTGTATGACCATTTTATGATCATTTTGGTATGATCACATTGTGTTTATTTTATTGTTGTTATGTTGTAATTAATACTATGGTTTTAATATAAGTATAGTTGTATATTATTTTGTTAGTATATTGTATTATTATTAGTAGTAGTAGTAGTAGTAATATAGTAATAGTAGCAGTAGTAGTAGAACCAGTATAATATACTGTATGTAAATTTTCCACATATTTGTCATTGTAATGGTTTGTAAAATGGGTTGTAAATGAGAGGCTTTAAATACACTATAATCATCAATGTAAACTTACTCATTTTTATAGGCATATCGGTATCAATCGGTATCTGTCTGGATGACAGTGAAAGAAAAACTGTACAGCTAAAGTCATTAATAAGAGCTGAACCAGGTCTCATGGGTGTCTCTATAGTGTAAATACACTCCATTTCCCCCGTAAGACTGTGGGTGGGGACACAGGATCGAGACATAGATTACGCATACAAATATTACAAATGCAATTGTCTCCAGAACACGGGCAGGCAGCGGTTTGGAAATTGACTTTTTGATTATTCAGTTAGTACGATAATTAAATATTCCATGCCCAGGGTTCCGAAAGCCACTGAACCATGCCAACGATATTTAATAGGGCTTGACAGATGTTTTAAATAATGTTTATTTATCAATACAAATATAAAACGCCTCAGACTGAAACTCCCTCCATACACCACCATGATATGTATTTCTGCTTATACAATACAATACAATCTCCTGTTGTTATTGAGAAAAGTTTGTAGAGCATATTCTGCTCTTATAAGGAAAGAAAATACACAACAGAGGCATATTTACAATGCTGATATTAAGGAAAATATGCAAAAGTGGATATAATAGTGGATTGCATATTTTGGAGGACCAAAAAAGAAACAGTATAGCTGTATTTATACTCTTCATGTCATTGGAAATTAAAAAATATCAATTAATACAACATTTACTATATATAATATAATCATTAATATATAGCAATAAATTAGTCATATATATTCCACCTCTGTGTTGATGCAAAATTAAGATATTCGGATGGAAAATTAATGGCCTACTGCTGTCAAACCTTATGTACTTATAACCGAAAAATATATAAATTAATAAATTAACTGGCAAAAAAAAAAAAATCTATTCAAATAACTATAAATTAATACATGGCCATATTTATTCACTGTCACCATAGCAACCCAAAATTATACAAGAGAATATTCCGCTATTATAATTAGAGCAACTGTGCATCATAACATGCAATATCTTTATGTATTTCCATCTTTAAAATGCCAATGTCGTTCAAGATCAGCACATCATTTGCAAGTCCAACAAAACCCCAGTGAATATAAAAGCAAAAGCAGTGCTTTTCCAGGTCTTTTCAAACTTTCATCCATGAAAAGGTTATCTGGAAATACACAGCTGAATACCATTGCAAACATTCTGAAGACCAGAGGAAAATACATCTCACTGGACCTGTACAGGACCAAAGACAACTTCACGAGGCACAACAAGAAACTTGATGACTTGATGTATCTGCATGTCTGGATGGAGAAAGTAAGCCTACTGTTCGTGAGGATCCCTGAACAATGATCCTCTCAGCTCTGGGAACAAAGCCTCAAAGATTCGTTAGCATTTCCTGACAACTGCTTTAAGATCTAACCAGACCAAATGAGGTAACTTTTTTTAAGATTCTGTAAAAGTATTACATTTAAATCAATGTTTAACCATGTGGCATTGCAAAATGTTTTTAAATAATTTGAAATCTCGAGAAAAAAAGATTGGTTACGCTTTATTTTAAGGTGTCCGTGTTACAGTGTAATAATACATTTAAAGAACGTAGTAATAATAATTAACTACATGCACTTACTATAGGGTAAGGGTTAGGATGACGGTTTTGTTTAGGGTTAGTTGCGTGTAATTATGCATAATTTAATAATAATAATAATAATTTTATAGTTATTACTATAGTAACTACATGCACATAACACATGTAACAAGGACACTGTAAAATAAAGTGTTAAATTATTTATTAGTAAATACATTTATTTGTAAAAATACAAAATATATCATTTATTAGAATAGTATTAGAACTAGTACTATTTACACATTTGTCATTGTAATGGTTTGTAAAATGTGTTGTAAAGTGTTTCATCTAAATGAGAGGCTTTCAATACATCATAATCATCAATATAAATATACTCATTTTAATAGGCATATTTTTTTGAGTGGAATGCAAAAACCTGTCTATATACAGTATATACATTTTATTTTATGTTACACAACCCAATCATACTTTGCCGAGAAAGAGATTTCATCTCTGAGACAATATGTTTGGTTATGCCCCCCATTGAAGTTTTTGAGTCCTCGCAGATTCCAACATCAGCTTCAGTAGAAAAACAATTCAGTACCACTTGTGTTTGAATGAGAGCATTTGTGTTGTAAATGTCAAGCTCAGGACCGGTGGCGTGTTTGATACACAGGGCACTGTTTTCAAAAATAAACAGATCAGAAACTATTAAGACTGAACTCATAGAATATTCATAACTTCTCTGTTAGCCCTATATGACAAGCCATCACAAAAGCCTCAGTACATTCTCCTTTCTATTGCGTATATGTCCCCAACACATGGAGTCTTGGCTGCCACTTAAATCAAATTAGTAATTAGCAAATTGAATCAACAATTAGAGCAAAAGAGCTACATGGAATTAATGTCAGTACGGTCGTTTTTGTCAGGCTGTCACTTAAATCCAAAAAAGCGTTTCCTGTGGTGGTGCTCAATGTTCCCTTTTTGTAGTGCTCAGAGCTACACTGCTTCAGTCCACAGCCAAAGTCGAATAAGCCTCGGTGTTTCTGAGAGACAAAGTTGTGTGTATGTGTGTGTGTGTGTGTGTGTGTGTTTGTTCAGCTCTGTGTGCCCTCCTCACACACAGACAGTGCCCGCTGCTTTCACTCCTTTCTCTTCTCATCCCTATCGACGTTTTTCACTTTGCTCGAGCACAGCTCCAAGTTGGAGATGTCAAAAATATTGCTAGCAGAAATGGAAGTCTCCTCATTATGCAAATTGGGGCTCCACTGATGGGCATATTCTGTTTTAGGAATTACATCCCCTTGTCACAAGTCAGATTGCATTTGAGTAACTTTACAGGAATTGTCACCAAGATTCGAAAGTGGGTGTCCTCTATGCCAGTCTCGATTTTATCAAGGAATAAAAATAGACATATGTTTATTTTTCAAAATAAATAAATCAAATAGCCATAACGAGGTGGTTTGCTGCTGGTTGTCGTAGTGTGGACATGTGAGTGAGAAAACAAAGGAATATTTGGAATTTGAATAAATGCATTTCAATTCAACTATTTGTAATAAAATATGGTAAAGAGCTCAATTTACTGTATATTTTAAATTCATTTTCCACCTCCTCACGTGTTCAGCATAGAGAAACATGACAGCTCTTCCTGCAAGGGAACATTAATAATCATGTTCTTTTAAAAGTCACTAAGCAAGGCGGAACACAATGTAGTGTCAAAATGAAAGAGATTTTTTTTTTTTCTCCTCTCTTCTCCAATTTCTCAAGAAATGTGTAATATTCCAAATGATCACAAGTTAAAATAAACCTGACAGGCACAAACAGACACACTGCAGCACGGCGTCTAAGCCTTCACCTCAAGAAGATGCGAACCTGCTGCCATTTTTTAGATACATTTATGATTATTGAGGAGGAGAATGTGGTTAAATGTATAGATTGTATTATTTAATTAAACACATGCACACACACACACATGAAAAGGACCCCATGTGCTATGACATTTGCAGAAAATAAGTGCTGCCAGAATTCCCTAAATTTGTTCAGGCTTATTTCAATATTCATTAAATTTTCTGTGATGTTCAGTTCAGCAGTTTTGATTAAGCATTAATTAGCAGCCAGGGGGGAAACCAAACGAAATAAGTAGCTGAATTGCTAATGAATGCTATTTGGATATGGGTAAGATCCTATGTCTAGAGTTCAGGAGTTCTCCAGTCACTCTCTCTCTCTCTAGCAGAAACTACTATTATTGTTTATTCTCTGATCTAAAATTCAGGGTTAAATGTGCTCCTGTTACTAATCAAACGACTCAGGCAACTATGCATATTTCACATTTTGTTTCTACCCTTTAATATCTGATCATTTTTCTCTCATTATTTTTGCAGTGTACAATAAAAGAATACATGATGCACCTGTAAAGCATTTTCATGTAAATCAAAAACTTGTGTCCTTAACTGTCAACAACAACCAATAAATCGGGTGATACATAAAAAAAATTCTATGTCAAAAAATGTTATGTCAAAAAATAATGTCACTAAAGAATTAGTATGAGGCAATAATAATAATAATAATAAATCATCTTTATTATTATTAAAACATATAATGTTATTATTAGTATTATTATAGAGCAAAGATGTCTGTAGGCCTAAGTTTTCTGAAATACTGTATTAAGCTTTTATTAAAATGTAACATCATTAATATGGAATATTATTCATTAGTTTTGTTCAATGCATATTCAAAACCAAAAATCTTTTATATATATATATATTTCAAAATGATTTAGGATATTTGTAACATTCAAATACAATTGCTACATAAATATTTACATAATTTATCTCATGTTCTGAATACATTTATCAGAGAAAAAAAAGTTTTTTAAACCATTGTTCTATATAAATGTATATTTAACTTACGAATAACTAATTTAACTAATTAAGTGTTTTTAAAGATTGAAAAAAAAATCAACTGTGGTGCTGATGGAGTTAAAAATGCACATAAAAACTAAACAGATTTTATTTATTTTTGTTTATTTTTTAAATAATGCATTTCTGTTGTCTCAGCTGTAAAACTAAGAAACAATGCAATGTCGTTATTTGATCTGTTTCTGTTTGGGGAAAGGGTTTAGGGGCTCAGAGCCCAGTAAGACATGGATAAAAACTACAGGCAGAAAATAAATGATACTGTTACCGTGGCATTAGCCTTAAGCCAGGGTACGATATTTGAATTGTATCGGTGAATTGTAATCAGGTATTTTAGCTTAGTCAAGCTCAACCTAGGCATCAGCCATCTGGTTTGGGTAGATGGGTTGACAGAGGCAGAGTGTGTGACGGTGTGTGTGTGTGTGTTTGTACAGAGAGAGGGTGAGGGGGATGTCTCTATTCTCCTGCTGCAAGCCCCACAACTTCCTTTAAAATCTCTAAATCTGCGCATTGTGATGTGAGTCCACGAAGCCAAAATCCACAGTAAACACCAAATGCCAGACCGACCGCTGAGAAGAGAGCCTGACAACCTGCATCTGTGGTGTTTATTCTGTGTATTAAGGAAAAGAAAACATATGACATTTTCATTTTAATTTGATTCTTTTTTCTTTTTTTTTTACTTATGCATCCTACAGAATAAGAAGAATTACAAAGAAGGTTTCCAAGCGGTTTCGTCCTTAATCCAGGCGACATCCAGGGAAAGAACGGTGTGTTTGTGTGTGGGTTTGTCTGTGTTTGTGTTGACCCAAGTGACCTACAGCACCTGCTGTTGCCCCGTGTCCATTACAAGTGCTTCATTTCAGAACACCAACACCATTCCAGAAGAGAAGTTTCCGTTTTTCACAAGGAAAAGACCTGTGACACTTTTTCCTATTTTAGAACCGCACGCGTTTCACCAACACACTCGAATTTTCGGAATAATCTCTGCTTTAAAACTATTTTAAACTTAAAAGGAACAATCTTTAGTTCTTCAAATGACCTTCGCCTAAAATCTGCATAACTCCCTTTAGGTCAGATATCATGCTACAAATGTCTTCAACTCAAAAGCTATTGTTTAGCTCAAATAAAATACAATCCGGTAACACTTTACAATAAGGTTCATTAGTTAACATTAGTGAATGTATTAACTAACATGAACTAACAATGAGTAATACATTTGTTACAGTATTTATTCATCTTTGTTACTGTTATTTCATTAAAATCCAGCTGTTCATTGTTTGTTCATGTTAGCTCACAGTGAATTAACTAATGTTAACAAATACAACCTTTGATTTTAATAATGTATTAGTAAATGTTGAAATTAATATTAACTTAGATTAATAAATGCTGTAGAAGTATTGTTCATTCTTAGTTCATGTTAAATAAGGTAGTTAACTAATGTTAACTAATGAACCTTATTGTAAAGTGTTACCGACAATCCTTTCTCTCGCTCATGCACACTCTCTCACTCTCCCTTTATTTCTCTCTACCTATCCCCTTACACCCTATCACAATCCATTACCACAAATTAGGGTTCAATAAAATTGCTATTCAGAGATAATTAGTGGCTGGTTTTGTGTAGCAGGGTCGTGAAGGGGGTGTTAGGGCCTCTGCAGCTGGGGGGAAGTGAAGCATGGCAGCCTGACCCCGGCCCGGCGGTCCAGCCGGGGCCCCGGAGCTCTCATACAGACCGCTCTCACCTGCTGAGACACTAAGCAGCTCCAAATTAAACAAATTATTTCAATCTCCCATCTCCTCTTTTTTCTTTCATTTGAAACCCCAAGCAACAGCAAACTGCCACACAATGAACTCAGTTTCACCGCTGATTAACGAGGAGAAGACGGGGGGAAATCTGCACTTAATTAGGGAAAGCTCGTCTTTCATTAATTATCACTTTTTAGCAAACACTAGTCTTTCTTCATGTTTGCTAAGGAGTGAAATATATTTTCCGGGGTGACAGGGTTTGGGCTCGGTGAAGTTGTATCTCATGTTACAACAATTCAACATCCGTTCTGTGACCATTTGTCCCGAGTTCCCAGTTTATTATTATTATTATTATTGAAATGTAGAATTGAAAATAATAGCGTTTAATGTTTTATTTTAATTATTTTTTACATTAGTTACACTTATATATATTATGAAATTGAAAATATATTCAAATTTTGTTTTTGTTTTTCTTGTCATTATGTCATTAAATGTCTATGATCATCATATTATCACATTATTATCACATTAATGCAACTAATGCATCACATCTGAATATAGCTCTTTGTTCAGGCTTATGATAGATAGCAGTCATAATGTTGTGACTTTGTGATTTTTTTTGTGAGAAATCTAAATTTCATGATGAAAAGTTACTTTTGCACATTACATTAATTATCACTACTTCTAACAAATTTCAAAAGCACCAATATATCACGCCAAAACCTTCAATAAAAAGACACATTCACCAAGTTTGACATTACGGTAACACTTTACAATAAGGTTAATTTATCAACTATGAACTAACAATGAGCAATACATTTGTTACAGTATTTATTAATCTTTGTTAATAGTTAAAATACAGCTGTTCGTTGTTTGTTCATGTTATTTCACAGTGCAAATACAAACTTTGATTTTAATGACGTATTAGTAAATGTTGAAATGAATACATTAATAAATGCTGAAGAAGTATTGTTCATTCTTAGTTCATGGTAACTAATGTTAACTGATGAAACTTATTGTAAAGTGTTACCGACATTACAAAGTCCAAATTGCAGACAGCTTTTTCTCTTCTATTTTTTCACAAAGAGCAAGATTTTTTTTTTTTTTTTTTTTTTTTTGATCAAAAAAGTGGTTGCACTTAATTAACAGAAGAAATATGCTCAGTGGTGTAAGGTTTGAAATGAGCGTTAGGCAAGTGTCATAAAAGTTAGACCTGATTCCTCTAATGTCATTGTGTAAAAGCATCAATTAAAACACTTAAAAAGAATCATCTGTATGGAGATTATTACAGATTTCTGTAACCAAAGTAATTCATAGTTCTGAGCCGGAGGCTGGATGCAGCGGTCACTATGCATCAGCAATCATGAGGAATGTTTACCCCAGTCGCAGACGGTCAGATAGAAGGTGGAGGTGGTCTGTCTAATAAGGGCAGAGTGCCACCTTTACCCTGTGCCCAGCGTATACATATGGCCTGCGGGTTGCCCGTCCTAGAGGTCAGAAAATGATGTGATGCCATATGAAGAAGAGTTATCTGCTGTAGCCAACAAAAGCACAGTCAGAATAACTGGGCATAGGAACAAACCAAACTGAGAATACATCCCCACTCGAAGTACAGGATGAGTGTGACTTTCATTCTTTCTTTCTGACAGAGGTCTTTCATGGCAAACATAACATCCTAAGCACCCCGATCAGCAATTATGCACTTACGAGATCTCGCTCACGGCAGAGAGGAGCTAATTCTCCTGAGACCAGTAACAGTGCAGGAACACACTTCCCTCTGTATGAACTGGAACAGAGTCAGGCCATTAATGCACATTAGTCATACATTAAATACGTAAGTCAAACAATTACATGCCACGTAGCAGCATTAAAGCTTGCCGTGTGACTGACTCTGTAGGTCATTGGCATCTGTTTTAAAAAATGTGTCTTTCACCCATGGCTTTACTTTTTGTATGTGAAAATGTGCAAGTTTCTCCTGTCTTCACCTGAGTAGAGGTCAACCAATTTCTGCTACTTATTTTGGCACACTGTGTTGATTATTCTGCCAAATTAAAGCACATTAGATTTCAGCTAATTATGAGACCACTCCACAGTTCAAAATATGCAAATTGCTATCATCTCTTTTAGTGATGTGCTAATTTACTGCTTTTTAAAAATGTATATTAATGTGTCGGCAAAAACTCTGTAAATGGCTGTGTGGACAGAGAACAGGTCGAAAAAAGCCAGTAAAATCAAGAATCGCCAACCTTCAAAATAATTCACTTCAAAACAGTGTGCAATCAGAAGACCTGTCTAGAACACCTCGCCTGCATAAACCCAGACAAGAATTTGTTTGACGAGCAACAGTTTTCAGTTTACTTTTCCCCCTTATAGTTGTTTTAGACAGTGCATAGACAATTTGAGGACAAATCTATAACATTAGCACCAGTCCAGCCATAATACAATTTAAAAATGTGATTTGTTTAGAAATAGTTAAATCAGATACTGAGGAAAAAAGCAGCAGTATTATTATTATTATTATTATTATTATTAACTAGAATCATGATCTTGTTTACACTCTTTTATCTAAAATCAGGGATATATACTAATGTTGCTTATTACTACCACTACTACTATTACTAATACTGTTATTATTATTATTATTATTATATTTTCTCTTTTAGAATGGTCCTGATGGTCCGTTCAGCTAAACTCAATAATTGGCAAAGAAAAATAAACTCTGTTGGGTCATGTTTATATGTAAGCAGAGACAGTTCTGCCTCTTTGTGTCTCATAACATGTCCATGAGAATTTTTAGGCTAAAATTTATATAAATATATGAGAAAATAGATATTTCAGTTGATGAGACGAGTCACCGTTTATTTTTCACCAATTTAAATCACTTTTTTTAATGATCCTGTGGCGTAAAAATACAAATATTCCATGTCAATTAAAGAGGTTGTACATTTTAAAATGAATAATTATAACATAATTAGGTAAAATTGTGTCAAAATATCATGCAACACAACTTGCACTAATGACAGTTGTTTACAATAAGTGTATGCTAAAATAAAAATTTAAAAACACCACAAACACAACAAGCCAAAGTACTTTGTAAAATACACAGACTTTAAATCATTCATAAATACTAAAATCTAACTAGGCTATATGCATTTTCAAATGTGCATTGTATACTTAATTTGCAATCCAGTGAGCTTGAAAGCTATTTTACTTATATAACACATGAACCACACAATGTGTTCCTTGTTCTTGTGCTTTTAAACATGTAACGTATTTTAAAGAATATACATTTATCACTGACTGATATTATATCTAAAAGTCCTAAATACCATACATCGAAAGACGGGCACTTTGACCTCTCCAAATGATCTTTCCGGCACATTTAAGTCACCCAGGGCACCTTCATAGAGGAGACTCTCATTGACATGGAGATGAGTGACAGCAGACAGTCACTGCATGCTGCAGCAAACTGTAGTGTCAAAAGCACCTGTCAAAAAATCACTCAACTGCCATTATCAAACAAACACCTCGCCCAGTCGTATCACTAGCAATGTGCCAAAGATGCCCAGAGTGCTGCAACACAGGGTTTGCCTCTGTCTCCAAGCTCTTCCTGATAGTCTCCATGCCAGGGCCTGCTCGTATTTACACAGCAAAAGGTCACAAATAGCCTCCAGGCCCTCCGTTAATTAGAGACTGCTTTAAAAAAACAGAGAGAGAGAATGAGAAAGACAAAAAAGAGAAAAGAAGCACTTATATAAGACATTTCATCTGCAGCTGATAAAGAAGCATGGCTTTCTTTGGAGGGAGAACGTGTCATGTTCTTCTGAGGGGGTGGTAAGGCGCCGAACAGAATGGCAGGGCTTGGGCGAGCGTGTGACGTTAACACAAGGCCAAGTCAGGCTGTGAAACATCCCCAGATTTTACAGATTTTTTCGGTTGTTTTTTTGGGGGGGTGGGGGGTTCATTTCACAGCGTCTGTTCAACAGCGCCTTCTGCAATGCTCGGGCATCTCTGAAGCGTCTTTTGATGCGCTCTCGGAAGACGTTGACCATGCAATGATATTCAGATGACCGGGCTCGTATGATCTCGCTTAGCCAGATAAGCGAATCAACCTTTATAATTCAATGTGACAAGCTGACAAGAAAAATGAGTGTAAAATTTTATACTTATATGAATTTTTGTGTCAGATTGCCGTCTGTGCACTTGTTTTTCTCTGAGTCCATAGCCGAGGGCTTCTTTGTGCCTGGTTCGAGCGCACTTTGTTTCCAGGCCTTCAAACAGATCGCCCTTCGCCCTAGTGAATTTGCTGATTAATTTTGGATGCTCCCCTTAATTAGCACCCCAAAGGAAGAGTGCGTTTCCTCGCCCATGTTCCGTGGAAAAAAAAAGTAAGTCTGAGGAAGAATGACCCTGAGGAGACAGACGTGCTGATGTCCGAAATGACATTACAGGAGCCACCTCTCGCCTTTGCTCGATCTCGTTCTCTCCGAGGACACGTAGACCTGGATCTAGGCAATGCCCGAGGAACTCCTAGGCCTTTTAATCAGTGGCTGGAAACAAGTCTCCTATTAGTCTAATTTCATTCTCATTCCCGCTGACAAAGACCAAGCCACACAAGATGCCACCCGACGCCTGAAACATGCTGCACTTGTGCCAGAGCTAGTGCCGCTGGGCAGTAATTGGTGGCACTTTAACTTCCAGGGAAATTGGCAGATGACGGATGGGGGTGAAGTAAAAATGCGATTCGTTTTTGAAATCAGATAGAATTTTGCTAATTGGGTTTGCAAAGCCACCATCACTTCCTCTGACAGCCAACTCAACTGCACACTGGGCTCCAGGCGAGCTCTTCAGCCTCACACCAACTTTGAAGACAGCGACGTGAAAAATAAAACAAAACAAAAAGACAGAGACAGAACGAAATCAGACAACAGACCTGACCGATAATTCGTAGCACCTAGGGGACCATTAGGCTCATGTGTTCTTTTGTTCATTGAACTAAGACTGACCTAGTATATTGCTCGGTTGCCGCACTTCAAAAACACTAGTCAAGTCAAGTCAAGTCAAGTATATTTGTATAGCGCTTTTCACAATACAAATTGTATCAAAGCAGCTTCACAGTATTAAATTAAAATAATACAACAAGGTTTGATTCTAGTGGAATTTATTGATTGATAAAAATAAATTAATATTCCCAAAATATCCCCAACTGAGCAAGCCAAAGGCAACAGTGGCAAGGAACCGAAAAACTCCATCAAGTGACCTGACGGTGACCTAAAACTCCATCAGGTGACCCAATGGAGAAAAAAAAACCTTGGGAGAACCCAGGCTCAGTCGGGGGCCAGTTCTCCTCTGGCGTTTATGAACTAGAGACCGGATTTAACTGTAAGATTAAAAATATTATATGAATGCTTGACTGAAGAGATGCGTCTTTAATCTAGTTTTAAACTGGGAGAGTGAGTCTGAGCAACGAACAGTATCAGGAAGACTATTCCAGAGTTTTGGAGCTAAATATGAAAACGCCCTCCCTCCTTTGGTGGATCTGGATATCCTAGGTATGACCAGAAGCCTCGAAACACTAGTGCTCTTTGAGTAAAGGGAAGTTCATCATCATCAACGAGATACAATTTTATATTAATAGTTCTTTATGTAGCCACTTCATCTGTGAAAGGCCTATGTTTGTAGCTTCTTAAACACATTAACTTATAAGACAACAAATAAAATACAGTCAGGTGAACATGCCTGTTTGATCTCACAATGCAAAGAGATAATGAGCTTGCTGCATACGGTATTCTACCACCGCAACAGTGTTGTTCATATAGGTTTAAACGGGAGCCAAGAAAAGGGTATAAGGAGGTAGCTGTAGAAAAGAGAGTTTACATAACTTTGAGCCTTTTACAGGCCTCTACTTGGGGCCATTGTAAGCTTTGGGGCAATTATCCACACATACGATCCGTCGGTTTCCTGTAAAACTGACATGCCTATTTGGGCCGCTGCTTGAAGTACAATCAGCCCCTTTGTGGTACAGAGAGGAAAGTAAGAGAAATCCTGTTACAAAAGGACATGAAGTGCCGGTGTAATTGGGATATTTGGGAGCGTCCTGTTTCAGGGCAATGGTAAACGCTCCTGAAATGAAGCCGGTAAGAGTAGAGAGCCAGCTCGCCTGGGTTACTCGCCCTGGTCGTGCACCCCCCCCCCCCCCCCCAAGCAACCCATCACCTTGTCGTCACAGTGACACGACGGGACCATCCGTGACGGGGCCACGGTGATAGCAGTCTGATCGGGAGGTATAAGTAACAAATGAGATCAATTAAAGACTGGGAGAGGGGCACCTGCCTAGAGCTCCGGTTGCACTAAAACGATCCCACCATCTTTGTTTCCTCCAGCAGGATTCCATTTGCAATCTCATCACTTCCACGGCTAACAAAGCCGGTGATTGTTCCCTAATGGAGAGGTAGCTCCAGAAGGATAGCCTCTTCTCCAGACCTCAGGGTATCGCTAGCATCGGGGCCCCAGGCCAAGGATGAGGGGCAAGATCAGCTACACTCATCCAAACTACTTCAACCCTTTCTGTGGCCCCCGCTCAACTTTTCAGGATCTCAACAAGCTTAATTTGTAACAAATTTGTAACTTCAACTCTCCTTAATTGAGTCAAAGAGGCCCAAACAAGGGACTGACTGAGGTGTATAATGGTGCCACAGGGGATGAAAGAGAAGCGCAGGAAAAAGAAACTGGCCAACGGGTTGACATGTCCCTCTCTTACAGACAACACCCCAAACTCCTTTATGCCACAGACACATGGCACAAAAGGAGGGCTCGAATCCGCCTTTGGCTTTAACTCCTAACCTTAAACCCTGTGGTTTTGCATTGTTTAGTAAGATTTGCGGAAAAACGTAGAAGCATTTTCAAAGACGCAGGTATTTCCTGAGCAACAAAAATCGCCATAAAACCCAATGTTCAGAGGGTCGTGTCTGTCACACGACATTTTGTCCAACGAAGGGTCAACGTAGACAGCATTGTTGTGTTACTCTACAATTACACTGCTCGTAATGTCAGACAGAGAAACACAATGTGCAGGGGCCCTGCAAAATCACTGAAGTTGAATACACAATTATGAGGGATCACCGTAACCGAGACAGCCTCACCACACTGAGTGCATCTGTCTGAACCGCCGGGTGATTGTGATGGCCTGTCTGTTCTTCTCCTCAATTCATCCAGCACCGTCTGACTGCTCTGTTTACCATAACCTTGCAATCAGCCCACCTGACAGTGTACCATTACCCATGGTAACAAGCCTGGCGTAATTTCAGGCACAGAGCAGGCCACGCCGTAGACCGGGCTGATGGTGGATTGATGGTGCGCGGCTCTGTTATCTTTCCCCTTAATTTGTTTTCAAGAACTGTGATTTACATTTCAGTTGGATTACACCTTTTAATGTATCGCCAGCATGAAGAGGGCCCCTCTGAACATCGCCTCTCCCCCTCCATCTTCCGTCCAGATTTCAAACGGTACATTTTCATCCCTCAAGTGGAGAGGATTACAATTACAATTAAAAATCAAAAGCCCGAGTGTCCACCTAACGACTGCCCATCACCCTTTGTGCAGCTCTAAACAGCGTGCGTCGGGAGAAGAGAGACGGGCAGATGTACCTCGGCAGTGGAGCATCAGTAGGTATTTCTGACACAGTTCATCTTGTTATTACGCAATGAGTGTTATTTTAGATGAAAGTAGGGGCGGCCAATGACATGCAAATGTAAGTCATTTGGCAGCAGGTAAAAGAACATTCAGACAGGCCTTTTAAAACAATGGTGCGCAGTTTAATACAGAGTTCAATTATCTGCCTTGATGTTCTTTTGCGTTCTGTAGATCATCAACAATTAGAGAGAAATCCATCATGTGTAACTCAGGTCTTTAACTTTTGCTTTATTTCACAATTTATAATAATAATAATAAAAAAATGACGGCGCGTTTTTTTTTTCTGCTTATTTATGTCAAATAAGGTTTTACTTCCTATCTGCAGCCCTAAAACAACTTCTGTTTCTACAAAATCTGTGATAGGGATGCACAGAAGGATGTCTTTATGCATTGTCTAAACAACCTGATGGCGAATAGAGATTTTGAAGGGAACGTGTATGCAAGCTACTCCACAATTACACTGCCCCCTTTGCTGAAAGAAAGAAAGAAAGAAAGAAAGAAAGAAAGAAAGAAAGAAAGAAAGAAAGAAAGAAAGAAAGAAAGAAAGAAAATGTATTATTTAATTCATTACATTCTGTATTTCTTTTTTGTTTTTGTTTTGTTTTTTGGCTGTAAGGCTGTAATGTAGATTATGAAAGTATAATATTCAAATACTGGATGGAAATAATTATATTAAAATCACTTTTAGTGTAAATAAATTGAAGCCTCTAGGCTAATATCACATGAACCTGCCATATGATAACCTATAATGTAAATTGTGATATTTAGGCATATCTTATCTGTTGGTTATTCATTGTCATTTTGCACTTTTTCCTAATATTTTTGAGAAACAAAATGTCAATAGAAGAGAAACAGGCAACATCATTTGCACATAACATTATTCAATTAAATTAATTTTCTCTAAGGCAACTGATATCAATGTGTTTTGCTTCGGTGAAACTTATTGTTAATTTCTGCAGTCATTTATGCGCAGATGTCGATCCTTAATTCTGCATTATTAAACCTATTGCTGTTCTTTTCAGTGATGATGATTTTGGAATTTTACAATGCATAATCACACAACGTGTGCATTATTAACTGCTGCCTAAAATTAGCCTGCAGTATAATATATATTTATAGCATTAGCTAATGTTTACTATAAGTCATACCATACCTTAGTGATGAAGTCAATAGTCCCTAAAATATGTCTGTCTCAAATTTATTTTCACTTTACCTCTGTCTTTAGTAAATGCATAAATACAATACACTATAGCATACATATTCCAACATATGTTACTGTAGAACTCAAATCTCTATTGAGAAGAATATTCAAATTATTCATATTGTTTAAATATGTTAATATGTTTGACTGCAAGTAATGTCCTTTAGCCAAATAATAGGCCATATTAAATCAGTTAAAGGCTAATTCTTTTAGTGTGAGATAACAAGCTAATAAAACTAGTCTTTTTGTTCTCATTAAACAATAATGAAGAAAATAATAATAATAAACTTCAGGGTGTAAAATCTACAAACCCGCTGCACTTGTTTCATATGTTAGAAATTGGCTTGTACTCATACAAGCTTTCGTGGCATATGAGAATACCATGTGCAAAAAGAAAAAGAAAGAAATAGCCGTTTAATTAACATATGGTCGTTTAATAAATGTCTATATTTTCTGGTTTGTTAGATGTCCGTCTGTTGCAGGTGATTATAGCCTCATGCAGAATGCTGAGGGAGAATGTGTGTGTTTTCAGTTCACCAGGGGGCGCCGTCTTGATTTTACAGACCCTGTCGTGCCCAATATTTTCATTCTAGACTAGCTTTTTCATGGGCTGAAGGCGTTTAAGTCTCCTAACTTTTATCATTGGTCAGTTCAGTTGTATAAATATTCGTATAGTTTAATAGGTATTCTTTTGTGTTAAATAGCTTCTGCCTGACGAGAGATTTTATAGAGGTCAAATAATTCAGTGTCTGCACGAGCAGATTTGAGAAGGTAAACACAGCAACCTTCTCGGTTTCGTGTTAAGTACTTTAGCGACATCTAGTGGACAAGGATGTCACTGCACACATTTACATTAGTTTATTCACACCCAAACGGAAACTAAACTAGTAATCGGATGTATACGATGTGTATGTATCCGTGAATTGCATTTAAATTCGGTTTAACTGCATTTATATTAATTTTAGCCTCCTTTTTTGGACTCAATAGTAGCCTACGTGAAGAATTACTTAATCGAGGGACACCTGACGTGTGTTGATCTTCCCCTCTGTCGCAGCCGTTTCAATTATTATTATTTTTTTTATTTTTATTTTTTCTCGGCGAAAACATTAACTGCAAACGATGTTGTGAAACAAAGCGCCGGTGGGTGAAGGCGGTGGGGTTCTGCATGAGCCTTTGTCGCACGCTACTAGATGAGGTTCAAAGACAAGTATTGTAACAACATTGTTTCATTAGGAGGTGCAGTGCTTTGATGTCCTCCACTTGTGCAGCACCTGTAGCTTTGATAGTGAAGCTCTGTACGACACTGAAGAGACCACGCCGGTTTTGTGTGTTTTGTTATGGTTCTACAATAGCCTATAGCCTACCTCATTTTAGCGCACGATCAAATTCTTTCTTCATCCACGCATGGATACCTTCTCGTAGACAGGAGTCACAAATATAAAGTGTTTTGTTTGCGTCTGTTGCAGTTGACGAAGAATGATAGCCTCTGGTTTTTGAGTAGCTAGTAGTTACTAGAGAAAACAGGCTACAAAACTAAAAGTAAAATTTCCTAAAAATCCCAAACAAATTCTTTGCCGTTTGCCCAGTAACATAAAATATAAGCACAATTACTTAAAATGATCAATAGATCAATACAACTCACCAGAACCTGCATGACCTTGTTGAACTCATAGTAGGTGAAATATATATAGATAGATAGATAGATAGATAGATAGATAGATAGATAGATAGATAGATAGATAGATAGATAGATAGATAGATAGATATGTATGTATGTTTAAAAAAATATATTTTTTTTATTGTAAATGAAGCAGATTACTGGAGAACGTTTTACAAGAAAATACTACTTTAGTCTTTTTTCAAATTTTCAGGTTTAGTGTAATGTGCTACTTGATGCTTCTTTTTAATTATTTGTGAAATTTATGAAAATTATTTCAAAGCAAATCCTACACCATTTTTTTTTTTTTTTTTTCAGTGCAGAAGAGAGTATGGCATTTCCATCTAAACTTTATGGTACACTTAATGTAAACAATTAAAACAGGCAGTTAATGATTATATCTTTCAACAATTCAGATCACACACAAAAGATTTGCTGATGTCTCATTTTAGGCTTCTTTAGGTCCCATGACATGCTACTTTTTGTAGGCTTTAATATAGGCCTTAGTGGTCCCTAGTACTGTATCTGAAATCTTTTTCCAAAAATTCAGCCTCGGTGCAGAATTATAGCCACTGCAAGCCAGTCCCAGAATGAGCTTCCTTCAGACGGGCAGTTTCGGTGTCTGTAGCTTTAAATGCTAATGAGGAGGAGAAAGGCGGGCAAGGTGGAGGGTGGGTGTGGCCTTGACCATCTTGCGCCAATGGTACCATGCATGTTTACGTTGGATATATTGCAATGGCACGAAGACACGCAGTCGTTCAAGCATTTCAGTTTGACCCAGAATCTGATCCAGATGGAGAAGCAACGGATGAAGAAGTTGCAACTCAGCGGCTCCAGCAGGACGTTTCCAAATGGTTAGTTTAATATATTATGTCTGGATACGGTACTTTATTCGGATGGTTTACAGTTATTATCATGTAGCTAACCTACTGTTGCCTTTTCATGAGAGATCTGTAACGTCTGTAATTTATCTTATTAAAATTACATCAAGCTCTGCGATCTTGAAATGCGGATATCGCGCGCGCCATATAACCAAATTTTACCTGTGTATACTCCATGACTGATGACACCCAATCATAGAGCCGAGCGTGAGCCTCTGCGTCATCGTTTCTTAAGTCCTCCGTTTTGACCTGTCTTCACTAAAACGCCCTCCGGAGATTCAAAACGAAAAACAGGTCGGCAGCGTTTCTAAACTTCTCCATTTTGGGTCTCCGTTTTTGCCATCTTAGTCTGGACGGGAGGTGCAAACGTAGCAAAAGATCTCCGTTTTTAAACGAAAACGCAGTAGTGTGGATGGGGCCTAAGCCTACTTGTCCGAGGTGTGTAGCTGAGCCAAAGAGAGTTGGTACTGATCCAGACTTTAGTTTCAGACGTTCAGCAAGCCCAGCACTGTATTAACCCAAATTGAGGAAACAGTCGTCAGTGAAATGTTTGCCGCAGACATGCAAAACTTTGGGAAGTTGAGTCGGTGCATTTCCAGAGAAAATGAAATTAATCCACTGGTTCTTCTGGGGCTTGGATGAAGGAACTAAAAAAACGCTTCGGTGTTCATTTGTACATCCAATTATTGAGCAATTATTATGCTTCGCTCGCTCAAAAGCCATGATATCTCTCGTGGACAAACTAAAATCGCGCGCGCGCGTTCCTACTTCATAGCTCATTTTCTCATGGGCGGGAATTATTCTCTGGGCGGGCAAAGCCATGGGCAAAGCAGAGAAAGGGGAGGTAACATTTCTCCTTATAACGTCATAAATAGGAGATTCAAGATCAGCCCGGTTGAGCTTCCATTTTCTCAAAGGCAGAGAAAGATAGCAAAAGCTCGATTTACACCGATTCAAATTTCTAGAAACTTGGGGACCATATACAGGCTAGGGGAAATCATGTTAATGTTAAAAAACCTCAGAAAATGAAAATTTCATGTCATGGGACCTTTAAAGTATAAACAGCAACCATCTGACAAAGATACAGTCAGACAGAGATGAACACAGGCTATGCATTCTTTGGTTCTGTGACCTAGTATTAGCATATCTTATCAGTGACGCAAAATCAAAGCAGAGTTCTGGCATTGTTCTTGATGTCAGTTCTCTCTAATTCACCCTGTCCTCTCTGTTTCTTCAGCTTTTGTGGTAGAAAATCAAACAGAGAAGCTTTGCAGAGGGAGAGAATGATCTGGAATGAAGTGCAAATCAAAGATTTGTCAGGACATTCAGAATAAAGATGAAAACACCTGTCAGAGGTGCACAAACTCAACTGTATACTTCTGGGAAACTTAATTGTGGCCTGATGTTGACTTGCCTGCACTTATTGTCAGATGGTTAAGTCATGAAAAAAAAAAAGAGAGCCCTTAAATGTATGATTCACCTAAAAGTAAATATTCTGTCATTATTTATTTACTCTCATATGGCTTCAAACCTGTACGCATTTATTTCTTCTGCAGAATGCGAAAGAAGATATTTTGAAGAGGTTATGTTAACTGGTAACAAAACAGGGTAACACTTTATTTTGATGGTCCACTTTAGACATTCTAACTATAAGTAACTTAGGTGTTAGGGTTCGGGAGAATAAGATGACATGTAATTGCAAATTTACATTTTGCATTCTACAAATACAAACAATTCAGATAATAAGGTATCTAGAATTATTCATGGAGCAGATGAAATACTTATAATCATTTATCATATCGACTCCTCCCTTTTCTTAAAAGTGGTTTAAAGGCTAAAATGTGAGGTTTATTATTTTATAAAACTTTTTTTGAAAATGACAACATTGTAGCCTGCATGTTAGTTGATAAAATGTTATGATGTAAGACTCAGTTAACCGTTTTGTTCAATTAAATCTGTATGTTGTTGTTTATTTTTTAATTCTTTTTATGTTTATGCAAACAAAACGCATGCAAACCGATTGCTTTAAAAACTAAGTAAAGTGAAATAGGAATAGTATGTTGTACTGACAACATCTTAGTATAGTTCACTTCTATGAGAGTTCTAGTAACTAAAAAAGTGAGAGTACTTGATAATTTACTTTATATAAAATTTTTATGTTACCATTGTTGTGTTTTGCATGCTAAATATTGAAGTGTGTGTGACTCAAGCATGGTCAATTGCAAGATATTGTCACAAATATGGAGGGATTATATCAACCCAATTAAAAGTTTTACACAGTGTTTAAGACACGAGAGTTAGCAATAAATTGTAAAAAAGGGATAGTTCACCCAAAAAGGAAAATGATCCTATGACTCACCCTCAAGCCATGCACTTTTTTTGAACTTCAAAATCAGGAATGCCATTCACTATACCATTATAAAGCTTGGAAGAGCCAGGACATTTTTTAATATAACTTCGATTCGTCTGAAAGAAGAAAGTCATATACAGCTAGATGGCTTGAGGGTGAGTAAATAATGGGGTAATTTTCATTTTGGGGTGAACTATAGAAGTTAGGTCACCTTTCAAAAGCAACCTATTTATTAATTCCCTTCTTTTGAAACTGTGATTTCTTGTTGCATCGCTGCATCAATAGGAAGAGAATTACAATAACATACAAATGAAGTTCCCTTTTGTGGTCACTATGAGTTACGTTGTGACGACGAATGGGGTTTCGCTTAGAAAGCCTATCACCTTCGAGTTCTTACAAAACGAGCCAATGGGTCTGCATAGCGTAACTCCGCCCCACCTCGTGGGTATATAAGGAAGTACGCTGGCAACATGCAGTTATGTTTTTGCTTCGGAGCCAAGAGGTCCTCTTCACTCCTGCAAGTCTGTTTTCTGAGTGTCATCTGAGTATTCTTCGAGACGAGCAGCTCTCCAGTCTGTGTTGGTGTGACGCGTTATTCAGCGAGTTTCACATTCCTGCCTGCTGATCTGTGCAGTGGTCTGCAACAACGTGTGTGTTCTCCCTGGGCACTTCTGCACAACTGCTGAGCTTTCCTCTCACAAAAAGAGCTTGCACGTGGCACGTCTTTTTAAAGATGTCTCGCCCGTGCACTTCTGGGTGCTATCATTCCGTTTCATCATCTGATGGGCATGAGCGCTGTCTTGCGTGTTTGGGCTTAGAGCACGCTAAGGCAGCATTCGCGGATGAGTCATGTTCTCACTGCAGGAACATGACCATCGCTGAGTTGCGGTCAAAACTCTGTGACCTCACCAGAGGTAGAGTCCCCTCTGCCACACCCCATTCTATCCCCTCCACGAGTGGCGATACTTTGGCTGGTGGCCAGGGTGACCTGAGGATTACGGTGTGGAACACTGCCCCGACGATGCTTCATCAGGCCACACACCCCTCTTCCACTCAGCAACCAGTGTGCTTCCCGAGTGCAGTCGCGGGGCCGTCTACGGATGTCCCCCGTGTCTCATTCGGGGCACCAGACGATGAGACGATGTCGATCGCCGCATTGCAAGGTGGGCTGGAGTCTTCTGGGGATCGAGACTCGGCCATGCTGTAGTTCCCTTCTTCCTGGAGGTGCATGAGGAGGTCACGAGATCCTGGAAGACCCTGTTGTCTTCCCATGATCGTTTGGCGGCCTCCTCCACCTTGACGGGGCCGCAGCCAAAGGGTACACTGGGATTCCCCCTGTTGAACGCTCTGTTGCGATGCAACTGTGTCTGCAGAGTGCTTCAACGTGGCGTGGCGATCCAAAGCACCCCTCCAAGGCCTGTAGGTTTTCGTCTACCCTGGTGGCGAAGTCCTACAGAGCTGCGGGGCAGGCCATTGCCTCACTGCATGCCATGGCCATCCTCCAAGTCTACCAGGCCAGGATGCTCAGGGACATACACGAGGGTAGAGCTGACCAAGGGCTCTTTGATGAGGTGCGTGACGCCACCAACCTCGCTCTATGGGCGACGAAGGTGACCGCACGCTCCCTTGGTCAGGTGATGTCCACAGCCGTGGTCCAGGAGAGACACCTGTGGCTCAACCTGGCTGATATGAGAGAGTCCGAGCAAACCCGTTTCCTCGACTCTCCTATCTCCCAGATGGGCCTTTTCAGCGGCGCGGTCGAGGACTTCGCCCAAAAGTTCTCAGCCGCCCAGAAACAGACTGAGGCTATTAAGCACATACTGCGCCCAGCAGCAGCCTTCATCCGGGCCGTGTCGGGGAGGTGGTCGCAGAAAGGTGCCCCAGTCCGCTACAGCCCTGCAGCCCGCTAAACGCCAGGCAAAGCGACGCTCCTGACGTGGACAGCTCAGAGATGGGCTTCAGTTCTGTCGATGAGGTGGTAGCAGGGCCACTCCTTCCCCCAGGAATCTTTTTTTCCCCCTAATGTGGTTAAAGACAGAACTGACTCACCCATCTCTGAGCCCCCAGAGCGTGTGGATGGCAGTGTGCGCCGCTTACGAGCCTCGCCACTCTCGTCCCCCCCTGTTGCCAGAACCCTGTCAGAGCAGGCCCCAGTGGAACGCACGTCCTTCCCTGGTCTCCTCTGTCAGGACGCGGCTTATGACCGTGCCCCCACACCGGGACGCTCCACCTCCCACGTCCTGGCCGGTCATTCCGCCTCGCTGCCCCACCAAGGTTACGTCTGTGTTTCGTTTGACCCCGCTGGTCCAGTTCTTGGGAGCCTGGCTAGAGCTTCCCAACCTGTCCCGCTGGGTCACGAGAACCATCAGGCTCAGCTATGCGATTCAGTTCGCACGATCTCCTCCCCGTTTTCGGGGAGTCCGTTACACTATGGTTGGTGGCAATGCCCCTGTCATGTGTGTGGAGGTCGCTATCTTACTGGCGAAAGAGATTGTCCCTTCAGCCGAAATGAAGTCCAGGTTCTACAGCCCCTACTTCATTGTACCGAAGAAATCCGGTGGGTTACGGCCAATCCTGGACCTGTGCATCTTGAACCGATCCCTTCATAGGCTTCCGTTCAAGTTGTTCACGGCCAAACGCATTTTCGAATGTGTGCGGCCACAGGATTGGTTTGCAGCGATTGACCTGAAGGACACCTACTTTCATGTCTCCATTCTTCGTCGACACAGACCATTTCTACGGTTTGCTTTCGAGGGGAGGGCATCACTTTCGAGATCAGGTGGTGAACCTGCAAGTGCTGCCCTCGGAGGAGGCAGACCCAGCCTTGGCACTGCTCTGTCCAGTACGCACCCTCCGTGTTTACGTAGACAGAACGCAGTGTTTCAGGATCTCGGACCATATGTTATGGTGGGAAGCTGAAGGGAAAGGCTCTCTCCAAGCAAAGGTTGTCTCACAGGATAGTGGACGCCACTGCTTTGGCCTACCAGCAGCAAGGTCGACCATGCCCCCTTGGTGTGAAGGCACATTCCACCCGGAGTGTGGCTTCCTTTTGGGCTCTAGCGCATGGCGCCTCGCTAACAGACATCTGCAGAGCTGGGTAACACCTAATACATTCGCGAGATTCTACTATCTCCGAGTGGAGCCAGTATCCTTCTGTGTACTCACTTCAGCTAGCCGGTAAGGTATCTGCTCAGGTGTCTTCGCTTGCTCGCCATTCTACTCCTCGGACTGGATACGTGCGATATTCTCCTCAGGTGAGTTTCTCCGGGAAGCCCTGAGTTCCTCCAGCGCCTTTGACGTCAACGCCAGAGTTATGCCCCCGGCAGCTTTCGTGTTGGCTAGGTGCCTTCATGTGCATGGTTCCCCCTTGGGTGACTCTTCACGTGTGTATTTCCACTGTAAGCCTCTCTCGAGCATGTGTTTTTCCCTTGGAAAGATTCCATCCTGCGGGCTGGATACCCCAGTGTTCTCCCATATGCAGCCCGCTCGCGGGTCTTATGTGTATTCTGTAAGTCCTTCCTTCGGGCAGGCATTGTTGCATATTTCCACTGAGATTTGCCTTCCAGTGTACCTTGGTATTCCTGTGTTAAGAAGGAGTCCTTCGTCCGTGCTAGTCTCACGACAGGAAGCTCAGACTTATGCAGAGCACAGGAAGACAGCAGAGGTAGCGTAATTAGACTGGGAACCCCATTCGTCGTCACGAGGTTACGTCTCCCTGCCACTTCCGCTGTACCGCTGGAACCGCCTGAGTTCAGTCTCGGCTCCTCAGCAGGAAAACATAACTGCATGTTGCCACCGTACTTCCTTATATACCCATGAGGTGGGGCGAAGTTACGCTATGCAAATTCTGCAGACCCATGGCATTTCCTTGCCATTGGCTTGTTTTGTAAGAACTCGAAGGTGATAGGCTTTCTAAGCAAAACCCCTTTCGTCGTCCTCAGGCAACGAGGGTTACATACGTAACTGAGACGTTCCAAGTGCCCAACCAAGGGTAACATTAATCACCATAATGGTGAATTCAAACAAAAAATCAACATCAATTTATGAAGTCAGCTTATGTGATGTTCTCTCACATTTTTCAGTTGTATTAACAATTCAACATTCAAGATGGCTTTGGGAAATGAGTGAATGCAACTAGAAAAAGATAACTGCAGAAGTGGAGGAAATGAGTGAAAAGTCTATTTAAAATTGCCCTGCCTCAAAAAACAAAATGGCACTCAAAACAACCAATTAATCTTAACTTGGGTTAACTTGAGTAAACAAGGCATAGTATGTGAATACAGATTACTAGATTTTTCCAATTAAGTTAAGACATTAAGTAAAGTTAACTAAAAAGTGTTAGTTAGAACAATTGTTGGATTTTACAGTGTTGGTGAAATAAATTCAGTGTCTGTATCAAAACTTTTTGAACATTTCCAGCATATTTTGACAATACTGTGATAATATTGATAACCGTGATCATTTTGGTCACTATAATAGTGATATTAAATTGTCATACCATTTCATCTAATGAAAATAAAGCATTGAAAATTTGTTCAAACAATGAAGACAAAAAGCACCTGTAATGATGTGAAATGCGGCTGTGTAAAGCATATAAAGTGAATAAACTAGTCTTAAACCATGACAAACTTACATTTCACCCCCATTTGCGAGTCAACTGCTCGGTTTATACATGCTAGTATCAGCAGCTTATTGGTTCACCGCAGATATTTCCGAGTCTGAACGGTTTCCTCAGTTCAGTGTAATGGTGACTCGAGTACTGTTGTAACCATTAACTGACTCTTGCTATCAGTGTACCACCAGTGAGAGAACTGCTATCAGTGTACCAGTGTTGACTTGAGAACTACTGCCATTGGGTCGCTATTATATTTCCATTTCCAATATATTTTTGTTATACTTCATATTGTTCAGCAAAACATCAGACATATACTGTACATTTCACCCACTATTTATGAAACCATCAGCAGGCAGTTCGCATGTCGGATATGTCCGAAAGACTGTTCTTAGTTCAGTGTGTGCTGTTGGATTAACTGGAGCACTGAATGAGTTGGTAAAAACCGGCATCATAGGATCAATTAGGCTACTTCAGCATACAGGCTAATTTGTAGTTGGTGTGACTGTCAGCATGTCCGAAAGTAATTTTTTTTGATTGAGTAACTTGCAAATCTGTGCTGACTCTTTTCAGATGGCTCAGTCCAATTTGGTGAACTGGTTCAAAGAACGATTCGTTCACAAACCTGACATTACAACCAACTGAATAATGAGCTAAAAGAAACAAGCATTTCAGTGACAAGACAAGACACTTGGGGAATCACATATCTAAACATGTACGTCTGCACCTTCACCTGCTATCAGAAATTTCCTACTTCCCACTTCTGAAGTCGTGATTATGAGTTTGTCGCCTTCAAGTGCTTTGTTGTTAGAGAGTACAAGAATAATGGAGAACATCAGGTTTATTCTTGCCTGTTTATTGGGAAAATCTTAAAGGGTTAGTTCCCCCAAAAATAAAATTATAAGAAAAATATCCATATTTATAACTTTATAAACTATAATCACTGGCTTCCGGTAACGGCCATACAGTCTAGTTCTGGCCGAAGAATGAACTCTGTTTCACTCTGACTCAAGTATACCTGTTTTTTCTCGTCATAGGAGCTGTTTTGCCCATTACAGTTCAGTACAGGTGCAAAAGGAAAGGAACTTAGCTTAGTTTGTTCTTACCTTCGTTTTCAGGGACTTTTAGTTTGTTTTCATCAGTCACATGTGTTATTTTGTTTGAACTTCCCACCATTCCTTTGTCTCTTTGGTTACTACATGATCATTGTTTTCAGCTGTGAATCTTTAACTTACCTTGTTTGTGTTAAAACTTAAGTTCATCCTTTTCCTGTGTTTGGGATCCGGATCCGGTCTTGTTTGCATTAGCGTCTGTGAAAGTTGCTATAATTCTGAGCCTGTTGTGAGTTACCTTGTGGACTTTTATTAAACTCTGTTTTGAAACTTCACCTTCCACTTCATTGTCTGTCTGTGCAAGACATTGCTAACAGGTATACAAAACTGTCTAAATAGTCACCAATAAAATTAGTGCATTCCTTGTACATTGTGAATCTTATTTTTTGCCATACAAGAAGTCACTGCTGAACCAAAAGGTTTGAAATTCGTAGGTACTGCTAATTTGTTTGTCAAAGTTCACCAAATTAGAACCTGATGCAAAATTTGCATTGGGAAATTCTTTGCCATCGGAATCCATCAGGCAAAATTTTTCAATACCTAATTTAATGACTGGATTTTACCCACAAAATGTTGCTGACCAACAGTAAATGTGACCACACCTTAAGACAACTGTGACATTGCCTAATAGTTCAAAAAGTCTGATTCCTAATGCCTGACTTATACTTTTTGCATGTGCCTATAAACAATGAGTGTATGTTGGTGTTATGCTATGTGATATTGCAGGAGGGAAGGTGTTTGTTGTAATTAAGGCAATATCAGCGTTATCGCCTTACTCTCTCCTCTCTGCGATGATGAGCCGTACTGCCGGGTCTGTTGTTGCCTAATTCTTGCAAACAGCAGCCGGTGTAATCACACACCCCAATTAGCCACCCCTGCACCCCACTTCCCCCAGCTACTTCCTCTGCACGCCTCTCCTCACCACGCTGTGTAATGAGCTTTCATCTGTCGCTGCAGTCCTTATAGGAAAAGAGCGCCTTAGTCACAGAACAATAAAGTTGACTTGTATTCACTTGGAATGATTTTTTGCCACTTATTGCTACATTATTATGTGTTGAATTACTGTGTCTATAAAACCAAAGATTCTTAAGCTTATTTTGAAAGAAGCCTTGCATTTCCATGTAAAGTAACAATGTGCTTGAGGAAAGTGAGAGAGTTGAACCCTCAAGGAGGGAGAACCCCAAAGAGTGATCAATATCAGCATGCTCATCTGTATTCCAGCACCTCCTCCCTTTTCACTGTCTGTTTGTCCTCTTATCTCTGCGTGTCCTCGACAAATCAATGAGCCACTCGTTAGGACTGGCTGGTCTACAGAGCCTGCTCAGCACAGAGAAATGTCCCATATTAGAACAAGCCCAATGAATCTTCATGATTGTTCTGGCTGATGGATGGCAGGATGGACTAACAGACAGCGGCTGAATTCATTCAGAAACAACTCACTGCCCTTTATCTTTTAATGAATGCTATACAGTGTCAAACATTAAAAGTGTGCCTACTAATTTAAGTACAGAATTTTATTCTAAAATTAGAAATGTCAATACTGGAAACCACAACCCTGAGACCACAAGTAAAAATGTTTTTCTTTTGCATATTTTCCAAATTATAAAATTTTATTATCAGCATAACACTTTAAATGAAAAGTTTAAATAAAAAATTCAAACACTTACATCACTCAGTCACTTACATTTGATTCTACTTCATAACTCAAAATCATTAATATAATATTAATAACAACATTGTTTATAATATAACGTGTTATTCCTTAATAGACTGCAAAGTCCAGGTTTTCAACATGGTCTCAGACCTTTGGACCTCACTTTATGCAGGGATAGAGCTAAAATTCACTAGGCCCTGGACAATTTTTTTTACACTTCTCCCCAGACCAAATGAGTCAATGCCCAGTCTATGTTTTTGTGCATGTTGCTAGAAGTGTTGCCACATATAGCATCTTTGTCACTTTTCATTGCCAGTCCTGTGCTGTGAAACAGAATGTTTGATATGATGGTGACTAGCTGTTACACTTTATAACACCTCTGCTACTGGCAGGTCATAACACTTCATAGAACAAATATTACCTATTTCATTCGAACTGTGATAAAGAGAATTTCATCTGGTGCAAACCCCTTCTGTAATATACTGTTGAAAAACTAAGATGGGAGTCTTCACACATGACGCGCAACAAATGGTCATATTAAAATGATATGCAAATATTAGATGCTGAGGGTTGGGTTTTGTCATTTGTGTGAAGATTGAGTGAAATGATGCAGGAATCATTTTTCTTTGATTTGTACCATGAATATGTATTTTCTGAAAACATTATTAATGACTCCTTGTTTACATATTCACGCTCATATAAATGTCATTTCACTAATAATGTGTGAAAAAAGTTTGTCTGTTAAGTTTGAGGCTATGTTGTCTATCAAGGGTAATGACGGTTAACGGATATGGATGAATAAAAACAGCATTAATCTTAACGTTTGTGGCTATTTCCACAGACACTGCAGTGCTTCTAAAAAAATTGTTGTTTGAACTAGACATTTTTTTTTCCTTTAGAATAACAACTTGTTCATCAAAAGTGAGAGAATGACACCACCATTTACTTGCCAAAAAGAATTAGAACAAAGAGTAGGATTTATAGTGTGCTTTCATTTGCAAATCACTGCAGGCTGAAGCTATGTTATTCTAGTGGTCATATGTTTAAGGCACTTCCTGTTTGTTTTCCTTCTTCATTTAGTTTCCATCATAACTGTATGCGCTAGTCTTTAAAGGGATAGCTAACCTAAAAATGAAAATTTGCTGTTAATTTACTCTCCCTCAGGCTACAGGAAGCTCGCACTCCAGACTGCCATAAACGCGCTCGGTTTGCCGAGGCTGTGGAGTACAGGTAATAATGTTGTAAATAATGTTCAGTTTCTTGCACAGACAAATTTTTTCGCTTCATAAGCCCTCAATGTCTCGTCCGAAACCACAGGTATTAATTTAGTTTTGCCTGTTTTTTGACTCTCAAAGTGATGGTAGCCATTGACTTATATGAATCACCAAGAACCACGGTTTCAGCTAAAAATATTACTTAAATTTCTGCTGAAGAAAAAAAGTCACCTACATCTTGGATGGCCTGAGGGTGAGTAAATTAACAGCAACATTTTTTAATTTTTTGGGTAAACTATTCCTTTAAGCGATTACTCTGGATTAAACTCCACCCAGACCATTAGAAGTGTGAAGCCAGACTATCACAGTGCACCGTTGACCTTTGAATGCAAAAGATTCTTAAATAAATAACCCTGGGAAAAAGAATAGTGTGATTTGTTTAAATAGTTTAGCCAGTTTGATCTCCTGGCACTCATAATACATAGCCTGGCTAACGTCAGACCTAGTCTCATTGAGACGTGGTCTGGGAACCACATGTTCATGGGCCTGGCCCACCCAATCAGAGGCTTGGCCCACCCTGGCCCCACACCACATAACAGCCAATCACAAAATTAGTGCGATATTCAATTCAGCTCGAGATACGTTATTTTCTAATTTCTGCCCAACCCCCTCTTTTTCTCCCTCCGAGACAGACAGACAGACTTAGCTCATTCACTTCGCAACCTTTGAGGTAAACGGACATGCTGAATTATAAAGCAATAAACGACAGTAACAGCAAATTCATTTTATTAGAACTGTTAGTGAACTCAATTACCACACTATAGTAGCCTAATAAATTACAACATGTACAGATTTCTTGTTCCGAAAGGACAAAAGAAAACCATTTTAGCTCACCAGGACACAGCTACCACCTCCTCATCCATTTGCGGCAATGAGGTCGGAGAAATGGATGAGTCGAGTTCATCAGCAGCTTCCGATGGTGTCAAAAGCACAAATACACCCACTCAAAAATGCAGCAATTCTGTCCCAACTGATTTAAACAGGGCGAATCCTTACCAGCCGGTTCTGAAATCATACCCCCGAACTCTTTTTGGAGGGAGAGAGAGATGTTTTTCGGCCGCTTGGTATCAGTCACGGCCGTGGCTTGAATATTCTGTAGATCGCGATGCATGCTTTTGTTTTCCGTGTCGAGTGTTCGGTGTTGCTTTCTCTGAAAATGACACGTTCATTTCGACAGGTTTTCGAAACTGGAAAGCAGCATTAGAACGTGACCGTGGTCTTCAAAAACATGCGTGCAGCCAAGCTCATTTACAAGCCTCGACCTCATGGACAGAGTTTTGCCGCCGATCGGTGTCGGGGGAGACCGTAGCATGTTTGCTCGGCCCCCAGCAGATAGAAAAGAATTGCTATTACATAAAAAGCATGGCAGGTGTTGTGAAGTTTTTAGCAGTCAATGAGCTTCCACTACGCGGGGATTGTGAAACATGTGACAGTGATGAAGATTGCATAGCTGCGGGGCTTTTTGCCAAGTTGTTTAAATACACGTTGGAAAAAGATAAATACCTGGCTGACATTACATCAGGTATCCCACAAAATGCAAAGTACACTTCCAAAACCATCCAGAATGAAGTGATTGAAATTTTGGCATCCATGGTTCTGAAAAAAATAAAACAGAAATATGACACTGCTGATTCAGCTGCATTCTGTTTGAAAAGTGATGGCACAAGGGATCGGTGCAACACAGAAAATTTGTCCGTTATAATTCGTTTTGTGTGCAATGGTGTGCCAGAGGATCATCTGATTGGCTTGTTAGAACTCCAGCAGCTTGATGCAGATTACATCACTACTGAAATATTATAACACTTGTCTGAATCAGGATACAGTGCTGATAATATAATGAGCCAGTGTTATGATGGAGCATCAGTGATGAGTGGGGTGCGAGGTGGTGTTCAAGCTTTATTACAACAAAGGTTAGGCAGGCATATCCCCTACATCCACTGCTATAACCACCAGCTTCACCTCACTGTCATACATGCGATTCAAAGTGAACCTTGTGCTAAAAGATTCTTTGACTTGTCAGGCTCCCTGCACTCTTTTTTCAGGCATCATTTTGTCTCTTAGAGATACAATTGCCCGTATCTCAAAAGACTGTTGGAAATCCGCTGGACAAGTCATTATGAAGTCACAAAATGTGTGGTGGATAATGAGGAAGTCATTCTTGACATTCTTTTCAAGGTTTCCAATGATGACAATGCATCAGTTGACCTTGCAAAAGAATCATCCGGGATTCTCTCTCAGCTGAAGCGACGCCATTTTTTTAAAATTGGCAAATTTCTGATACATCTTCTCGCCATTTTAAAACCAGCTAATGCCATCTTACAGTCTCAGCATGTTGATTTGTGCAGTGCAGCTGAAGTTGTGCAGGGATGTCTTGGTGCACTGAAAAATCTCAGAGAAAATGACAGTGAATTTCAGCAGTACTGCGCTGACATGTCTACTGTTGAGCCCTCACCAAAACGTCTAAGGACTGTGAATCCCTCCTATGGTGACTCTGTCATTTTTTCACCTTTAGGGCAAGAAGGGCAGTCAGGTTCTGAATGTGCCACTGCAGCTCTAAGACGACAGATGTTGAACATACTAGATACAGCTGTATCAGAGATAGAAAACAGGTTTTCCACAAAGAATTTACAGCTGATGCAAGCCCTCTCAGGTTTAATGCCAAAATCCAACAAATTTCTTGACATCCAGTTGCTTGAACCTCTCTGTAGTCTTGCAGGGGTTGCAAAAACTGAACTCCAGAATGAAATTCTTGTTGCCAGACCAATGCTGTCCAAAAAACTTCCATCTGATGCTGAATGTTCTGCTGTTTGCAAACTCTTGCAGGAATACAAAGATGCATTTGCAGGTCTTCATAAATTGTATGTATCTGCTATGGTCATGGGTGTCTCTACTGCTTCATGTGAGAGCTCATTATCTACTCTGGCAAGAATTTTGACACCATGCCGCCGAACAATGCTTCATAAGAGGAAAAAAAAACCTTGTGCTTTTAGCTCATGAAAAAGCAATAACACATGAACTGGACATGGATGAATTTGTAACAGAATTCTCTAAAATGAGTTGAAAGCTAATGCTGTAAATATTATAGTGACAGAAGTAGATATTTTTCAAGACCTGCCCTGTTTTCCTCAAATCTAAAGTCACTAAACTGATACAAGATCTATTGTGTGGTTTAAAAAAAAAAAAAAAAAAAAAAAAAAAAAAAAAAAACCTAAATATAGGCCTACATAAGATTGTAAATAAAATATAAATAAATAAATAAATAAAAATGTACAAAATAACAATGGCCAAAAATCTGTAATTTATACTATATTAACAGACGTGAGAATAATTCTTAAGAAAAACAGCATTTCAGATAAAATTAACATTTTTAGTTTGTAACAAGTTTGTTTTAGTTGATGTAAATAGTTATTTTAAAAGAACTGCCCCTTTTTATCAAATCTAAAGTTACTTAATTGATACAAGATCTGTTAAGGAGTCAAAAAAATTACAAATGCAAAAAGAGAATGTAAAAATAAACATGTTAACCATTTTTATCTATATATATATAAAGTTACTAAATAGTTCCAAAATATGTACAAAAAATATTAAAAATGAAGAAAGCACAAACACAACAATAACAAACAACCCTAACAATTGCCTTAAATATATGATATTAAAACTATATCAATAGACATGTGAGATTAAAGCATTAAAGAACACTCCCCAATATCACTTGGCCCACCTTTCATCTCATATCTGGAGCCGGGCCTGGTTTGGATAGGCACTAGAGAGCAACGGTCTTTTCAGGGAAACAAACATATAAATGCCTTAAATGACCTGTTCACACCAAGACAAATGTTCTGTGTCAAAATGAATACATATTTTAATTTGAATGAATAGCTGACTGTTAATGTGTCTGTTCAGTCCAACACGCTGGAAATAATATGGCCAACCAATTAAATTTGCGCTTTTGGTCACATGCCCAGAACTGCTGCTGCTACATTAAACTAGACTTAGCACTCACAAACAGGTTATTTTCCTAAGAGACACAGTGAATGGCAAAGAAAGAATCTGGAACCGGCTCTCTTGTCTCTGAACTTTTCTATTTGCTTTTGTTTCTAAACACCATAGCACATAAAAAAATCTGATCGGTTGCCTCACACAGAAAGCATTAGTGTTCTGCAAGCAAAATCACTATGTACTGTGAATACTTTAATTACTGTCGACATTATAATGACCTGAATCGATACTAAAATTAAATGAAATAATAAATGGCTCAGCATCAACTTTTTTTAACATATTTTAGATAAGTTAAGATCCATAGATTCATTAAGTTGCATTTAAAACATTGAAAGACACATATCCTCCATAAACGCACATTAGAAAAGAAGTGGCAGACAGCTAAAGTTGCTGAGACAGGACAACTCAATTATGTTTTAAGACAGGGCTTAATCATAACAAGATCAACATTCTAGAAAGTTCTTGAAACATTTGCTGTTATAGAGTCTGTGCTGACGTCTGTCTAACTCTGCATAGCATAAAACGCGCTGATGATGTGTGATGTCTGCGCGAGCAGGACGCATAGAGGTATGGAAATACATACATTGACAGACATCGTATAATTGCTTTCGGACTGATTGGACGAACATTTTATGGTCCTACGCCTTCCACAGACGATATATATAAATATAAATACACTTAACTTAGCGATTGCTATCAGGATGTGAAGAGACATTCAACCAGCATAACAAAAAAATTCTGGAACAAATCAACTACCCTGCCTTTAAGTCTAAAGCTAACAAACTTTTTACAATACCAAACTATTTTTGTTTTGCACATTGTTACACCAAAGCCAGCCATCCAATGACAGCACTCACCATGGCACCTAAACCATGCACACAGACTCACATACACGCACAACACACCATCACCTCCCAGCCCTCTGCTGAGCTGTTTGTTTAGGAATCTTGGCCTGAAAATTGTATTCCATCGACCATGCTCGCTATCAACACACAATTATCTGGGTTAATCATGTGGAACAGTGGCAAATTCACCTGGGGCTTAGGAACTAATGACATTCGCGTCTGGCCTGCTTTAGTGAAATAGCCCCACACCTGCAGCAGGAGAGACGAGATTGCCAAAGAAAATTTGGTCTCATTTTGTCCCCCTCCCATCTTCCACTGCACCCTCACTCCCTTTTTTGCATCATTCTCTCTCTCTCTCTCTCTCTCTCTCTCTCTTTCATTTCCCTACTCTCTTTCTCTTTTTTAAATCTCCCTTTTTGCTCTACAACTGTTTACTCTCCCATTTCTTCACCTGTTTCCATTCATACCTTCTCTTTCTCTCTGAACTCTTTTGTTTTTATCCTGTCACCTCTTCTTTTAGTTTTTTGTCCTTTTTTTTTTTTTTTTTTTTTTTGATTGTTGTGTCATTCTTTCCATCTCCTTCTTCCACATACCCATTGATTTCCTTCAGGTGTCATCTTCGTTGTTTCCAATTTTAAACAACGAGTCCGCCAGAATACATCAGCAAAAAGCGTCAGAGTTGTCATTGTCAACTGGGTGAAGAATGCCATTCTGATCAGCGTATCAAGACTCATCAGATGGGAAATGCATAAAACACCAGAGAATCAGACGAAAGCCGAGATGCTCACATGCGCGCTGGATGGCGAGATGTGCTCACACTGCATAATTATGGTGCGATTGTGAGCCAGCAGAAAGATGCTGTCACGACATCACCTCTCCCACAATCCCCCGGCTTTATGAAGTCATTTCAGCCAACTTCCAATACAGGAAGAGAGTCTCATCGCTCATAATTATTTATCGATACTGTGACATACTTTTCTCATCACAGGCCGCATCCATGTGTGAAATAGCAGCGTGCAACTGGGAGATTATTACCTGTGTGATTGTGATAGGCTCCCTGTGTGCTTGGTATAATCAGCAGACAAGGCTGCCAATCAATGCAGCACTGAATCAACTCAACTCTCTCCCTCAATCACATGGGTGTTGCATCTAGATCTAGGTAAGTTGGCATACTGTCTTACATGCAAAATGCATTGCCAGCACCCATCACTTCCACAAAAGAAGACATGCATTTATGTTAATCATTATTTCAGATGCCAAGCAAGTGTGAATAGAAAGCTATTGTATGGTGATTCAGTCCTAGAACGCAGAGTATAATATATAGCAAACAGTTCACACAAGAGGCCAGACGCCATCAAGCACTCTTGTATATGCTGTCTATACACATGTTATGCACACAAACGCACATCTCACATAAGGACCTTTGCGAGTCAACTCCTCCACACCGGGCCAAGAAGCTTCAAATTAATTGAAAACTAAAATAAATAATCAAATTTAAGGCTTAAAGGTGCATTTTAGCACACGTGAAGGAAGCGTGCACATAGGACCGTGGTGGTGTTATCCTCCAAAGTCCATGACATGGTTTAACAGTCTCATAGAATTTATAAAACGCCCCTGAAGGCCCACATAATCTCTCCTTTTTTTCCGCTTAATGGGAGATAATACAGGAGCATACCCTGATGAATCAACACGCAACAGCAGCTTTAGTTTGATAATTAATACCGACGTTGGAAATAGATTTGTGATTTGGCAGCGAAAGTCTCTCAGTCTGATACGGCACAAGCCAAGCCCCCGTTCCAGCCGGATCTGCATCCATTCAGCTAATCTCATTTTTTCAATAGTGTTAATTCTTTGACTAAAGCCTGTTATCTCATTAAGAGCCCTGCCATGGGATCCGATGGCACCCTGACATCTGTATTCATTCGCCTCAAAATTAGTCCTGACACAAATTTAATGAAAAAAATGTCTCCAAACACAGGAGATTAGAAGACGGGCCAGGAATATCAGAAAAATTCCTTTCTATTGAAAGCGTTGTTGTTTTACTATTTATTTTTTTCCTTCAGAGCTGGTTTAATAACATTTCCATGCTGCCTCTGTATTCGGTTGTTTCATTAAAACCTCGTGTGTATTGAGGTCAGACGTAAATCCCTCCTTCTAAGATCCTTAAATCTTGAAGCTGAACTGGTCTTTTCTACTGCGAGTTCAGGATTCTTCATGTCAGTCTCCGATTCTATGACCAATGACATATTTGATTAGACTGTCGCATCACTTTCAGTATTAATCTCATGACCAAAACAATTCCAAACAAAAGAGGCGGGTGCTAAGTAAAATCCCTCTTCATCAGGAACCTTACTTCCTCATTGTTCACACCTCCTCCTCCCATCAGTCCCTGATGCACGAGTACCAGCACTGATAATTCTCTGCTCGAAAAAAGACATGAAAGCACTCATGGATGAAAGAAACTTGGATTTAATCTTTCTCTCGCTCACACTTCCAGTACACTGTGTCGATCATTTTTCTCAGGAAGAGTGTGGAGAGGCTGGGATGTGAAGCGGGGAGAACAGAAGAAAAGAGAGAATGGCTGCAAACTCATTAGTGAGAAGCAAAAAGTTTCCCATCCCTAATGTATATGGTGACAAATAAAACTGTCTATGAAAGGAGAATCTACAGTTTGAAACACAATTGTTAAATTGTAAAAAATTGGCTCTAAAAAGTCCTGTCATGTAAAACCATCAAGAAAAAAGAAATTACAAATTTCCTTACATCTTGAATACATGTAGGCCTACACATATTAAATAAAATAAAAAAATTAAAAAGTATTTTTACGCATATCTTGAATTATTAATACATAAAAGTCATAAAATGGTCAAATTATTTGATATTTTAAGAGACTTGCTGACACACATTGACACAATGTGTCTTTTAGTTGGTCGCACCAACTTGACTTTCATTAGGCAGACAAAGTCTTTCAAAAATTGATAGAAAATGAAGCAGTTTTTTTAAATAGTTTTTTCTAAGAAATAATAAAAAATGGCAAAATAGTTCATAAGGAATTTCAATCCTTAAATTAGGCCTTTCTTTTCATTATGATATCAGGACAGTTTTTCATTGTATTCCCCCTCAAAAATAACAAAATGATTTTTTAATTAAAAAATTAAAAGCAGAAGAGGGGTATTCAAGTCTCTGTATGAATGAATTGTGTTTTTATTGTATTTTTAAATACAATAATAGTTCCAGACAAAAAAAAGGAGCATCATGTCATTAACTCATAAAAACTGACAAAGAATCATCAGCATTGCAATAGCTGCTGCATCCTTTATTTCTAAGCACCTACATTTGGGGGTGCTTCGAAATAAATAGTATTAAAAAAATCGAGCCTAATGAGATTATAAATATAAGAGAGAGATCTAAGAAGACTTTTAAATTCAAATGATTAAAGGACTATATCAGCAAACAGGGAAAACCGAAACAAAGAAAACACAGTATAATGCACTACATATGCAAATATTATCTCTCCTAAAAAGAGTAGTGGGCAACCCTGGCAGGGAGAAAGAGAGGAGGGTCTGCCAGGCTCAGTGCCAAAGATGGACAGGGGTTTGTTCAACACCTCAGTGTGTGTGACATGTCTAACAGCGGCATGCTGATCTCTCCGATCCTCATTAACCTGCCGCAGAGCAGAGAGGGGAAGCACGGGGCACAGGGGCGCACAGCAATCACAGAACTCATTATGGACCCCTAAAAGAGTTGGCCAGAGCGAGTGAGCAACAGAGAGAGAGAGATAGACAGAATAGCCAAAGGAATGAGAGTGCTGGCAGGAATCTCTGGAAAATTAAAGAACAGCCTTTTGCTGAAGAGTTCTCTGTAAATGAGATATAAGTGGGATTCACACAATGCAGAAGACATTCACAGCACCGCAGATTGTGGCCCCTAAATTCAAATCAAATCAACTGTCTGTTTTCCTCCCTGATAATATAAAAGGAGCCATCCAATGCTCTCTCCAGGGACAACATGCCAGGCCCTAGGCCCTTTGAGCAAAAGCCCAGACAAAGCATCATCTCAGAATATGACCTCCAGAGGGCCCACTCATAAACAGACAGCGCTCAAAGGAAGAAGGGAGCATAATTGTGGAGGGGACAGTGGTCCAACACCAGGTCCCCTGGTTGAGAGGTCTTGAATCCAGAAACAGCCATTTTCTCTTCTTGGCTAGCATGTGTAGGAGGTAATTGTGCCCCCTGGGTGTGTGCTCTAGATGAATAGTTTGGCATACACGCGGTCTATAGCCTGCATTGAATAAAATCACATGAAATGCAATTACAACAAAATATCATGTATAGTGTGACCATCAAGGAAAAAAGAATGACATATTTCCTTGAATACATGCGAGTGTGCACAATCTTAAATTTTAAATGGTTACTATTTTTGAAAGTATTTTTGCAAATATCTTGACTTATTAATTCATAAACAGCATGTTTTTGGGAAGTCGCACCACATAACGTTTTACAACCTGAACTAACCTTGCCTTGTCATGACCTTGTCAAATAATGTTTTAAGAGACTTTGACATTCATGAGGGCCTCTATGATATAATTTCCTTTTTTATTGTTGTTCTTTTCTTTTCTTTTTTTCTCCTTTGTTTTTTGCATGTTGATTGAATTGAATTGAATAAAATAAAATAATAAATTGTCGCAATGAAACCTCACAATCTTTGGTGCAAATTGGTTTTCATAGCTACTTTAAATGGACAATAATTAAAATTAATGGAAAATAACATTTAATTATTATGGCCTATTTTAAATTAAATTTTAACGAAATCTTAAACTTTTTCATTCATATTCAGGAAAAATGAGGGATGCCAACTTTAAGAGGCTTTTTTGCTTGCTTTGCGGTAAACTTTGGCATTGTAGTTTTTTTTTGTATCCATTATTTATTTGTATGTGTGTGAGAGTTTACAGCGTCTCCTCGCTTCTTTTATCCGTAACTCCAAGAGAAACAGTGATGAGATTAAAATGCTTCACCGCTTGTTGTTTAAGCTCCTGGAGTAATTGTTCTGGACAGTTCTATCTCTCTGGGACAAAGACCCTCGGTGATGAGGGGGACGAACAACTGCGCGAGCTGTGCGAGTGACAGTCGAGCCGCGGGAAAATATCGTGCGGGGGGTTGTGGGCAAGCACTGGTAATGAATCTGCCAACAGACGCAGTGGAAGAAAGAAAAAAAAATGAATCTGAGGTGATATGACCGAATCCGACTCCCCCTTATTCATTAAAACCTACCTTAAAACATCAATTCATCGCGGTGGTTTGACGAGGGTCGGGACTGACAGAGATGTTTAAGTTGGCGGAAGCGGATGTGACAGGTCCAGGTGTAATTATACGCGCCAAACTCGCTACTCAGATTAACGGTGCAAGGCTTTGCGTCAAACATTAAAGACAGATCTGCGCTGATGAGGCGCTTCACTTCATCTAAGTCAAACTCCACCATCTCTCGGAACATCTCAGGGGTCTGTTTGCCTTTTCCAATTATAAAGGTGTGACAATAGGCCGAACGAATGTATTGTAATTCTTTCATGCAAGAATCACTGTAGAGGAAAATGGAGAACATTGAGGTTTAGATCAAAATGTGCCAATTTGATTCATGTTTATTTCAAATGTACAGTTATTATCTGAGCTCCCGTGTCTTATTCATAAAACAGTGATTTATTTTTCAATCTCAACAGTGTTGTTTCAGCTATCTGGGATCAGCTTTTGGATAAGACTCAGTTCCCTGGGGTGAGCGCCGCTTCCATAATGTTAAAGTTATCAAGATCTGAAGCAACACTGCTCTCTAGTGGATACTTTCTATAAGACAGTCCATATTTATGCATTAAACAAATAGAATGCATTAACGTCTTGCAATTGTAGCCTATACTTCTGGTCAGAGATTGGAATAATTAAGATTTTTTTATGTTTTTGAAAGAAGTCTCTTATTCTCATCAAAGCCTATTTGATAAAAAAAAAAAATGCAGTAAAAATAATAAGCGAAATATTATTAAAATTAATTTCAAATTAATCTGTAAATTACGTTATTTTAAAATGTAATTTATACCTGTGATGACAAAAATGAACTTTCAGCAGCCATTACTCAATAGTTCTTATTATCAGTGTCAAACTTTTTTCCTGCTTAATATTTTTGTGGAAACCGTGATAAAAAAAAAAAAGAAGAAGCCAGGATTCTTTGATGAAAAGAAAGTTCAAATTAACAGCATTTATTTTAAATAGAAATATTTTTGTAATGTTATAAATGTCTTTACTGTCACTTTTGATCAATTTAGTGCATCCTTGTTGAATAAATGTATTAACTTCTCTTTTTTAAATATTACTAACCTTAAACTTGTAAGTTGTAATGGATCAAGGTTTCCACAAAAATTTGTAGGCTATCAAAAATATATATTAGTTTTCAATATTGATGATAATAATAAGAAATGTCTCTTGAGTACCAAATCAGCATATTTATTTGCACATAATTCAGCAGATGATTTCTGAACGATCATGTAGGACACTACGGACTGGACCAATCGCTGCTGAAAATTCAGCTTTGACATCACCGGAATCAATTATATTTTACCATATATTAAAATAGAAAACAGTTCTTGTAATTTGTAATAATATTTCACAACATTACTGTCATTGCTTGATTTTGATCAAAAACTGCAGCCTTGGTGAGAGACTTTCAAAAACATTAATGCAAAAAAAAATATTTTCTTACTTTTCTTACTTAGTGTTTTTGTCTTGTTTCCCGTCCAAATATCTAAAAGTTATTACAAGGAAAATTATCTTCCAGTGGGGTAAGAAAAAGAATCTTAAAACAAGATTACTTTTCTTACCCCACTGGCAGATAATTTTGTTATGACGTCTATATAAAGAAGATGTGTGTTGCTACCGGAGCCCCTTCCCCTATCTGAGGAGGGTTTTGGAGGAGCATGTTCCGAGAGGCTGGTTCCAAAGAAGGATGGGGGTTGCATCCTATTATAGATCTGCATCTCTTAAACAGTACTCTGAGGAGATACAGATTCAAAATGTTGTTGATTCCTCTTATCATTAGGCAAATCAGGTCCAAGGACTGTTTTGTCATGATCTATCTAAGGATGCATATTTCCAAATTTCCATTGTTCTTCAACACGGGAAGTTTCTGAGGTTCGCTTTCAGAGACGAATCGTACCAGTATCGGGTTCTTCCATTTGTCCTAGCATTATCCCCTCGCGCATTAGTGAAGTGCATGGATGCAGCACTGGCTCCTCTTATATCGATGACTGGCTGATTCTAGCAGTCTCAGGAGATGGCGGTTTGGCATTGTCATCCATAAAGTGGTCAGGGTTGAGACCAAATGCCAAGAAGAGTATGCTTCTTCCTGTGCAACAGCAACTTTCTGGGAGTTGTTGGGACTCGTTTATTCTGACAGCATTGTATAGAATCAGGCTAGGCCAAGATGTCACTATAAAGCAGTTTCAGAGACTGCTGGGAGTCATGGCAGCTGCGTCCAACATGATACCATTTGGCCTGCTGTACAAGAGATCATTACAGTGGTGGCTCAGAACCAAGTGGTTTTCCCTAAGCGCAATTCTTTCCACAGGATCAAGGTTACACGTAGATGCCCTCATACCTTGGTGATGTGGAAAAAACCTTGGTTTCTGTCCCAGGGACCTGTGTTTGGGGTGTCCTGTCATCGTAACAAGTTAACGACAGACGCTTCCTCACAGGCACATAAAACATAAACTGCCTGGAAATTTTGGCTGTCTTTCTAGCTTTGAAGTACTTCCTCCCATACTTCAGGAGCTACCTTATTCTAGTTTGAACAGACAACAATTTGGTAGTCTCCTACATAGAGTGTTGTGGCTCGAGGCCCCCTCAGTGAGCTTGGGAGTTCTAAGAAGGCTTTGAGAAAGAGGTCCTAAAATCAGGTTCAGGCCTCTGAGGGCGCAATAACGAGGGGGAGTGAAGTCCATCCGCTCCTCTGCGGAGCCCTCAGGAAATCAATATGTCAACCCCGCCGCCTACAGCACCTCGGTTTCCAGTGAATGCAACCTCAATGTCCGCCCGACCACGCTGCGGCCATGAGGGGTTCGTCCTCCCCAAGGAGGCCTGTAGAAGAATTAGTTTGGTCGCTCTCTGCCGTTCACTCGCTTCAGAGCACCAAACCCAGTATTCAGAATGCACTCAAGTTCAGCCTCGAGAAGCTGATTCCTTTGGTAGAAAAGACGAGAAATCAACAGGGGGTCTGCGGTAGAGGTCTTCACGGGTCCAAAAATTTGTACCCGAACTCGAAGAGACCCGTAAATATGCTACACTGAACCGACCCGGACCCGTTGATTATTTGAAAGTTGGACCCGGACCCGGACCCGTGTAGAACCGAGAAATGCCATAAATCTACTACCCGGAACCGACTCGGACCCATCTATTATTTGAAAGTTGGACCCGACTGGACCCGATTGGCATATATTCCAAAGTATATTGCTATTAAGTCAATAAACAAGTTACTAAAATAAAACCTATTAAATATTTAAACCTATATGAAATTATCATTATCATTATCATTTTCATTTCATTTTTTTTTTTGAAATAATCCTTATACATTATAGAAGATATAGTGACACTGAACATGTGGTCAATTTACTGCAGCCAAATCAAGGGGCTGGGAGAATTGTTACAGAATGTTTGAGGGATGCTCATTAAATAGTCTGCAGCACACCAGAGAAATGCTAAGTGACGTTTCATTTTTCTCTCATGAGAAAGTTAAGTCAAGATCACAAGAAACTTTGTGATCTTGACTTAACTGTGGAGTACTTGTATTATAGTTACTGTCGTAAATACCACTCACGCAGAGCCGTCATTTTCTTTTCCTTGACTCTTCCGACCGCGCTTTCTTCGTTTTCTTCGTCGACTCTGCCATGATTCACGTCTGAAATGCGTGCTAGTGTCTTCCATAGAGGCTGCTTCATATGTTGTTGATGTATGTGACGTCGTGCTGTAAAGCAAGTCGTGATTCTCGCGAGATTTGTCGGGGCGCCAAAAAAAAAAAACATCGCTTTGGCGCCCCCCTGGTGCTGCGCGCCCCTATGCGCTGCATATAGCGCATACCCACTTTTTGCGCCACTGCGCACGACCGTGAAACTTTATCGTTGGGACTGTTCCATCCTTAAGCATTAGATGATCTGCAAATCCGGCGTCGAACTGGGCCTTGTTTATAAAATGATCATCGTCGAAATGCAAACAAACAAACAAAGTCCTGTGACTGCAGCGAGCACAGCGCTTTGATGGGCGTACTGCTTTCGCTCTCTCGCTCTGGTCTACGTGTGCGCGCGCCCTTCCGGGAGAAGTGCCCTTAGGACCCGTATAAGGAAATTCCGCCCCATCTGTCGTCACACACGCCCATACTTAAAAAAAACTTTCCGAAACTTGTGACAAACCGGAAGGAGTATTTTTGGCACAGAAATACTCCATCAAACATACAACTTAATTTTTTAAACTTTGTCCATGTTTAGCATGGGAATCCAACTCTTTAACAGTGTAAAAAACTCAGTATGCATGAAATAGCATTTCACCCCACTCCCCCCCCCTCCCCCCATAAAATAAAAAATAAAATAAAAAATTACCATAAAATAAAAGTGAATAGTGACTAGGTAGAAGAATCTGACAAACATCACCAAAAAAGTAGTCCATGCAATTTGTGGTTTCTATATGTTACACTTTTTTTCACAAAAAGTATATGCACATTTCATTTTAAAGGTGCAATAATCGATTTCTAATAAACAAATATAATGTTGATATTTGAAATGAACCTAAACAAACACACCCCTTACTTCATTGCTCCGCCCCCAAAATGCAAAAGTACGTAATGCAAAAATGAATGTCTTATAGCTGAAGTGAAAAAAAAAATGCTTCATGAAAAATAAAGCAAAGATGATGAAAGAACAAGGAAGAACAAAAAGCAAGAGTTTTTTTTTTTAGTCGCCAAAATCACACCAGCACCAGACAAACAGTGACACTCAAAACTGTCCTGTAACTATAACTAACATAACAACAGCATATCTTGGTTCTGTGAACCAATGTTACTCAAGTATGGAGCAGAAACAATGCAACATCGGCGTACGTTTTCAGGCCTTCTCGCCGAGGTCTCTCCAGCGCTGGAAGGCCGTTCTAATATTAACGCGGATGCTAAAGCTCTTGCCTGATAACCCTTTTTTTTCCAGTGATTTTCTTCCAACCTTTTCTCATTTGTAATGTCTCTCAGCCATCTCTGTTTCAACAGTCTTTCTTCACATCTCACATCACCCTCTTGCTCAACTCTCCTCCCCCATCATGAGTGTATAACGCCCCCTACTGTTGATATATGGCTATGAATGTTGTGGTGCTTGGTCAGGATCCAATTTCAACAGCATTTCTCAGAAATTGTTTACTGCACTTTTAATTTCTTAATGTTAAAAATATGACTGTCAGTAGAATATAAAAATTAAAAAGATAAATCCTTTTTTTTTATATAGTGATAAATTTGTACTTTGTTCCTCCGTACTTTTATGGTGCTTTTTGTCTTTTTTAAAGCTAGTCAGCATTTGCTTTCTTTTTATGTAGCAATATAAATGTAGCAAACTTCATCTCACACCACAAAGGAATTCCTCGACCCCACTGGCTTCGGTGGACCACGCAGTTTATTGACAGAGGACAGACAATCAAAACACAAGCCTTCAGGTTCACTCTCTTTCAGCTGACTCTCAGTCACAGGCTGTTCTGAGAGAGCATTTTATACAATAAAGTCTTGTATTGAAACAGTCAATTTCTTTGTGTCTCACTTATGAAAGCTCACATTCACACAAAACAAATTAAAGAAATTAAATTCCATCAAATGTACATTCATTTTTACATTAATATGATGTAATGACATGTCTAAATTTGTTAGATCGTATAGGTTTTTTTTTTTTTTTTTTCTGTTATTGTTGTTGTTAAACATACCTGCAGTTTATTGACAGAGGACAGACAACACACAAGCCTTCAAGTTCACTCTCTTTCAGCTGAAGGATGTATGAGAAAAGACACGTTAAGTACCATCTAACAGCAACTGCTAATACACAGGTCACAAATATGGCTATAAACATACATTTTAACATCCAAATGAAAGCTACACACTTTTAATACACTAAACGACATTTCCACAGACTCAATCCACCAAAATGTGGAGAAACTTATTAACAAGGAAAACCCCGCACTCAAATTTGGCGCGCAGGCGGCATATAAAACAAACACGTGCGCTTATAAAGCTCCAAAAATACATTAAACTGTAGGCAGAAAAATGCATATATAAACTTTTTCCGGTTTTATGATGCTTCTATAATTAATATTACCTTGAAACTTCACCTAATACAGCATATTTTCGCTCTTAAATGCAGAGTACTGAAGAGACATGGCTGTTGTGAGAGAGCAGACGCGCCCGGTCCATTACCAATGACGTCACTCACAGAGCAAACTCAAAATATTAATTATAAATAAAAATAAATATTTTCCCTGTCTTGCTGAACAAAATAAAGATGATATTGATGATGTAAGTAACTGTTATTGTTTATTTTCTATTTAACCAATTTAATAATTAAACTGGTTTGCTGGAAAAGTTACCAGGAAAACTCCAAACACTACATGAATATCCTGCTAAACATTTTTTTATTATATATAGAAGGCAGAAAACCATAAATATTCAGAACAATAAAAGGCAAACAGTTTTATGGGTGCATTGGGAAAGAGTCATTGTCATGTTTACACAACAACACTACACACATTCCTCTCGCAGTGAGAATGGCTGATTCTCTGTGTCCCTGGCTGATGATCTGCTGACTGATGGAATGAGCAGGAGAAGTAGGCCAGTGAGCAAGCAGAGGAAGGCAGCAGTGGGAGCCAGCATAAAAGACGGACCATAGTGCACAGTGAGCTGCAGATGAGGGCACACTATGTGTCTGCGCTGGAGGCCGTACCGCTCTAAAGAGTCTGAAACCTGCACCCACACAACAAACAACAGCACTACCGACATGATTAAGACACCTGCATATGAAAAGAGAGAACATTTGAGTAAAATCACTGTTGAATCACTACAAAGTAAGTTTTTTTTTTTTCAACTACAATTTTCTTTTCTCACCCCCAGTTATAAAGAGAGCCCCTCCAGCCTCATAAAGGCGATGGCTGGTCCCTGCGGTTGCACAGATTGTGACAAACCCACCAATCATCACAGAGAGGACTCCCAGAACAAATATAACACACCAAAAGCTCCTTTGCACTGACAATGGAAAATCGAGTTTTATTACTTTGACCACACAGTAAATGAGAAGGAATTCCATCACATTGTCAACATATTGTAGAGCAAACTGCTGCTCGAAATCTCACCTGTAACAGAGTCAGAGATTCGAATCTTTGGAAGTCCTGAAATGGGAGCATGTGACAAGTAGGCTGGCATGCAAACCTTCTGGGATGGCTGATTGGCTGGTGAAAAATGAAGCAGTGTGTTTACAAGAAAGAGCAAATAGTCAGGTGTTGTGTTTCATCTGTAGAAAAAAGGTCAAGTTACATCAGGCATGTTCGTTTAAAAATAAGTGTCAGCAAAAATGTAGGGCCTGTAAGAAATTCTAGCTATCTATAGAAAGGAGGAAGTGAAGTGCAGATGTGCTCTGATAAGTATACCATGCATTCAGAAAGTATTCAGACACCTTCCTCTTTTTTTCACGTTTTTCAAATTTTTTAAGCCTTATGCTAAAATTCTACACTAAAAACAAGTGCAAGTTTATCAAAAAGAAGGTCGGGGGTGATAGGATATCACATTGGTGTAGCCTACTGAATCCCTATTTAGACCCTATGGCAATTTCAGAGAAATTCAGACTGGTGTGGGAAAAACAGCATTTAAAACCTTTTAGCACAAGGCTACTACATAATAAAATACTACATAAAAATGTGTCACGTTATGTTGGTGTATTGGTTTCCTTTTCATGGACTTTTAGTTTGTATTGCTTTATTTCCTGTGTTTTCCTTCCCTTGTCTTGCATCTGAAATCGCATACTGTGTAAGTAGGTACTACCTTTGAATTTGAACTTACTTTGTGACTCAAGTCATCCGGGTACTTTTTGTCTACTGTTTTTCGAATACTATGTATTCGGCCATACTACTCTCTTGGCGTACTATTTTTAGCATACTATATAGTAAAGAAGTATTAGAATTTCGGCGTAGTGTTGGTTTCTAGTTTGTGTTCCTTTGTTGTCATGTAGTTCACAGCTTGTATTTAGTTACTGTAGTTCATTACATTGCATATATGGGCCATTCTATGGTTCAAAATCAAAGAAGGAAACATCTTGAAAAATACATATTTTTCTACAAATTTTGTATGTATGCAAATTGTAATATCCAAGTTACACATTTCCAGTAATTGCGCAGCTAATTCTCATATTGTATTTTCAGAAAGTTTTGAAATATTTTTCCTCTCCCCAAATTTGTCACTACCGAAACACAATAATATACGTATAATCTAATAAGGGTTATATCGACCTATTAAGATTTTGTTTACATCTACGTTAAATAAATATATAAATATATATTTTTTGCTATTTTATTAAAAAGTTTTCACAAGTAAATCAATAACAATGATTATTTTAACAATATTTGTATAAGGCATAAAGTTAATCATACTGATTTCAAAGTTAAGGATTCATTAGTTTGAATATACATTGTACCAAACATCATAACATCTTAGTTGGTAATTCAATATACTTTATTTTTGACAAAACATCCCATGTTTCGGTCGTGACTGCACATTTTCGGTATAGAGATATAGTATATAGTATATTTTGGTTGCGACCACATCACATTACAGAATTTTAACTTGCCATGCCACTTGCATCCACTCATTCATACTAATGTTGTAAGGTTATGTGTTCCCTTTTGTCACCACCAAAACAATGATATCACAACCAAAACTTCACCACATGTTTCGGTCATGACTGTTTCCGTAGTGACAATTTTAGATTTTGAGCCTAGCTCAAAGATGCACATGGTCAGCACATGGTTAGCTAGCACAGTTCTGAACAGTTGTACACAGATAAAAACTAAATTTTATGGAATAACACCCCAAAAAGTGTGCTTAATTTCAGAAAAAAGGTGACGTTTCGTAATGCACACATTTACCTCAAAATGATGGGACCTATCAGCTATGAGAGAGAGGGACACAGGAAAATGTCCTAATCAAAAATATAGGGGTTTAGTTAAAATCAGTCTCAGCCAATGGACTAAAACATACACTGTTTTGGTACACTCAAAAAAATTAACAAGGAAGGTTGTGCGCTTTACATAATATATTTATATTTAGTTTACTTATAATAGTTATGTTTGTTGACTTGAAATGTTTTTGGTTTTTTTTCTCTATTAAGGTCCACGTAATTATGTCTCAGCTTAACAGTACAAAATCCTAACGCGTTGTCTAAAGTAAAAGATTCTTACATCCAGAGGGTGGCAGTATAGTGCGACGCCAACTGCCATTTTGCCCTAACTTAATTTGATTGTGTTCAATCTGCTTAAATATATGTAAAATTTAAGTTTACTTAATCCGTTTGTGTTGGATTACATTCATGATTTGTGTTGCATTAACTGAAACTGGGCGGTGTAAGCAGCATGCTTTGCATATGGTTGAATTAAGAGAGAATAAATGTTAAAATTAAGTGTTATTTTATGTTTTATTTGAGAAAATTAGAAAAGGGGAAGACTTGATATGTGTAATTGTGTTTAATGTTCAATTACATTGGAATTATTAGATCCATTTAAATTACAGTGGGTTACCATTGTGGAGAAGAGTGGAGCATTTTGTTAGGCTGTGGACTGATTCAATTGCTGTTGACTTCTTTGGTTGAAGGAGAATGTAATCATTAGCATATTCGATGCTAATGTGTGCTACTGTTAGCAAATAGATAGCTACAGTCTATCTATTTAATTCTGTGTCACTAAAAGAAATGAAACTTTAATGGATGAATGAATATAAAAAATATGAATACCTGAATCATGTCAGGGAGCCTTTAAAAATTCACTTTGAGACTACTTAAATGTGTCACTTAAAATTACTTAATTCCATGGTGTTAAAGTTACATGAACAGATTTTGTTTGTTTAACGTAACCCAGTTATGTGGAACCTGTTGACATAAAAAAGTTAATTAAAGCCAACATATCATTTTTTGTGACATGAAAATCCGGGACACATTTTTTTACATGTTTCATGATAAATACTTTTTTTTTTTTTTTTTTTTTTTCACTTTTTGTTCAAAATCAAAAATATATTTTTAAAAACAACAATAGAATAAAATGCAAAACAAATTCTATATCATCTTCATAGTTTGAAATTTAGGGGTTAGGGTTCAGGATAGCCACCTCCCAATTGAAAGTACCCAATAAATTATGATTTTATTTATATTATGCTAATATCTTAAATATTATTGTGAGTTTCAAAAGATAATAGCTTTTTAAATGTGTGGTGTTGTTGTTGTTGTTGTTTTTTTTTTTGGTTGTGGGACAGCAGTTTGCACCAATTCTTTAGAATGGCATATATAAACTTCTGTTGTCTTAGTTCATGGTCTTGTGTTGGTTGTGTATGGTTGTGTATCACACTTTTGTTTTAAGTTGAGCTGTTTATATGATCCATATCATCATCTTCATCATAATGTAACAAAAGTAACTTTTTTTTTTTCAAATGCAAGCAATTTAACAAGCAATTGTGCAACTGTTTTTAAGTTCCAAGTTGCATGCCAAGTACAAAAGGAGTTGACCTACTGATCCAAAAAGCCAGCATATCCTGCTCTCCATTTGTACAGCTATAGGAACATCTCCAAAAGAGGCCCTCATGGTAGAACAGGGTGTTTTCAGCCTGAATGTCTGGTTGTTTTTGAGAGATATCCTAATAAATAAATAAAAACTACATATAAAAATCAATTTAAAATTTATATTATTCAAAAATAATTATCTTGCTGAAAGGTCACCACTGCATTTGGGGCCACTTACAAACTGTTCTTTGAAGAACCCAAAATATTTGTTCTGTGGCAAAAGTTTCTTTCTTGTTGTTTCAATGAAACATATCAACTACAATATGATGTAGGTGAAACGCGTGCGTGTAGACAGGCAGATAAAGACAAGGATGAAAAAGGTTCCATCACACGGTTTAATAGAATAATCCTAACAGGTATGAGTCTAAACAGGCAGCAGGGTACACACACACATAACTTGAAACATAGACCAAACAAAAAATGAATGTGAATTCATTGGACAAACGTGGATAATTTATAGAACACAACTGACACGGATGAACTAATAATGACTGTAACCAAGGATATAGATGAGTGGCGGGAATCTGAACAAAGACATGTGACAAATGACAACCTGAAAGTCCATGAAAACAACACTAAACAGAACATAATGTGACAGTAGGCTTATGATTCTAATGGTATGAAGGATTCATTTATTCATTGTATGCCTTTCAGATAAAGCTCTGTATTGCTGAATTCTCAGTCACTTGATTGTATAGTTAAAGTCTAATAAAACACATGAACAAATAATTTTAACACATGGCAAATATGTCCGATCCTTACCTCTGTGACTCTGAAAAAAGTCGCATGATCACACGATTCAAATGCCATAAGCCAGTAATCGGACCCAAGAGATCCCAGGACAAACACTGAGCTTAGAGCTCCAAAAAATCCAGCCAAGAACCGTAAAACTACAAGACGCATAGCTGCTGAAAAATTATTTTCTTGTCAGTCTCTTAATCAAATTTAAATGCTCACATTACTAGTTTGTTTGTGTTACCAACACTGTCCAGCTGCTTTGTTAATCATCGGTCCACATTATTTCTTGTCCTTCAACCAAAATGTTTGGTTATATCTCCCTCCGGTGTGGCCACTCTGCAATGACCAATGATAAAAAAAGACCAGACGGCACTATTCTTAGAGTCTGTAGGGACTCATAAGTCTGACCCAGTTCAGCAAAATAAATCCAAACCTATCCATCAAAATAATCATCTTTTTATGTAACTGAAGAGACCTATGTGTGACTGATATGTTTCATCAATGACTGTAGCATTTCTGAAATCAAGTTAAACTGTGTAATCAGAGAACTGGATTTTTATGAACTTAAACTGGTCTGGTGAGGTAATGGAATAGAAAATAGCATCTGTCGACATGCATTACTGGAGTCAGTATTTGGTTTCCTTCTTTAATAAAAATAGCTGTATGACTGTGAAAAGTTTATTTAACTGTGAGATAGATCTACATATACACTCACCTAAAGGATTATTAGGAACACCATACTAATACTGTGTTTGACCCCCTTTCGCCTTCAGAACTTCCTTAATTCTACGTGGCATTGATTCAACAAGGTGCTGAAAGCATTCTTTAGAAATGTTGGCCCATATTGATAGGATAGCATCTTGCAGTTGATGGAGATTTGTGGGATGCACATCCAGGGCACGAAGCTCCTGTTCCACCACATCCCAAAGATGCTCTATTGGGTTGAGATCTGGTGACTGTGGGGGCCATTTTAGTACAGTGAACTCATTGTCATGTTCAAGAAACCAATTTGAAATGATTCGAGCTTTGTGATATAGTGCATTATCCTGCTGGAAGTAGCCATCAGAGGATGGGTACATGGTGGTCATAAAGGGATGGACATGGTCAGAAACAATGCTCAGGTAGGCCGTGGCATTTAAACGATGCCCAATTGGCACTAAGGGGCCTAAAGTGTGCCAAGAAAACATCCCCCACACCATTACACCACCACCACCACCAGCCTGCACAGTGGTAACAAGGCATGATGGATCCATGTTCTCATTCTGTTTACGCCAAATTCTGACTCTACCATCTGGATGTCTCAACAGAAATCGAGACTCATCAGACCAGGCAACATTTTTCCAGTCTTCAACTGTCCAATTTTGGTGAGCTCGTGCAAATTGTAGCCTCTTTTTCCTATTTGTAGTGGAGATGAGTGGTACCCGGTGGGGTCTTCTGCTGGCCCATCCGCCTCAAGGTTGTGCGTGTTGTGGCTTCACAAATGCTTTGCTGCATACCTCGGTTGTAACGAGTGGTTATTTCAGTCAAAGTTGCTCTTCTATCAGCTTGAATCAGTCGGCCCATTCTCCTCTGACCTCTAGCATCAACAAGGCATTTTCGCCCACAGGACTGCCGCATACTGGATGTTTTTCCCTTTTCACACCATTCTTTGTAAACCCTAGAAATGGTTGTGCGTGAAAATCCCAGTAACTGAGCAGATTGTGAAATACTCAGACCGGCCCGTCTGACACCAACAACCATGCCACACTCAAAATTGCTTAAATCACCTTTCTTTCCCATTCTGACATTCAGTTTGGAGTTCAGGAGATTGTCTTGACCAGGACCACACCCCTAAATGCATTGAAGCAACTGCCATGTTATTGGTTGATTAGGTAATTGCATTAATGAGAAATTGAACAGGTGTTCCTAATAATCCTTTAGGTGAGTGTATTTCAAGACACTAATGTCCTAATTAAATGACTTTTAAAAGACTTCCTCATTTTGTAATAGTCTAATAAAGTCATTTTTAATAGGCAAAGGACGGATGGATCATGGATCAATAGGATGGATCATGCAGCACTTGTCCCAATGAATGCACAAGGTGGTGGTGGTATGCTGTAAAAATGGGAATTTGGTTCTGTCATCATACAGGCTATGTTTACCTGAAACACAAGTGAAATGCTAAAGATGTTTTAATGATACGCAGGAAGGTAAATTGACCTGTTAAGAGTTCAGCCAAGTCTCAGCCAGGACACTTTCTCTCTGCCCTAAACTCTCCAGCAAAAGCTCTATTCACTCTCCAAATCACTTACAGATAAAATCAGAAGTCAAATAACAGCAGCAGATAATGGACGGTTTGAATCTCACGTTAAAATTGTAATAACACAAGAAAAAACATCATTCTACACTAATCTTTTACTCAGATAAAGTTTAGACAAATGTGCAGGTTGGATAAAAGTTCAGCTTTCTTAGCAGTTTGTTTGTGATATGATGGTGAAATTGCATTCTCTACAATGGGCTCACGCTCATTTCTGTGTAAATGTACATGTAAATTGGTGAGTGAAACTTGCATGCCACTTGCATCCACTCATTCAGGTTTGTGCTGAGGAGCAGTTGAGAGTTGCACAGACTAGTCGACTTGTCGACTTTAATGCACTGCCATGACCCTTTAAGCTTGACGTCAACTAGTTGCTGATCATAAACTATAGAGGGCACAACAGGATAAGAAATCTTTGAAGTTCACTTTTACGCTCCATTTCCAAAACAGTTAAAATGACAAATATATGCATACTCTGAGAGCACTTCTCAAGATATGTTTGATTCTACCATCTGGATGCTCAAAATTGACCGGGTGAATGCACTATTTAAACCACTTATTGTACATGTAAGTTATTCACCCTTCTGCACTGATGCTTTGTCACTCACATACATACAGACAGTAGCTCACACATCACATGCAGATCACATGCAAAGACGCTGCCAGGTAGAATTAATTCACAAGCGCAATTGCTATCTCACTAATGCATATAAATGTAATCTTTGCTGTGCTACTTTATCTGTATCTGATTTAGAACGAGCAGAAATCTGTGAGAAATATGAAAAACGAACTAAAGACAAAAGAACTGATAAAAATAGGCACTTATGTAGGATCAATAGCCTTGTGGGCAGCGCTGTGTCATATGCCAAAGCTGTGCACAAGGCAACCTGCGTTCGAGTCTCAGCTCGAGGTTCAGGCTTAATTATTCATTTATGATGTCATCAGCGACTAGTCGACGTCAACTCAATTTTCTCAACTCAATCACACAAATGTCGACTTTAAAAAAGTCGACAACCCCTTGAAGTCGTTCAATCCCTTTCTGTAGAACATTGTGTCAAAACCGACACTAGGGGTTCCTATTTTGATTTTGATTTTGATTTTTAGCCAGAAAAGTTCAGTTGAGATCCAGTATCTCTTCTACCAGGGAGTCCTGGTCAAGATGGCCAGCGAAAACAAAACAACATAAAACCACATAATAAACAAACACAAAACACCAAAATCTAATAAATCTATAAATCAAAATCTAATAAACAATGCAAATCATACGCAGCTAATTAAAACACTGAAATTGTTTATAAAAACAAACTTTAAAATATTTTTAAACAGATCAAGAGATGGTACTTATTCCATGTGTACCCTGAATCTCATTCCATGCATGTGGAGCATAATTGGAAAAGGCAGATCTACCTGGCTCTGTGTGGAAAATTGACATCTTAAGTAATAAAAATTTCTGTTGATCTGGTATTATATACACTAGTACAATATGTCAACGAACTATATATATACTGTGGTTACTTATCCAGAAAAGCTTTTAAAATTAAAATTAGAATATTGTTTTTCCTCCTTAATAAAAGTGAAGTCCATTGTGTCATTTCAGATAAATTTCAATGATGTGTACGGACACTTGCACCAGTTACAAATTATAAAGCAGCGTGATTTTGTCACAGTTCACCCTAGTCACCATCCTCTTCACTACACTTCTCAGCACCAATCCTGGTTCCCACCAGCGATCTCCCAGTATCCAGCACCTTCCTCAATCACCCTTTGGACTCCACTACCCTGCTCACCTCATCACATCCTTTGTATTCAATACATATCACCATTCACCATAATTTTTCCTCTCCTGTGTCTCCATGTACTCTAACAGATACCATAGTATAAGACAGAGCCATAGTATAGATGATAGTATCATCTGCATAAAAGTGTACATTTGCTACACCAAGTAAATAAAATTTACCAAATGTAATTGGTCCCAAAATAGATCCTTGAGGAACACCTGCCTTTACTATTAAAGGAGTATATAATTATCTATTGACACACACAGAGTTCTTCCAGTCAAATTGTTTAGCCCAGTGTAGCCCAGCCCGCAACTCTACAGATGTCTGCCAATGACGCACCGTTCGCCAGAGATGAAGATGCTGCAATGCCTTTGGTTGAGTGAGCTCTGAGCTCCAAGGGACAAGGTACGCCCTGGGATTGGTAAGTCAGACGAATGGCGTCCACTATCCAGTAGGGTATTCTTTGTTTGGAGACAGCCTTCTACTTCTGCTGACCTCAGAAACAGACAAAGAGCTGATCAGATCTTCTGAAGCTCTGTATGCGGTCGAGGTATATGTGCAAAGTGTGCACTGGGCACAACAGAGACAGGACTGGGTCTCCCTCGTCACATGGGAGCGCATCCAGATTCACCACTTGGTCCCTGAATGGAGTAGTGGGAACTTTGTGCATGTAGCTGGGCCTGTGTCTCAGGACAACATGAGACTATGCCAGGCCAAACTCTAGGCATGAATCACTAATGAAGAGGGCTTGCAGGTCCCCCACCCTCTTGACGAAGGTGAGAGCGGTCAGGAGGGCTATCTTCATGGAGAGGGCATTGAGCTCGACTGACAACAAGGGCTAAAACAGATCTCTCTGTAAGACCTGTAAAACAAAGGGAGATCCCAAGAGGGAATGAGGTGCGGTCTTGGAGGATTCAACCTCTCAGGAACCTAAAAATCAGGTCTTGCTTCCCTAAGGACCTACCACCCACCATGTCATGGTTTGCTGCTATTGCAGCCATGTACACCTTGAGGGTAAAAGCAGACAGCCGCTTCTCTAGGCCTTCTTGGAGGAAGGAAAGCACTGACCCAACTGTGCACCTTCGTGGATCCTCCCCCTGATAGGAACACCACATAGCGAAAAGGCGCCACTTCAAGGCAAATAGCCGCCGGGTAGAGGTGATAATGTCTACCGTGGCTGGTGGCAGACCTCTGATTCCTCCTCGTACCGTCTAGGGACCAGACATGGATGTTCCAGAGGTCTGGGCGCGGGTGCCAGATTGTGCCTGCCCTTGAGAAAGAAGATCCTACCTCAGGTGGATTCACCAGGGAGGGGCTGATGCCATCAGCATGAGCTCTGAGAAAAAAAAGTCTTGCTGGGCCAAAGGGGCCCTGGAGCCAGTTGTGCCCTAGTGCATCCGTGCCGAGGCGGGCCTCGGTTGGGGAATACCACAGAGGGCAATGGGAAGATTCCTGGAAAGCAAACAGGTTTACCTGAGCCTTGGCAAATCGACTCCAAATCAGCTGGACCACTTGGAAGTGGAATCTCCACCCTCCGCAAAGTATGATCTGTCGCAAGAGTGACTCCAGTGGAGGAGATGGTGGGCAGGTTGTGACATGAAATGGGAGCGGACACCACCCTGGAAGTTGATGTATGCCACCGTCACAGTGTTGTCCATCCAAAATCAACACATGCTTGCCCTGGATCAGAGGCTACAACCACCTCAGGGCTAATAACACAGCCAACATCAGTTGATGTGCCAGTGCAGACGAGGCCCCATTGAAGTCCTGAGACTGCATGCTCGTTGCACACGGCGCCCCAGTCTGTATCGGAGGCATCAGTTCTGACAACAACACACCTGGACACTCGTCGTAGGGGAACATCTGCCCATAGAAACGTCCATGCATCTAGACTCTGCACGAGAGACACCAATGGAACAACATCTGGGGTACCCATGGTGGGAGGCTTGTGGTGAGGCAGAGCAAGTTCCACCATATCAGAAGGCCCAGCGTCCCGAAGAAACCGTGGCGTAAGGTGTAGTGGCACACCTACATTGCTCCGGGGGCTCACAGTAAAAGGGAGTTGGTGAAGGCCGGAGGAAGGCAGGCTTCCCCGTGACTAGTCACACTTACCTGTCTCTTTGCACAGGCCCGTGGCTTCAGAATGCAGGAAGTCAAATTTTTCACATCCACTGGGGTTCTAGTGCAGACACTTAATGTATGTCCGTCGCAATGTCGAGGGCCCTAAAGTTCTGGTGTCAGTATATGACCCAGGGAGAGGAGAAACTGCCCTTTGCTGACCGTGAAAGAGTAGTCGGCCACCTAGCGTCCGGCAAAGAAAAATGCAAAGGAAAAAGTCTTATCCCATCCCTTCAGTGGGAGTAAGGCCTATCCCGTTTTCAGGGGCCCTCTGCGACAAGCAGGCAGGGACTGGGGCCTCTGGGATCTGGTGGTCGATCTGCACCGAGGCAAGATGTGTCTGCTTCTTTTACTGCAGACAACTTTTTTTGCAAAGCCACCTTGAGAAATGGGGAAATCGAGAAAGTGTACTTTCCCCAAATGAGAAGTCAGTTGCATTTTATATATGTGACCCTGGATCACAAAACCAGTCTTATGTTGCACGGGTATATTTGTGGCAATAGCCAACAAAACATTGAATGGGTCAAAATTATAGATTTTTCTTTTATGCCAAAAATCATTAGGATATTAATTAAAGATCATGTTCCATGAAGATATTTTGTAAATTTCCCACCTTAAATATATAAAACATTTATTTTTGTGAATGGATGCAGCACTATCGCCAATAGAAATGGACAACTTTAAAGGTGATTTTCTCAATATTTCGATTTTTCTGTATCCTCAGATTACAGATTTTCAAATAGTTGTATCTCGGCCAAATATTGTCCTATCCTAACAAACCATACATCAATGGAAAGATTATGTATTCAGCTTTCAGATGATGTATACATCTCAATTAAAAAAAAATTACACATAAGACTGGTTTTGTGGTCCAGGGTCACATATATTATATATACTGTAATTTATATATATATAACAACATATATTGAAGTAACGTCAAACTCCCCTGGAAACTCCACCAGACGCAATGTGCAAGATGAGGAATGGGAGGACTGTGGGGATTTCCCCTGCGGAGAAGCTCCTATTGTTGCCCTCTAATCACCCTGAGTATTCGCTGCCGCAGCCCCAGGCTTTGCAGAAGGACGGGATGGGAAGCAACTGATGTGATTCCTTTTATTAGAAAAAGGACCATTGGCATGGTCATGCTCTCGCAGTGAAAATGATCCACGAACACAATCCATTTTGGCCGATTGTGGCCTTCCGAGGACGAAAGATATCGACCACAACCATGAACACATAGACAGAAAAAGATATCTTTAAAAAGATGCTCTCCGAGAGAAATTTCTCTTTTCTAGTTGCTCGTTGAAGCACCCAGGGGAAACTCTCTCTCACTTATCCGTGCATATGGGAGACAGCCACTGAAATGCAGCATAAGAATCCAACAAAGCTTCTAGGCAGAGGTGAATGGAGAGAGAAGCACAGACACGTTTTCTCGGCTCTGAAGAACAAATCTGAATAATAAACGGAACAATTCCAAGAGGGTCCTCACACCATCAGTGCTCGGGCCCTAATGATTGGATGCATGCCAATCCTTTATACCCATATGATGGGAGAGTGGCATGCAAATTGCACTCGCCAATTCTCATTGGCCTTTTTTAAAGTATTAGCGGTGTTTGGGGCTCCCAAGTGTGACCCCTAGTGTCGAAAGTCAATGTCAAAAGTGACTGATAGAAAGGGAACATACTATGTAACACGTTTGAGTAAACAGAAAAATGCTATACATACTGTATAACAAATTATTGTTATTATTATTCCTGTATTTGCATGAAAACAGCAGTTTGCTGTTAAATTTCCATGCAAATTTACAGGATTTTTTTCAGTGTCAGTAAAAGGGGAGACCCTAGTATCTTTATCGCTGTACACATTCATACTATGCATTTTAATAGTGTCACATTATATTCTGTTTAGTGTTTTCATGGACTTCAGTTTGTTGTCATTTGTCACTGTTGTCTTTGTCCAGATTCCCACCACTCATCTGTCTCCTTGGTTACAGTCATTATTAGTTCATCCCTGTCAGCTGTGTTCTATTAATTATCCTCATTTGTGTTTGCTTTATAAGTTCATCCCTCACATTCATTCTCTGTTTGGTCTACATTTATGTTATGTGTGTACCCTGCTGCCTGTTTAGACTTATAATAAACTGTGTGTTGGAACTTTTTCATCCTTGTCTTCATCTGCCTGTCTACATACGTGTTACAGCTAGTCACTTATTACTAACAACTTTGAAATCAAACTAGTTTAAGATCAATTAATAATTGCTGACCGATCCTTAAGTTTAAGTCTTCTCTAATGTGAATGTGGTATGAAAACCATCCATCTGAAGAAAAAAAAAAAAAAAGAAAAGAATGACCCAGTTTGGGATATATATAGATAAAATAGGGTTACGGTATTAATTTGATCCTGAAACTAAGAAAGACGTTAGAAATGTTTCTCTGTAATAGTCTGTTATCGAGCTCATTGTAGATTCACCTAATTAACGTAATCATCTTTTTTTTGGTTATCTCTTGTGTTCATAAGTACAAATGCATCAGCTGTTAATAGATTTCAGTATAGATTTATCAATGCACAAATGCTCTTCTTCCTGAGCAAATGAATTTAATCTTATTTCATTCTTATATTGTTGTACTTTGTTTGTAGTTCCTGAAAATATGTTCATAATGTGTGTGCATTGATATTTATGTTATTTTTAAAACATATTTAAAATATGTAATTTGGCACCAAGTTCAAAGCCCCTTTTTTGTGAATTCGATTTTTGAGAGATTCAAACAATGTAGTCCTATCACACCAAACAGAAAGTGAAATAAAAATTAAAACTGTGACTGTATTTTTACAACCATCCACATGATGGCAATATAGATCTTAGAACCCATGATTTCACTAATGTTGCGTGGTACGAAATGAACTGATGTTTGCAGAAACATTATAGCAGCTTAGTAGCATTAATAGCAACTATTAATCTGAGAATCAGACCCTCCAATGTAAGATAGTTAGCCTACATTATTATATATAATCATAATTAGAGATAGGCTATATGAAAACTGACTTTTTTTCAAATGCACCCTGAACCAAATTACTGTCCAATTGAAATAAATGCCTTGCTTATTATTGGTCCTGCAGATTTTCGTTAGAGATGTTGTTCATCTTCAGTGTAATGTAATTGACTTAACAATATTAAAGATTATCTTTGGAATTCTAAAGATTCATAATTAAAGGAACTGCAACCAAGCCAGTATGTTAAACTATTATACTGTCTGCGTTCTGCGTTGTCTTGTTAAAACATTAATTTGCTTTTTTGCTTGCACGTGCAGTTGCGGACAGAGCGCGTGGGAAAGGCGGGGCACGGCGGGATGACGACACACATTAGGGCGGGGCCACACTATGCAGCAGCGCAAGGAAGAGCAAGAGGCAGCGCGCTGGAACTTGGCAACTGAGATTCGCTTGCATCAAAAACTCTTCTGATGGCAATATGGATTGACAAAGCGCCTACTGAGATGTAAGTACATTTGATATGTAAAACATTCCGAAGAGTCAGCTTCGAGGCTCTTTCTTGATTACACCGCCAGAGAAATGGCCATAAAGTATCTGTGTTGTTTGTATGCTCTGTAGTGCGCAAGGATGCGAACTGGAGATAAGTTACATTGTAAGCTGTTTATATGACTTGGCTACGATGCCATTTTATAATCGCTTCCATATTTGTGAGATTGGGGTTCGGTATTGTATGTAAACATAACCACCAGACTCTGCCTGCCAAATCGAAAGCTATAGCCTACTGAAACACTGAAATGTCTTTCATAGGCAGAGGAAGGTGAAAGTATGCATTCGGTGTGACCTGAAGAGCCAGTGTTCGCGTCTCTTTATTGAACTATTCAAGTGAAACAGGGCCAGTCAGCTGTTCATGATTTCCCCAAATCCTAGTGAATCTATAATTGCCTTGTAAACTTGTAAACATCCCCAATACATTTCATTATTACCTTTCAAGCCACTAATTATTTTCCAAGAAAATATTAAATACGACCACATACTTTATCTCTTAATTCAAGCTTAGGCTAAATGATCATATTAAAAAAGTTAGATTTTTTTAAATAATTATATTTAATAGTTATTTTATAATATACATGTGTAATGTTTTAAGTAAACTTTAAATAAATACAAAACCATCATAGATTCATATTGCTTACAACAAATCAGGTGATTTTGTAAAGAAAGTTACATTAAACAATATTATTAATTTGATAGATTTCAATATTTTTATGAATATTATTGTTAGTGTGTAAGATGATCATTAAAAACTTTATAGTGAACAAAGAACAAATTACTTGTCCAAGAGTGTCCCTTGCTCAAGTGTACAGTGATATTGACAATTAAATCAAACTCTGCAGGGATTCAAACCTGCTACATTTAGGAGACCAACTAAGTTCCAATACCTAAAACTTGGCATTTTAATTCCAATGAGAAATGTCGATGCAATGCATGTAATGTAAAAAATAACTGGTATTTTTAATCAAAACACTAAATATAAATTTGAGATTTTAAACCAAGTTCACATAATAATAGGCCCACAATGGCTGGTCAGTTTTTGTCTGATACCCACACATTCCTTCCATAAACAAAGTCAGACCTAATAGGGTTTCACTGGTTTACTCCTGATTGGAGTTGATATTTCATGAAGCTGGCAGGCTGTTGCATAAGCACGGTTCAAATGCAGTGTGCTTGGTTTCACTCAGCTGAGAGGAAAACATGGGCCATGTGCTGGCACCACACAGCAGCCTGCGTTAAGTGTGGTTACGTTAAGACTTCATCAGGACTGTACAGGCCATGCCTTTAAGAGCAAAATTGTAAATGTTGGATTTTTTGTTGTATGGTCTTATTTTTCCGTTACTAGGGGTGTGACCAATCGTAGTTGATCTATGATCCGTACGAACCAGGGCCCGTGGTTTGTAACGCATATGATTTGCAGATTAATTGTAAAGTGTAACCATCATAGAGTGAAAGTTTATCGTTTGCACGTGTTTTGTCTTGCCAATGTACACATCCAAGCAATTTTAAACCATTCAAGCGCAAGAAGAGGTGATAGAGAACTCACTACGGTATTCACGCACTGTTGTGCACATTATAAATACATGCTGCTGTCTATGTCATTGATGTTAATCAAACAACAAAACACAGCTTTAACATTTAATTCATACGTGAACACTATAGTGTTGTTTTATTTTACATTTAATTATACATTTTTTATACCCGAGTACTACTGTTAGACCTTACTTTATTTGTAACTTTTCTCTATTGTATTTATATATGCTTGAATTTTGTGTATTTGTTCTTATTTTTTACTGACTGTTCACTTGTCTTTAATAATGAGTAATAAATGGAAAGCAAAGTTACATTGCACCAATGATCCGATCCGATAATTTTCCTTTTTTTTTTTTTTTTTTTTTTGATGATCCGAACAATGGTCCGATCCGTGACACAAAAACCGTAATTTGGTCCAAACCGTGAGTTTTGTGATCCATTGTACCACTCAACGCAAAACTTCCACATAAATAAATGAGACAAAGAAAGATGTGTTTGTAAAGGCTCGTTCTTTTGTGTTTTAGATGGTCGATAAAAATGATCTCTTCACCCTCATTATCATGTAGCTCTGCTGAGATCAGTATTTCGGCCTCATGTCACAGTGTGTTATGTTACAGTCAGTTATGTCTGTGCGTCAGATATAATACATTCCTCTGGCAGTGTGTGAGCTGTTTGATTATTCCCCTTCACCACCTGAAAAAACACCTTCAAAAGATTTAGAGCCTGAGGTTTTAAATCACAGAGACATGTTTTTCTCTTATAGATTAGCAGTGTTCTCAAGAGATTCTGTAGCCCTATGCCAGGTTTTCAGAGCATTTTTTTTTCTTCCTGTATGGCTTCCAGAGACCATTAGGCCCAGACTGGGAAGCACTTTGTAACTTCATAAATCATAAAAAAAAAAGATAAAGTGTCTGTTCTAGTAAAGAGACTGATCACCTTCATTTCGATGAAAGAGTTTGTTTTGTTTTTTAATTTTTTTTTTTACTTATGAAACTGGTAACATTTTATTCTATGTTTCTGTTGCATTTTGAACAGCAAGGAACTCCTGCTGAGCTGAGATGCATGCTGGGATACATGCTGTGGTTCACATAAAATCAAATTAGGTTCTGTCTCAGTCTTTTATCTATAATGACTCAGCTTCTTCAACTCTGCCTGGAGGCTGGGAGCAGATCTGAACCGATCTGTGGAGCATTTGTTGTTGAACTTGTACCGTGGTGCTTCCCAAGACTTGCCTGCTAGTTATGTAATGCAGGCCTGCATTATTGATATTTCCTTGGATATAAGACATTGTGGAGCTAAAAGGTCTGTCTGCTTCTATTTCTGCCCTGGAAAGGCACTCATATGGTTGTAAACGTGATGGTGTGGAAAGGTAGGGTTATATGTTGAGGCAAGGATGTTATGTAATTTTGGTCCTGATGGAGACCATTTCCATGAAACATTCCTTCTCCAGCCATGTGGATAATGGTGTCTTGAATGCATTCTGGGATGATTAATAAATGTATAACTGCTAAGCAGCTGCTCTGTTTTTAATGACCACTAGTATACATTTCTGGGTAGATTACTTACAAATTGTAGGCCGTTACTGATTCCAAATTACATGACAAAAATTTTTGTTAGTATCGTAATTCATTACATTACTTATTTTAGGTAATATAATCCAAATACTTTTTGATTACTTTTAGATTACTTTGACCTAACTCATTTATCACGTTGAATTGAATAAGGTAATATTGTACCATAATGATATAAAAATACAAAGAGAATGAAAATATATTTCATTCTTCATCATTCTTTATTTTAAATTTCTTCAGGGTTTCCCAAACTGGGGTCTGAGAAGAAACTGCAGGGGGTTTGTGAGATTAATGAAAAGCTAATAATGAAATACATCATCAAATTTTTAAACTAAAATATTTTATTTATTATTAATTTTAAAATAATAAAAATGATAGGCCTATTAAAAGTGTGAAAGACAAAAGCCTTTCAAACACATAGCAATGCATGGTTAAATGACTTGTTGAGTGATAATTCAAAATAATAATTAACGTGTTCATCAGAAGTTACGCAATGTTGAGAAAACGCTAAAAGTGAAAGGATTTCTGGAAGTCTGGTGATCAAATGCTTTGGCCTCTCAATTTAGAAGACTTTCTGAATGTATAGCCTATAAGTAATATGCTTTTTTAGAAAGGAAAATTTAAAACATATATATCTATATCTATATACTGTATAATTATGGTGGTCAGACTCCTAGGGGGCGTTTACATAAGTCCTGTTCTTGCATTTGAAAGCAGCTAGATAGAGCGCAATGAAATACAGTAAAAATGGAATGGCTTTAACATAGATATTCATAAACACACAATTGTATATAAATTACTTAAATATAATGTATATGCATTGCTTCTATCTATGAGAATTAGCAAGAAAGCTAATTGTAATTCCTTATTACACATTTCTTTTGGACAAGGAAAATTAAGGGCTTGATTGAATTCCTAGTGTTTTCCTAGACAGTTTAGGGACAGTTGCCCTTAATGTTTCTACTCTAGAGATTTTTGTTTTAATACATTATAAACAGCACAGAGTTTGTTCATCAACGCTGAAGGACCAAAAATATATAAAGGGGCTAATACAGTAATGTTTGCTTGCTCCATTTGATGCCAGAATTAAAAAAAAAAAAAAAATGGCACCCAAATGGCATTTGCACTTCTGTGAAATAGGAGCTCAATACCCGACAAGCACATGTGTATTGGTGCACAACTACATCATTTCCTGCTGACCTTCAGAGTTGTCCTCTTTGAGAAGCATGCTGAACGAGTGTTTTAGATTCAGGGATTGGTAACAAGATTTGACTGCATCTTTTCTGTTTTATCATTAGAGAGTAGGCCATTTGTTCAGGTCTAATTAAATATTTATAGTCCCATGTGCTTTTTTGGCATTCAGTATTAAGTCATTTCATCATAGCCAAGAATAGAGAATGTGAGTATCCTAGTTCAGTACCTTGATTCATCTTAATCTACAGTACTTCCTCAACGTCATGTTTTTGCTGCAAGTGACAAACCACTTCCCTTAAGACCTGCAAAACAACCTGCTCCAGCTGCACTTACACAATTACAACTCGCCGTTTCTTGGTAAACACGTCTTCACCTAATTGAGCTTTTATTATTGGCTTTAAACATCTCATGCTCTGTGACACTTAAGCAGTTTCATAGAGAGATTGAGATGGTAAACATTTATGGCTGCAACTTCTTTAACTTGATGATTTACGGAAAGTAGTTCAAATTTGTTAAATGAAAATATTAATGAGACCATCAGACAACAGCTGCAAAACGTTTTTGTTACATATAGGTAAAGAGTGGGGAATTTCCTTGAGCATTCCCTGTGATTTCCTGGTGCATTCCTAATCTAAAAGGTACACATTCTTTTCTTTTCTTTTCTTTTCTTTTCTTTTCTTTTCTTTTCTTTTCTTTTCTTTTCTTTTCTTTTCTTTTCTTTTCTTTTCTTTTCTTTTCTTTAAAAAACTCAGTGTTTACTCATTAACTATAAAACAGTCTTATTTAAGTATTATTTATACAGTATTCTATTCTAATATTTAGTAATATTTTGAATTGGCTATTTATTTCTATATATTCAGATTTCATTTTAATTGTATAGTGTAAGTTTTAGCAATTTTGGCTTTTTTCATTTTGAAAACTTTTTAATATTTCTATTTAGTTATTTCGGTTTTATATAATCAGCATTCAAAAACTGAGTTGTATACAAACATTTAAATGTCACTTAAGGCAGTTTTTGCATAATTATGTTTTTACTCCATTTTGTTGTTTGAAGTATAAACATTTAAACGGTGGCTGTCATAACTTGTTTTCATGACAGATTTATTTAAACATACATTATAAAAAAAATCATAAAATAAGGGTGGGACAAAATATCAAAAAATCAAAGGGCAATATATCGTTTTCCTTCTCCTTTCGATACGAGAATCGATACGCTGGCGCCAAATATCCATATATTAGGCTAATTAATAAAACAAGGCTCTCTAAATAGATTTACCTGCTCCCAGCATTGCTACTTTGTGGCTCCTCGAGGCGGCGCTCAACACATGAATGAGGGAAATGTGAACAAGTTAACTAGCTTAAGAAAAAGAGTTTTTTAACGGGATGGCGAACAGCAGTGTGAGTAAAATAATAGATGCCCCAGCCACGTTTAAGTCCAAAGTCTGGACCCACTTCAGATTTTATACCATTGATGGGACAAACAATATCGTCAAAGAGTATGCGATATGTGACCCTGGATCTCAAAACCAGTCACAAGTAGCACGGGTATATTAGTGGCAATAGCCAACAATTGTATGGGTCAAAATTATCGATTTTTCTTTAATGCCAAAAATCATGAAGATATTTAGTAAATTTCCTACCGTAAATATATAAAACATGTATGTTTGTGAGTGAATGCAGCACAATCGCGAACATAAATGGACAACTTTAAAGGCGATTTTCTCAATGTTTCGAGTTTTTTTTGCACCCTCAGATTCCAGATTTTCAAATAGTTGTATCTCAGTCAAATATTGTCCTATCCTACCATACATCAATGGAAAGTTTATTTATTCAACTTTCAGGTGATGCATGAATCTCAATTTCAAAAAATTGACCCATGTGACTGGTTTTGTGGTCCAGGGTCACATATACAACTCAACTCAACTTAACTTTTATTTATAAAGCACTTTCAAAACCATTAGAATGGACCAAAGTGCTGTCCATAAGTAGTAAATAACTCTAAAATACATAGAAACATAAAATTACATTAAAACATGACACCAAGAGAATCAAACAACAAATCACTCACAGTTCTCAGACCTAATCAAACGCCAAAATCTTGATAAAATAAATAAGTCTTCAATTCCTTTTTTAAAATATCCATGCCTGATGAGGATTTTAAAGATAATGGCAACACATTCCAAAGTGCAGGAGCCGCAACAGAAAAAGCGCGATCTCCACTACGCCTCAAGCGAGACCGTGGGACGGTTAGAAGCATGTTCTGAGAGGAGCGAATGTCAAGAACTACCTGGTAAAAGTAAAGTGCACTGGTAATACCACGAACATGCAAAGCCACTTTGCAATGCCATCACCCTGATCACATTTAAAAAGTTTAATTTACTTAAAATGTTCAATTTAATTTACAGACTGAAAAACTTTTTGTGCTGTTTTCTAACAGTTTGGACTAAGAGAAAACCTGCACTTGGGTTAGAAAGGGTTAGTTCACCCAAAAATGAAAATTCTTTCTGTCAGTTATTACTCACCCTCATGTTGTTCCAACCCCGTAAGACATTTGTTCATCTTCGGAACCCAAATTAAGATATTATTGAAGAAATCTGAGAGCTGGCTCACTCCTTCATAGGCTTCTAGATAATTTCATTCTGCCGGCCCAGAAAAGTTAGTAAAGACATCGTTAAAATAGTCCAAGTGACTACAGTGATGTATTATAATGATACATTGTGATGTATGCTATAGCTCCTGAGGTAAATGCAATGTTACATGACATATTGTTTTACAAAATGTTTGACGTCTTTCCATGGTTGAAACACTGATTGAGCGATAAGTTTTCATCAAGTTTTCATCAAGTTTTACTCCATCTTTCACCATACTTCTGATGTTTTTCATTTTTATTGAGCGCTCTATAACTAGTAGTATTGTTGAAGGGATGATTGGTTCATGTGTGCTCCTCGCTGCTTGAACTTTTTAGGCAGACACCGACAGTAATCTGTCATGCCACATTAAAAAGCATCTAAACAACAATTTATTGTTTTATATTGTGTTTAAAATTTAATTGAATTAGAAAGCGGAAACATTTTTATACATCAGAGGTGCTACTGAGAGTCAACCCAGCCCTAAATGCAACATTCCTAAATTTTGTTTGGTTTTATTTTTATTCCATTTTATATTGTTCCATTTAATAAATTATTTTATTTTATTTCAGCTATATTTAAAAAATTACCAAAATGATTTTTATTAGTTTTAGATGAACAAATTATATTATTATTATTATGCTAATTAATGAATTACACATTATTTACACTACATTTTTGAATCTGCTGACTGTCAGTCGCCTGGGGTTATTTATTTGTTGGCTAAGGTTGTTATCATAATAAAACCAAAACCTTTATAGAGGCATGGGTTCCATAAAACTGTAAAAAAGCCTGTTATACATGAAAAAAGAACAATGATTATGCTTTATATTTGTGTTTATGAGCTCATGCTGGGGGAAAGATGGCTGTTGCTCATTTTCATCTCAAAGAGTAACATCTGTGGTTGTCCTCTAAAGAAATTATGCAAGCTCCAAGTGGATGAACAGACCACCTAAAAGGATGGGCAGTTTTTTTTGTTCTTGAGCACAAAAACACATACACGCTTGACGCTCACACAAGGGCTCTCTCTCTCCCTCTCTCTTTCTCCCTATTTATCTCTCCATCACACATAATTCTTAGTGCAGTGTTTACTGCTCCAGCTCATAGATCAGTGTCTCCCTAATGCTAGTGAGGCCATCTGGAGATTTTACATACTGGAAGTTTCTCAGGACGTCCCTCTGACAGAAAACATTAGGAGAGGACTATTATTACCCCTATAAACTTACTGTCCTCCCGTGTTTTTATTTTATCTTCCTCCAGTACCACAGTTTAACACACTGGTTTACTTTGACACTGCATTTAAAAGCTTGAGGCAAATGTAATGCCTTGAATAACAGCTTTAAGCTTAAACCTTTTTTTTATGGACATGTGATAGTTGTGACACTAGAACTCGATTCTAGAGGAGTCTAAGGGTGTTTACACTTGTAGTTCGGTACTCTAGGTTGTTTTGTTCCGGACCAAAAAAGAAAATGATACATTTAGTCCTGGTTCACTTAGCGTTCACACTGTAATTTTTAACACTGAACCTAAATATACAAAAAAAATATTTTTTGACATATATTTTGCGACGTAACTTGTCAAACATCCAAAACAATGATGCGTGCTGGGTTAAATGCGCTCGTACATGTGCAATGTGCGTACATATGATTGTGGCAGGTATCCCTCCATCACACGCACAAACGAAGATCTGCTGCGAGGAGACACGGTTCTGATGCCTGTACCGAATTGTGACCTATTAGGCATAATTGCGACTATGACAAGAAAAAACAGGCATGTTTGAGCATCCTGTCCTTTTATAGGGTCGCATCTTGTGACATCATGTCTTGTTCGTGGTTCGTTTACAAGTCTTTGGTCCGTGTTGCGTTCAAATTTCATTCAGACCGCACCAGAGTTCATTTGGAAGTGGACCGAGACCCATCTTTTCAGGGGTCTTGGTCCACTTGTTTGGTGCGCACCAGGGTTCGGATGGCAACGTTCACATTTATTCAAATAAACAGCAGTAACCGAACAATCGCACCAGTGTTCGATTTAATCTAACCAAACATCCTAAAAATCGCACCCTAAAAGATTGAGCAGTGATTTGATGGAAAAGAGGAAGTCTGCTGGACTTTGAGTTAGTAAACCATGCAAGATAGTGAGTGTGCTTGTTTAGCATTGTATCCTGTTGCATAATCATTTGCACACCAAAAACAATTAAATGACTAAGCCTTTGTGCCCTGGTTCTAAATATACTACCCACATTTATTGTACAGTGTCCAGAGATTGAGCAGCTCCCATGTCACAGCAAATGAAAGATGTTACAAGCAGCTATCCATGACTGTTTTGAGGATTTAATGTGATGTGCCATGTGTATGACACTGCCTATTGGCTGTCCAAGGTTTATTTACTTATTTAATTTACTTCAATGATGCTTGTATGTTATGTAAACATGAACTGCTAATATGTAGAATAATATGCATTAGGATAAAAGCTTTGATACACTGAAGGCCACAATATACACACAGAAATGATCTTTTTCGTTCTTCGCTTAGGGTAAAAAGAAGTTCAATGTACGTGACCAGCGATATTAGGGGTGGGGGGAAAATCGATTCACAAATGAATCACAATTCTACCTTCTGCCGATTTGTATCGATTGACAAATTTAAAAAGTCAACATTCTATAGTGTTATATTTCTTTAACTTCGCTGTACTACTTAAAGTTATTGACCCGTTAGAGTGTTATTAATCACAATAAGCCGTGAAAAAGGACTCAATGCGGTGTTTGCGCTGAAGGACACACAGCCAGAGCGTCCTCTCAGATGCATGTGATCCCGAATTCACTTTTCTTTCACAGCTTATTGTGCTTGAATGGTCAAATACCCACAATTTTGTCAAAATGCTCATCGTTTGGAGTATTCACATGAACACAGTCTGTTATGTCCTACGTGAACGTAAACAGTTGGGAGCAGATCAGATGTATATTTAGATCTGTGCATTTCTTAAAGGGACTGTGTCTGCACGGCCCTGCATACATTGGATTTTTTTAACACCTTTATTAATTGCCATTTATAACAAATATAGAAAATTCCTTATGTAAAAAAGAAAAGAAAAAAAGGAACATTCTTAACCCAATCCCACAATATACACTGAACTTGAACTGTGCACCAAGCTCTAGGAAAATATAAGTATTTCATCTGGATTCGGTATTGGCAGATACTCAGTTATATTCAATGGTTCTGGGGCACAAAAAAAATTGATTGGGACATCCTTAATATTTTGTATCCCTAATATTTTGTATCCCTAATGTAAAAGACTATGACCGGAAACACTACTGACTTACAAGGAACTTGTATGAAAAGCGGGAGAAAATTGGGTTGTTTTTTGGTTTGACAAATAGTGGAATATTTGGTGAACTGGTCCATTGTTGGACATTTTAAATCAAATGGATGGTTTGGAGTTGACAGCGCTTGAGATAGGGTAAAAATGACAGTTTAAAACTGAGAAAGTTTTACCTGAGTGTGTGTGTGGGAGGAAGTGATGCAGCTGTAAATGAGAGGTGTGTGGGAAGAGGAAAGGAGACACTGATGTGTTATAGAGATGATCAGTTCTGGAGCTTGGTTTGTTAACTCTCTCTCTGAGTGTGTGGGAAGTTTAACTAGAGATACAGAACATCTGAGAAGGTTCAGGCCACTCACCTGCTTAATTCCTTAATGTCATTATAGTGTGTGTCTGTGTGTGTGTCTGTGTGTGTGTGTGTGTCTGTGTGTGTGTGTCTGTGTGTGTGTGTGAGAGAGAGAGAGAGCGAGCTTGTGAGTGTAGAGGAGGAGGACTATGGGTTTGAGGTTTGGCAGTCAGACAGAAAGTGAAAACTGGGGAACTAGGTTTGCCCATTTACGGTCTCCAGTCTCTGCTGTCCTCCTGACTCAATGCCTGTGGAAAAAGAGTCATCTAAAACAAACACTCTTTTTTTTTTTTCTTCACTCTTTCTCTTTCTCTCTCTCTCATGGATATTTAAAAAGAGTGGCTTTGTTTTGACTGCATAAGGCAGAACTAGGGCTGCAACAAACGATTATTTTGATAATCGATTAATCTAACGATTATTAGAGCGATTAATCGACTAATCGTCGATTATTTCGCCGACTAATCAGTAAGTTTGGAACGATTATTCAGCCTTTTCAATTAGTTAAAACACTGAGTTATACATATTCTAACTATAATATAAAAAAAGAAAATCACTTCAGCTTTTGAAATGGTTGGTTTAATGAACTTTGAGCCAACTAAACAAATGCAAAAACCATTGGTTAAATATTCGGTTCTCTTTCAATAGAAAAAAATAAAAAAAAATTATCAGCTGCGTTACAGACAAACTTAAACTGCAAACAATTATTATAAGAACACAATTTAAAAAAAATTGACAGCTGAGCTGACAGAGACATTCTCATTCACCTTTTAATTTACAGTATAAAAAAATAACTGACATGATATTCTTCATAACATCTCTTTTTGTAAGTCTTCATGAATATGGAACAAAATACAGGCAAGTGATAAGACTGTAATAACTAATAGTTAACGTTACAATAATAAAAACAGCCCTGACTCCTAAGCTCGATCAAGCTTTATTCTATGCAAAAATAATCATCACATTACTGTAATTATATTATTATTGTTAATATTATTGCTATTATTAGTAGTATTGCATTCTCTAAAAAGAGATTTACTGCTAGTTATTTACGTTAGCTCCAGCTGGAGAACATTCACCTTTCACCGGCTCGTCTCGTGCCGGGTTTTTCCTCTTTAAGTGCTTTAACATGCATGTTGTGCTCCCGTGAAAAGCAAGTTCCGCCTTGCATGTATTGCACACGACAGTATTCTTGGTTTGAAGTTTTGTGAAACTTTCACACACCTAGCTAGTTCGGATTCGTTTGCACTCCGTCATAATTCGCGCTGTGTTTTCTTCTACCGCAATAGCATTTGTAACGGCTGCATTACACTCTAGCGCTACAGCGCCGTAGCGGTCAAATCGCGATATTGCAGGCCCTTACATTAGGTCACGTGGGATCAAACGACTACTCGACAACAAAGATATTTGTCGACAATTTTTTATTGTCGACGTTGTCGACAATGTCGACTAATCGTTTCAGCCCTAGGCAGAACAGGGACCCCTTTTGTATGTCGTATAAAATTGTAACATTTTAAACTTGGGCTAACAATTTTCAAATTGTACCATATCACTATATTCACTTTTTTTTATGAATCATGCTTGCATTGCAAGGCCATTAAAATAATAATTACTGATGTACAAAGTCATATAATTGTACATTTAAATTGTACTTAAAGGAATAGTTCACCCCAAAATTAAAATTGGATCACAGATTTGTATGACGTCACCGCGGACTTCCGCTTCTCATCACATCTTCTGTCCAATCAAATGCTCTCTAGAATCATCCCGCCCCCTACGCTATAAATACCACCTGGCTAAAGCGACCGTGGCTGTACCTGTACGTTCGGTAGTACACGCATGCTCAGTATCAGCTGCTCATGCTCATTAGTTCTCTCAGCACAACATGTCTCAGTTCAGTGAACTGTCGGAGTTACTGGAGTAACAAATGTCAATGTCAAGTTTATTTCTATAGCACTGTTTAAAACAACTCAGAGTTGACCAAAGTGCTTTACAATCCCATACATAGCACCATTTACACAAGAAACAAACACACAAACAATAAAAGAGCTTTTGTAGTCTCTACACTACATTAGAAGCCAAAGAAAAAAGATGAGTTTTTAACTTGGATTTAAAATCAGAGAGTGTCTGAGCAGTTCTAATACACAGTGGGAGACTATTTCACAGTTTGGGGGCAACAACAGAGAAAGCCCGATCCCCTCTCATTTTTAATCTTGCCCTAGGAACAGTCAACAGTCTGTGTTCTGAAGATCTGAGAGATCTCGATGGCTTATGACATCAAATGATAACAAACACTCCAGGATTTGGATGGAGTCGGACTGACTGTCAGGCACGTCCGAAAGCAAGTAACTTTAAAAAACTGTGGATCAGCGCTGACTCAAGACGCGAACTCTTTTGAACGATTCAGTTCGCTTTGGTGAACTGGTTCAACCGGGTCACTAAAAAGAAACGGTTCAAAAGAACGATTCGCTCACGAATTGGACATCACTACCGTTGACATGTCACGGAGCAATATGGGTTGGAGATGTGTGTTCGGTTACTCAAATGCTCGAGTTTTATTCCGTTTTCCAACTGTACGTTGCTTAAGAATTAAATGGCTAGAATTTATTCACACCTCTACTATTGAATCCAACGTATCATCAGTGCTCGGATTCGCTTCCTTGGTGCTGTCAAGTACGACGTGCAATCTGTGAGATAATCTAAATGCTATTGGCTATTTGAAAACAGGGAAGAGCCATTCAATATGTCCCGCCTTAGCTTCATGTTTCAGTGGAATTTACGTCAACATCATACAAAGCTTGCACATTCCAAGGCACTTCAGTGGGCCTTCAAATAATAATCTGGCTCTTCCCAACTTTGTAATGGCATTGAATAGAGCCCGAGTTTTTGAAGCTCCAAAAAGCACATCCATCCAGTATAAAAGTAATCCATTCAACTCCAGTGGGTTAATAAAAACCCTGAAGCGAAGCGGTTTTTGTAAAAAAAAAATCCATATTTAAAACTTTATAAACTATATTCACTGGCTTCCGGTAACGGCTGTATGCACCTTCACGAGAGTCAAGTTCAGGTGGAAGGGTGACCTCTGACCCGACATAGGATGTATGACGTAGGCGTAGCGTAAGCTTAATTGACGAGCGCAGAGGATAGAGCAAAACAAAACGCTGGTCACGAATTAGAAGTAAAAAATTAGAAGTTTTAAAGGCACACTATGCAGTTTCCGTTTTTCTCAAACAGCTACCCCTAGAGTCGCTGTGGAGTACTTGTATTTAATGTTACTGTCAGACATCCCAAGTCAGTTCCGGGAGTCTCCCGCATATTGATAGCGCAAATGCTCCCTAATGCCCGCAAATTAGTTAAAATCTCCCGGAATCTAGAGCGAGCAAGCGAGCAAGAGCGTGCATGCGAGACAGAAACTGCTCCAAACCATGTAGCGTACGCACGGTAGAGAGGGAGAGGGAGCGAGAGACCCTGCAATGTGTGTGCTAGTGTGCGTGTGTGCCTCATGAAGTGCATGTAAGACAGAGAGCATCCTGATTGGCCTGTTTCGGTAAATCAACCAATCAATTGTGTGGGCGGGCTTGTATCTCTTCTCCCGAATCCTCCCTGAAATGACTTTTTGCAGGTTGGGATGTCTGTACTGTACTGCACCGTCTCTGCACTCTTCCGACCGCTCTTTCTTCGTTTTCTTCGTCAACTCTGCCATGATTCACGTCTGAAATGCGTGCTAGTGTCTTCCATAGAGGCTGCTTCATATGTTGTTGATGTATGTGACGTCGTGCCGTAAAGTAAGTCGTGATTCTCACAAGATTTGGCGGGGCGCCACCTCTCAAACTTGCATTGCTGGTTTTGCCCGCGTCATCCCCCCCCCCCCCCCCCCCCCACCCCGCTTTGCTATCGGGATGATTCGCCCTACTACGAGTTTGTTTACCATCGAAATGATTTAGAAGCTGTTATATTAAGGTACAAATCTTGCCTAGTGTGCCTTTTAAAGAAATGTTGGAGGACTTTGATATAAGAGAAAAAGATTTACGTCAGATGTCGGGTCAAAAGTCATCCTTCCACTGAAACTCAATTCTCTCATGACCTTACATACCGCCATTGTCGTATGGATTACTTTTTTGATGGATGCATTTAGTCAGTATGACATAGTGGGTATTTCGTATTTCGGGTTTACGACGTTCGTCTGTTATAGGACAACTTATTTTGAATAAAATTAATATTTGTGTAGTGTTCAATGTTGTTATCAATAGAGATACGCGGATGGGGTATTAATTCATCCGCAACCGCATCACATAACTCATCATCCGCACCAATGTTTTTTGACCAGATTTCAAAGCCGCACCCGCCCGCCATCCGCTGATTGTTTTGCGGTCTATGGACGATGCAATGCTCTGCTGATGCGGGCCGCAAGAAAGCCTTTGTCTGTTCTAGAAAGGATGCAGCAAAGATATTTAATGCTAATGTATGAGGCATAGGCCTACGCTGAGTTTCATTCATTTACGATGAGATGCGCTCTAGTTCAACTTCACAATGCAATGCAAGTGAACGCGGCGCATCGGAACCTCAATGTCACGGTTATTATATTGTCTCCTATATTTTTATTTATTAATACATGCAATTGGTTGATGAAACATTTATTAAAATTAAGATACAATTTGTACAAAACGAAATTCACTTTAAAGAAAGCCTTTCTAAAAAGCAAAACTTAATGAAGTGGTAAAAATCATGTCTGACGATTTACAAAACAAAACTTCATTAAGTGGTAAAAACCATGTCTCCCGATTGCAAATGTTCATTGCTAATGTTTATTATTGCAAATGTTTTTCATTTGTTTAATAAATCTCATAATGATGGCACATCACTAGGCTATATCATAGCTTTTATTTCTATCTCAAATGATTGGCGGTCGGTCAAGGGGTACTTGGCAAAGAATCAAATACAGTTGGAAATGACGTAGACCATTAATAACACAGACTGTTAACATTTGTTTTTAATTAGTATTTAAACATTCTCTATGATAAAAAATGTTTGTAAAAATATTTTAATAACACGGTTTTGGCGGTTATAGAGTTCTAATGACGGTGTTCAACTATAACCGTCGGTCTCACGGTTATATACTAACCGTCACACCCCTATTAATTAGTTATTAGGTACTATAAAATGGAATGTAACGTCATGATACATGTCTCTGACTCAGACTTTCAGTAGAGGGACAGAAATTTCAGCTTTCACTAAAAATACCTTTATTTGTGCTTCGAAAATGAGTGTCTTATGGTTTTAAGATGAGACAACATGAGGCTAAGTAAATGATGACAGAATCTTTGGGTGAACTAACCCTTTAATTAAAGCCTGCTGCTGTCACCTCAGGCGGTTTGAACAAAAAAAATGAAATATCTGGCCATTTAAGGCCGTTTAGGTAAACCAGTTGCATCTTATACCAGGTTCCTGTCTGTTACACATGAGAAATGCTGTTACCAGCAAGAGAGAAGTGAAAAGTGCTTTCACTTTAACTCTCCTTTCCCTCTGCAACATACTCAAAGAAGGCATCTACTCAAACCAGTGCCTGTTGAGGCATTTCTTGCTGTTTGAAATGACAATGGACTCCTTCAGTATTACATATTTGCTTGGAGGAATCTTTTAGAATTTGTGTCCGTTTTCTCTGCACATGAAGAAAAAGTGTGTCAGGTAGTCCATAGGGATTATCTGAAAAAGCTCTCCTGTTCCAGTTCATGTGACTCATAAATCCGGTGAGGTCTCCAGGACCTATAAATGGTACTCAATGTTGGTGTTAATGTCTCTTTCTGATCCACAGAGATTAAAAGGATAGTTCACCCAAAAATGAAAATTACCCCATGATTTACTCACCCTCAAGCCATCCTAGGTGTATATGACATTCTTTTTTTCAGACGAATACGATCGGAGTTATATTAAAAAATGTCCTGGCTCTTCCAAGCTTTATAATAGCAGTTTCTGCTTTGAAGGCCATCAAAGTGCATCCATCCATGATAAAAGTGCTCCACACTCCAAAAATATCCATATTTAAAACTTTATTGACTAAAATAACTAGCTTCCGTAAACAGAAAAAAAGGCCTAAAATGTTGGCCAAAATTTGACCGGAAACTAGTATTTTAGGATCTAGTAACATATTTTTTGACATGGAAAAAGCAGTTTCCACATGATACAATAGGTGCCACCTCTTTGTTTGTGTGGTGAGACTTTGGGAAAGAAATCCAAATGGGCAAACACTAACAGAATAAGAAAACTTTCTAATTCTAAGGTAATCTTGTGTAATATATGAGAAGAGGAATCATCTCTCATGTGGCAGAGAGACTTCTGTTTCTAAACAACCTGTTACCTTTCTTGTAAAATGGACCATTGTCTATAGTTGGCTGTTCTTAAGAAGGTACAAATGTGCTTATGTCAGTCTAAAGTCAGACTGTCCATTTCAAGAGTTTAAAAATATTATTTTTAGGGATGCACCGAAATGAAAATTCTGGGCCAAACCGAAAATTCAGGATTAACTTGCCCTGAAAACTGAAATTGCATATTAGGCAGTTTTATAAATAACAAAATTGTTAGTGAAATATAAAAATGTAAATGACAATAAACTGTAATAACTTGTTTTCATGACAGATTTATTCAAACATACATTAAATAATGAAGACATCACTAACCGGTTTAGTCAAAACATAATGAATATGTAATACAGTGCATATATTTCGCAAAATGCTCTTCTCTAGTTATTTTTCTAGCAAACTAATAAGTTATTGGACATTGAATAGCTTTCTTGAGGTAAATGTACCGTTAAGTGACATTCTATAGCCTACAAGCTGTTATCTTGATGTCTTTTTCAGGTTGAAACACTAATTGAGCGATCACATGAGACAGGATTAATTTCGGTACGTTGTAATGGATCTTTTAACATACCTTCTGGTGTTCACCCATGTTTAATTTGTAACTACTAACTGTAATTGAACTTTGAGCCGAGCGAATAAATTTGTGGTGCGGTTCAAATGAGTAGCGCTTTTTAATTCCGCTTTTACCGTATAAACATTATATCGAACATTTATCGAACTCTTGTTATCAACAAGGAAAATTATATTGTTTTAGCGCTTAGCCCTAAATTGTACTGTAAAAAAGCTTGGTTTTACTATGAGTTTACAGTATTGTAAAAACCAAATATTATTGTAAACAAACAATATCATACTGTATTTCTACAGTGCATGTATTATGAAGGTACACAGCATCCAATGTAGCATGAATAGATCATGCTTTAGAGTTTGTTGATACTTGTTGGTCACCATTGTTGTGTTTTATATGTCGAGTATTGATGTGTGTGCGCATCATTAGGTGATCCTTACAGTAGAAGTAAATACTGTGTTGCAAGATGAAGTCACAACGTTACTATTGTGAAAGATCCATCTTCAAAAATATATTAATTTAAAATAAGAAATTATTAAGTTTTCATGCTGCAATAATGCTAAAATATATTAATCTTTATATGCTAAGACTAGTTAGTTTGGAATAGAATAGACTTATGGTGCTTTTACACTGCATGTTACAGTTCGGTACGGCTCGGTAGGGCTCACTTTGCCGCTTTCCCACTGCATGGTACGGCTTGGTACGGCTCGCTTTAAAGAGGTACCACCTCTGTTGAGGTTCCAAGCATACC